>NC_139806.1:4708400-5033400 GCF_963457635.1 Microchirus variegatus | reverse complement strand
GTTTTCTTCCTGTTTCTTTTTTTTTTGCTTCTATACTTCGTTTCTTTACAGGGAAGCTTTAAAGGCTGGGTGTTTTTTTTCCCTTTTTTAATACTTAGAAGTGGATAGCTGTGCAGTGCTATGAATCTATAATGTAATCCCTGACACATACACACCCACACACACACACACACACACACACACACACACACACACACACACACACACACACACACACACACACACACACACACACACTCATTCAAATATCTATACATCTATTCCATCCTATCATATATGTTGGAAAGCTCATGCATGGAAATGTGAGAACTGTATGAGAGAGTGAGAGAATGTGCGGCATCTGTGCATGTATGTGTGTGTGTGTGTGTGTGTGTTTATGTGAATGTGTGTGTAGTCTAGATATTCTTCCTCATATTGTGGGGACCTGATTTTGTTTACACACTCACATAACACGGGTTTATGTACATACTATATATATATATATATATATATAGGGTGTGTGTGTGTGTGTGTGTGTGTATATGGCTACAGGCTTTAATATGGGTTTATATACATATAATGTATATGGTTAAAGCTGGAGTGCGTCTACAGGAAATGAGTGTTAGTCGCTGAAATGTTCTCTGAAATCATGGAGACACGTGTGTGTGTGTGTGTGTGTGTGTGTGTGGTTTTGTGCAGAGGAGCTGTGTGTGGGGGAGGAGAATAGGGAAGTGAATTATGCCTTTTTTTCAGAGAGGAGGGGTGCATATATGTATGTGTGTATGTGTGGGGGGGATGGGCGAATCGCACACACTGTATGTATGTATATGCACTAAGTATGTGTGGGCTGGTTTGTGGCGTGTGTGTGTGTGGGTGTGTGTGTGTGTTACACACACACACACACACACAGAGAGAGAGAGTGAGAATGTGAACGCATGAAAAAGAGAAAGTGCATTCCATGATTTTGTGTGTATAAACTCTGCAGTCTGCATTTTTATATAGCAACACTTTGTGGTTGTGTGTCTGTACTCTCTCTCTCACTCTCTCCCTCTTTCTCCCTCCCTCCCTCGCTCGCTCATATGCTCATACAGTAACATGCACATGGGTATTTTAACCATAAAAAGTGAAATTATGTGATAACGTGTGTCTGCAGGAACATATTAAATATGCAGGTGTGAGCACCTATATGTGTGTTTATATGTGTTTGTGAGAGAGAGGGAGCTGTGGAAATGTGTTTATCTGTCATTAAAGATCATTCGGTCTCTTCCTTCCTCTTTTTTCTGTTTCTTCTTCTTTCCATGCACATGTGTATTTTTTCTGTGTTTTACCGCATCTGTCAAGAAGGTTGCGTCCTTGGTCGCGTTGTGTACGTGTGTGAGCAGCATTGACCCAACAAATATTAAGAATGAATTTGGCTGAAACTATTTTTTTTAATTCTAATTCTAATGAGCGGCGGGAGCTCAGTGGTCAACCTGAAGGTTGTGGGTTCAGTTCCTGGCTCCGCTCGTCTACATGCTGATGTGTCCTTGGGCAAGACACTTAACCCCACGTTGCTTCTTGTACTCATTTAAAGTTGCAGTGCATAACTTTTGGCAATCTTGAAGCCGACCATCAAGTCCCCTAATATTCGACTCACCATCGTTACATCTAAACCCCCTTTATGGGAGCCCTTTATGAGTAGTGTCATGCACTTCTGGGCCCCCAAAAACATATGCTGTGTTCCCATCATTGTACTATTCAAGTTTGGTACAGTATGGAACGGTAAAATAGTAAATAAATAGTATTTTTAGTAAAATGTTGCAGTATTTGTTTTCTATAAATACTATCTATTTCAGGGGTCTCAAACTGGCGTCCCCCCACTTAATATCATGTTATAATGAAAACATGGCCCACAACCTCACTGTCTTTTAAACACAGTGTGTAGGTGAGGCATATGTTTGCTACCAATGTTTTATATAATAGTAATAATATGGCATTTCGTCATAATTATCCCATTATTAAATGTATCACATACAACATTCAATGACATAATAGAAATACGCTCGTAAGGGCCCGAGCCACGAATGGCAGTGGCCGAAACGGCTCCTGGTACGAATTTTAAGTACAGTTGTCCACACTATTATTTCTGTAATCTAAAATAACTGTCTCTGTTTTTGAGACTAATACATTCATTTTGCATCGAGCAAATGATAAAAGAAGCAAGAATTTGCCGTGCTCATTCAGTTAAAAGTGCATTATGTTATAAATCTAAAGCAACTGGCCATAAAATCCTCCTTATGTGTCACAGAGACTCAGGAATAATGTTCATATAACAAACTGAACTCACCAACAACAACAGTACAGACAACATATTTGAATTAAAAAATATATTTTGCAGACTGCAAATCATGTTTATGTTTTGAAATCATGTTTTGGCATGTGGCGCCACCTACCGCCGTCTACCAATCATTGCAGTCAGTAGAGTCTCAGCTGCCGTGCAACCACGGGTTGCCAGTTACGGCAGAAAACGAAACCTAAAAGACCTCGGTATTTTGAATTTGAGTGAAGTAACCGTTTTTTGCTCGAGTAACGTTCTTACTCGGTACGTTAATTTTTGGCATCAGATAACAAGCTACGGAGCCCCTAAAGGGACAAGAAAAAAAAACAAAAAACAAAACGTTTCAGGTGCTCACCTGATACTTTCAGGTGCTCACCTGATACTTTCAGGTGCTCACCTGATACGATCAGGTGCTCACCTGATACGTTCAGGTGCTCACCTGATACTTTCAGGTGCTCACCTGATACGATCAGGTGCTCACCTGATACTGTTAGAGGCTAAGCTAAGCTAACTATGTGTGTGCGTGCGTGTGACGTCAGTGAGTGAAACAGGAAGTGTGTGTTCGCCGTGTGGTTGTTTATGTTGGAGAGCCGCAGCGAGAGACTGTCACGCTTCATAATGTTGCTTTGTTATGTTCTCCCCTTTACGAGAGAGACTCATTGTACCCAGAGAGGCTGTGCATCACCCTGCTGTAATGAAATAAAGTGCTGTGTTCAACGCAGATGGAGTCCCGCAGTTGTTGTGTTGTTGCCGAACGAGCTAACCCAAGCTAAGGAGTTAGCGGTCCCTTTACTGCGGTTCAGGGAACTGCCGGATTGGCGTTGTTAATACAATACTTTCTCGTGCTCATCAGAAAGTAATTGCATGCGGGCATGATGTCCGTGAGATCATCCACTGCAGTCATTTCGGTTTGTGTTTCTGTGTGAAAATTACAGTGTTTCACTCACTGACGTCACACGCACGCACACACATAGTTGGTTAGCTTAGCTTAGCCTCTAACACTATCAGGTGAGCACCTGATCGTATCAGGTGAGCACCTGAAAGTATCAGGTGAGCACCTGAAAGTATCAGGTGAGCACCTGATCGTATCAGGTGAGCACCTGATCGTACCAGGTGAGCACCTGAAAGTATCAGGTGAGCACCTGATCGTATCAGGTGAGCACCTGAAAGTATCAGGTGAGCACCTGATCGTATCAGGTGAGCACCTGAAAGTATCAGGTGAGCACCTGATCGTATCAGGTGAGCACCTGAAACCTTTTTTTTTTTTTTTTTTTTCATGTCCCTTTAGGGGCTCCGTAACAAGCTAACGCGAATTAAGTAATTTTAAATATGCATAACAATGTTAAAAAACAATGTATTTAAACTCAGGTTTAAGTCAAACTTGTGTTGCTAATACTGTAACAGTTCACTTTCGTAAGCATCCAGAGTCGTGTAGGACTATCGTAGGGTCTCCGCGGGGTCTTAAAAAATCTTAAATCCAATCATTTGAATTTAAGGCCTAATCTCATAAAAGGTCTTGAATACAATTTCGAAAGGTCTTTAAAATCTATTAACGTTACTTTTATTTAAAACATGCATAAACTTCAGTCTCACTTTAGGATGCGATAACATAACTACAACACGGAACTAAAGTAGGTCACCTGTGCTGCCCGGTGAGAATTTATCGAGCACCACTAGCTAATATGCTGTGCGCGTACCACGGTGTGTTACGGCTTAGCATAACAGAGGCGAAAACTTTATGAAAGACAATAGCTAAGCTGAATTTTCCTTCATGTCTTTTGTACTTTTTTTGCCAATATGGCTTTGAAATGGGTCTTAAATTGTATTCATTATGGTCTTAAAAAGGTCTTAAAAAGTCTTAAATTCAATCCACTCACCTGCCTAAAGCATCTGTGTCATCAAGCTGGATCCCATTCACCAAGGTTAGTTTCCAAGCATAACAAGCTGGCGTAGTACGAGGAAAACATCTCCTTTTTTTTCTTTAGTCGTCTGAATTCGTACACGAGAGCCGTCTAACTTCACGACAACACTGCTACAACACCTTCCTTCTGCAACCGCGCTGTGCGCGCAATGTTTGTAAACAACCTTAGCTTTTTTTTGTGTAATTTCCTGACACAGTCCGCGCTTTTATTTTGAAAATCGGACAGCACATCCGGACTGTGTCGCTGCGTGCCCGCTAGCTTGACGGAGCGGTTCTTTGTACGTGTGGTGCGTTCGCGGAGCAGTCGCGCGGCAGCAGCAGCAGCAGCAAGTCACAGACAGACGTCCCACACAGGGACAGACAGACGGATAGACGGGCTCCAAACACGTCCACTGTCCACGCCACGCGAAGGAAAGACGGGGAAAACTGGTGGGTTTTGTGTTTGTTTAAAAAAAAAAGAAAGAAAAAAAGTGAACTGTTCTACGTTAACGTCGGGCGTCAGAGAAAAAGTCCGTTCGCCGGGGAATTTTGCTCCAGAGCGGAGGCCACCGGAGCATGAGAGCCGGCGTGGAGAGCACAGCATCCACCTAAAACTTCAACGACTCTTCCATTTACGCCTCACTTGTTCCATTTATATCACCGTGGCTTAACTTTGTCTGTATTTTTTTAATTTTATTTTTAAAAAGAAAAAGAAAAAAATAGGTAAAGAAAGTGCGGGGAAAGATTTATATATATATATAAAAAAGCGGACATTACTTTCGTGTTTTTCCAACAGAAGACGGACAAGAAAGAGACACATTTCAGCGACGGAGAAGTGGATGTACCCTGAGCCATGGATGTGACAGTTTACCCGCCTCCTCCTCAGCCTCTGGCCGTGTCCAACCACAGCAGACTCGGGCAGCTCTCCTACCCTGACCCGGCCTTCGGGACCAACAAGGTAAGGAAGGATGTAGATACAGAAAGAAAGAAAAAAAGAGGAGATAAAGATGGAGATAAAGATGATTGTTTGGACTTAAAAGTCACCTTTGTGCTGCCTTAACAAGCTCACCTTACTGTCCATTCATCATCTCCCTGCTCTGCCAATTAAGTGGTAATTAATTGCTTTATTAGGTCACAGTTAATTAACGCAGCTAATGGAGGTGAGGGTTCTCCCTCAGTGGCTCTTATTACATCCGCTCAGCAGATCGTAGAGTTTCACTCCGAGTCTCTATTAGTCCAGATTTATTTATTTTTTAAATTAATGTACCTTTGATTAAAAGTACCATGTTGCAGGTACAAACAAGAGTTGCTGTGCTCAACCTATCACATTTAAAATGCACATTTTTTATAAAAATCTCATTTAGTTTCTGCTTTGTGGGGCATAAATGACCATGATGCTCTGCTTTATTCCTCCCTCCAGAACAAGGTCAGGGTCACATTCACTGCACAATCAAACAAAAACAAAATAGGTTGGAACATAGCTAGAAAAACCTGTGTGTGTGTGTGTGTGTGTGTGTGTGTGTGTATGTAGACCTACATCTGTAACCTGGTTTCTATTAGAGGTTTGACCATTATAGTGTTTTTTTTACGGGTGAAACCACTGCTGATCTTAAAGCTGCAGTACGTAGATTTTTGCTGCTGTTGTATTGTCTTCAGAAATGATATAAACGTATTTGTACGCCGTGTCGTTCATCTGAAAGTATTATGTCGTTGTGGAAAATAAATCAACATTTGAAAAGTAATACGCGTAGAGTGTCGCGTAGCTTCAAGAGAGCCAAATGCAGGAAGCGGACTACAACGCAGGGGTAGGGCTGGGCGATGATACTCTAACGATATGTATCGCGATAGACACTCCATATAGATATCAATAGAAACAGAGAAAAGCGCTAGAGAAGTAGATGAAGCAGGTTTGGTTGCATGAACAGTGGTCAGAGCCTCTGGAGTGGCAGTCAAACAGCCAATCACTGAACAGTCAAGTTTGGTTGCACCGCCCTGAAAGTGAGGACATTGTTAGTAAACACTACCTCGCCAGTCTGGCAGTTTTTCTTAAAGTCCGACCACACTCAGCTTATTACTTATTATCAACAAACTTATTCTACCATCTTCCTCGTTCACGCCCCCTGGTGGATTACAGCACGACAATCAACGTCATCTGCCGCTAAACGTATGATAAAAAATCTAAACTTTACATAACTGAGACAGTGACTTATCACAGAGCCAAGGACATGCGTCAGTCAGCGTACTTGTGAAGTTTGGTGTAGAATAAAAATGTTAAAGTTAAAATATGTTTTATTCTTCATTAATTTTTAATAGGTCACGAAAAACGATCAATAATTATCGACATCGATCAATATGAAGTAGTTATATCGTGATATACTTTTCAGCCATATCGCTAACGCAGGGCATTGTGGGTAAAGACAACCAAAACATACACACGCGTGTAGAACGATAGCCGGGTGAAATGGCCTTTACACAATGGCACTATTATTATTTTGGCACTATTCCTGATTGGAACGCACAAACGTTTGCAGCCATCTCACGTCAATAGCTCAGGGAATCACTTCCTGTGTGCAGCGTGGGAATGTAGCCGGTGACACTGCGACACATAAAGACAGTCGTAATTTCAGATTAACCAAAATATGATGTTGACTTCTTTGGGCAACATGTTTGGTCTGTTATATTTTTATTCCTGGAAAAAAAAATTAATATGTAAATTAATACATTAAATTTCAGTCCACTAGGTGGTGCCAAGTGTTCACACTCACTAGCGCTGTTGTGTGAGTGTATCGCAAAAATATCCAAATTTCGCAAATGCTCAAATGCAAATAATATCGTGATAATATTGTATTGTAAAATAATCTACAGACCAAAATATGACAATAATTAAACGGGGTCATCGATTTACCTAAAATTTTACTTTTGAATGATGACTATAAAGTTTAAGTGACCCATTCAGAGCATTTTTCCTTCTAACAAAAGATGTCAATTTGCATAAAAACGGCACAATCCGTCAATTAAAAGAATACAAATTGTCCAGTGCTGACTATGAAAGTATGATAAATCAGCCTAATTAAAGTGTACCTCACATTTTAGCCATATTTTTTGTTATCAAACCTTTCTTTCTCAGTGTGTATGTCCTGTGTGTATGTGTGTGTGTGTTTACAGTGTAATTTACCAAAGACCCTGCACATTTGACAGTGATGAATGACTTAATTATTTAATCAGGAGCAGCTATTAAAGATATGGACAGATGATATTAACCTGTGTTCAGTGAAATGGGACATTTAGGTTTATTATTTAACCATTTTTTTGGTGAGGTTGTGTAGTCATGTGGTTATAATTTGGTTATTAAAGCTGGATTACCAGATGATCTGTTTTTTTTTTTTTTTACGGCGTTGTGAAGACACAGAAATCAGATCGTCGAGCCAAGTCTGATTTTCAGATCAGATTTGTGACATCTAGATCAGATATATATCCAACATGTGGTCATATATGGATATCATTGACTTGAGTGTCGCCCTCTAGAGCTTAATCTCACCCACAAATTCACTGCAGTGCTTTCCGCGTATCAAAGAAGGTGTGACCCTTTCGCTTTCCAATGCAGGACACTCGCAGTTATGAATGTGAAGTGTAATCGCGTCGGAATCAAATCTGAATCAGATGTGAGCTTTGCAATGTGAACATAGCCCTAACGTATGCAGCAGCCTGGGGAACTCGACGCAGACCTGTGACCCGCGGTGGGATAATTACCGGCGCGCTCAAACAGCAGGAACGTGCTGAGCGCTTTCTCAACAACATAGTCTGTGTTTTTACTGGCTCCTTTTGCTCAAACTTTCTCTGGCCTCCTGCTTTCACACGAGCACTGACATGAGCTGGTTTTCCTCCCAGGTGTTCAATTTTCTAAGAGTTTCTAAGATGCTCTGAGAAGATGCCCATATGGATGATTCTGCACTCTATGATTTTCCAAGTTATAAGAGCTTTCATTTTGTTGTTTGGATTCATATGTAAAGCGGGAACTTTACCAAGTTTGGTCGGTATTACACCTCTGCGGTGCTCCCCCTACAGTACATGTGTTTTTATGACACAACCGTAAACATCCATCCATCCATTGTCCACCACTGTCCCACCTCCCTTCCCTTCTCCTCATCATGTGCGTTTGTTTTCAACATGCTTGCCTCCCTCTGCTTTTAATTCCAGTCGCTTCCTCCGACAACAGCTTCTTTTTCGCCGGCTCTGCGATGATGAACATCTAAAATAAATAATGCAATCACTAACCTGATCTTTTAGTACCTGGCTAAGATTGTGAAGCCATTAAATTAGGGTAAAAATCCTGCATAGCGACAACCTAGCGATGATACGACACTCGCTATTGGTATTGGTCCAATCCTGGTCACAGGCAATACAGAGGGTTTGGATTCTGTACCGTAGCCGACACATCTACGGCTGCAACGATTAGTTTGATTGATTATTAATCAATTTACTGAATTAATCCAACTATTTCGATAGTCGATTGATTGGTCTGACAACAACTTCTCTGAACTTTCAGCTTCTTAAATGTGAATATTTCATGCTCCATATAACAAAGAAATCATTAAAACTGATTCAGTTTTGGTTTGCGGATAAAACGAGATATTCTGGAGAAACGCCGATCAGCGTTTTTCAACTTCTCGTGGACCAAACAAACAAAGTACTCGATTAAAGCCCAGAAAGTGATGGTCGGATGAATGGATAATGAAAACGATCTCAATCGCCTGACCTCAGCGTCTCTTTATTCACTGTTTACTCTTTTTTTAATTGTGCGGTCAAATCACACGGTAAATAGTAATTAAACCTACTGTGATGAACACAAACTGATGATGATGTGAGAGTGAAGTGTGCAACGTGAAGTGTGGTCAAGTGTGGCTTTGCACACATCACACACACACACACATACACACACACAATTGTGTGGCGTCAGTGAGCAACGCACACACTCGCATATTTATATATATATTTATATATATATGTAGAAAAAGAGAGCGAGAGAGAGAGAGCTGTGTGGTTGGGGGTAGGGACTAGAGAGAGGGAGTGGAAGGTTGTTGGGGGTAGGGATGATGTAGATGAGAAAGAGAGGGAGAGGGAGGGAGGGAGGAAGGGAGGGTGGGGGTGGGGCTGGGCCACTAAGGTTTGTGCTTTATTTCTCTGTGTCTTTTGATTCACAGCTCTGCCGGCCTGATCGAACAGATCATATTACTGTGGTGTGGAGCAGAGAGAGAGAGAGAGAGGGGAAATAGAAACAGAGGGTGTATAAAAGTGTGTGTAAAGATGTAATGCCTGCAGTGGTCTGCACTTTCCATGTCAACTAAACAGACAAATTGCAGTGGTTTTCGGTTTTGCCCTGTAGTAAATGTCATAAAAAAAATAAATAAAAAAAATCCATCCACATTGGCTTCTCCAACCCATAATGACAAAAAAAAAAAAAGAAAAAAAAATGTTCATGTTAATAAATATATTCAATCGAGAGTAGAAAGAGAAAGACTAAGATTGTGAATCACAATGTTATACGGCGTATGAGAATATACCCATGCCCTAAACTAGTAAATCAGGTATTATTATAATTATATTAAAATACACTATTTTGTTGCAGGGGGGAACAGAAATCCCATAATATCCTGTATTGATGCTCTGTCTCTAGTGTGTTGTGTGTGAAGGAAAATTCCCAGGTGAAGTTGTCAAAACTTGGGGAAAAATGGGAATTGACTGGAACTTTTGGATAATTCAAAGAAACTTTGAGGAAATAAGCAATAATAATAAACTTAGAAAAATAGAATTAAGATCTATAAATGTCTATTATTTGCCAAGGATATATAAGTTCCCCAACCTTCAAGTTTAATCCAGTTTATTCCCATAAATTCTACTCTCTCATTCATTCCAATGGAACGTTTACACTTTTGAAAGTTCCTGGAAATTTACAGCCAAAATAAGTCCAGTCCTTTCAGTGGCTGCAGACAGTTGTGCTCATTTCCTGCCCGAACATTCACATATGGTTTCAAATTATACTAAGATGGGGGTCCTCGTCGGTCCAGTAGTTCCACACAGGCTTACCTGATTTCACATTCCATGTTCTATATTGACTAGGGCTGTCATAATATAGGTTTTTGTTCAATTTCATGGACACACACACACACAACAGTATTTACAGTGGTCAGCACTGTACACAGTATATGAGCTAAAATATTAATTTAACTGGTCATTCATTTATATATAGGTTAAAAAAAAACGGTGTGGCAAAGCCAGAGCCAATCTCATGTGGTCACAGGAGACGCATCGTGGTCACGTTTGAATGATTTATCATTTAATGTTGTCAGATCACTCAAAACAGATGTTATACAACATAATGTGTAGCATGTCCGCACTAAAATCTGTAAAAACGACTTAAACGACATATACTTTTCATTTTGTTTATGTCCGCCTCACATATGCAGGGATTTGGAGAAATGAAATGCTCTAAATTCTCTTCCATCCACACTCCAGAATTCTCCACATTGAAGCTTCACATACATCCTGCAGCTATTTCACAATAAAAGCCCTTTTAAGGCAAGAAACGCATGGATTCAGTATAGAAACACAAGAGTGCTAATACTTTGAATTCAATTCACACACTTTTATAAACAGCCGATCATTGTGTGCTGTAAGTCATCAGGAACGGTGGTGCAGAACATTACCCATGATCCCTCAGTGTTTGGTCTGCGTTATAGTTACATAAAGATATCTACGGGCTCTTCTTCAACCTTTTGTGTCATTTATAACAGGATTTGACATCCGCTGGATTTGACTGTGCATAATTATTTTATTGCCCGAGCAGTGTGTAGTGCAGTACACCCTTAGCAAAGCAACTTTGCATAAATTAAATGTCTTAAATCTCTTAACCTCTGCTGAGCTGTGATTGGTTGACACACCGCTTATGAGTGTCCAAGCACATGAAGACAACCAGAAAGCAGTAGAAATATTCTCTTTTTTTCCCCCCATTTCTTTCATCATCTATATAAATTGTACTTGTGTTGTGTGGTGTAGAAGAGCTGTACAAAACAGCCAGAATGAGATGGGATGAATGAGACGGAGAGGAGGAAGGGCTGGTGCAGGAGGGACAGCGAGAGGGAGAGAGAGGGCCTAATGTAAACATGATGACTGTGAAAGCTGGGCGAGGTATTTCCAAAGCAAATAAAGTGGAAGAGAGAAAAAAGGGGGAGGAGAGAGAAGTCGGCCTGCGTCTGTATCCACACTTTACCACATATACTATACAGTGTGTGTCCATATGCTCCAAGGCGGCCTTTTATTTTGAAAACGTTTAAAATAGTCTTGGAGTGTTGCTCCAAGACTGTCTTTTATTTTGAAAACCTTTAATCCATACAGGTTGAAACCACATCTTTAACATTCACATTGTCTTCGACAACAAGGTGAAAATAATAATCCATTCTTCTATGTCTTCATTTGACAATGACATTTAAAAAAAAAAAAAAAATGCAATAATAATAATACTAATAATAATAATAATACGCGTCCAGACGAGCTTTTCAGCTTTCTGCATCCCTGCTGAAAATCTAAATTAAATTGCTGAATTTTTATTCCAGTCTATTACTTCATTTCACCTCATTAAACAATAAATGCAAAAGATGACATTTTGATTAATTTATCAAAAATCAGAAGTCTTATATTATGCACAAATTTGCTCTTAATGCAAATAATTATCAACCCTATTTTAGCAGCTCTGAAAACAAAACTATTGTTTTTTTTTTTTTCAATTCTTTTGTTTCATATGCAATTATACACAAACACACTTCTTTGTTGTGTGCACTCAATTTCTGCTTTGCTAACAAAGTTAAAATTCTATTTTTTTTTTCAGTCTTATGCCAAGCTATGATTAAAAAATAAAAAAGGTTTTACATATACTATGTATGTACTCCAATAACCACCACAGACTTAAGCCGGAGATTTATTAAATAAAAACAAAACTTTTGATGTCCAGTTTACCTATTCACAACATGAAGGTGTATATAATCATCTAGCCTTCTTTTTCTTTTTAAATGGGGCAGATAGTTACACTGCCATCATAAAAAAACAGCAGATCCCCCGTATCATGTGACATTTAAGCTGGGATTAAGTGTGCTGGTGTAAACAGGAAGCTCATTCTTTCCTCTGTGTTTGCACTACTATTGTGTAAAAAAAACAAAGGTTAAAAATAAGAGCAAGGACTTCTACTGTGAGATTGAAGACAAGGTAAAGCTTGTATTTAAAGTAAATGTTAACAGAACTTTTTTTTTTATCATAGCTGATAGTTTTGTCTGATAAGAATAATAATTTAAAAAAGCTGCGAGGGCCCGTACACACGAGAACTCTGTAATTCTAACGGCGTTTAATCCACATTTGAACTGGTGTTTGGGATGCTATTTTAAGGAAAAACAAGGAATAAGCAACATTAGGAAAGCAGACGTGCACCACGTCTTCTTCTTCTAATTCGTTTGTGGTGTATTTCTGTTACAGCGACACCTACAGGCCTGGCATATATACTACAGTGTTTAGAGTTCTTTCACGGGGGTTCCGTGCGCGTGAAGACGTTTCTTGAAACCATCCGTTTGCTGTGTTTTATGGAAAACTATTTAGGGAACAAGAAAAGAAAATGATTTGTAAGTGGAAAGTTTTGGAAAGGTAGCGACTGATGAGAGACGATCGGAAAAGCAAACGCGGGCGATGGTGTTCCTGTTTTTGTCTAAAACTTAATAATGATATAATATCGGAATAAAAGAGCCAGCAGCATCAAACGTTTCCCTTTTTAAAGGGTTTTCTAATCATCCAATAGCCTTCTTACGCGATTAGAAAACACAATGTACCATTAGAACACTGGAAATGGGCGTCTATACACCTATGTACATATTCCATTAATAACCAGATGTTTGCAGCTAGAATAGTTGTTTACCACATTAACAATGTATAGAGTATATTTCTGATTCATTTAATGTTATATTCATTGGAAAAAAAGTGATTTTCCTCCAAAAATAAGGACATTTCTGAGTTACGCCAAACTTTTAAACGGTAGTGTCTCTTGAATGAGGAAACTTTTGAAATAATTCCAATAAGCTTCACGAATTTGTAAAACCATTGACAGTAACTATAAACGTTATTGAAGATATGGTGTCTAACATATATTCTATATACTACAATTAAGTTATATTCTATTGTATTAAATGGCAGCATTTTGCTGTTTGCTAACTAAATGATTTCAAATTGCAGTTTCCGGCCTTAACTACGATAGAATACAAATAGGATAAATGTGCAGAGGCAACGTTTGACCACCATGTTCTTCTCATGAAGCCTGCTCACATTCTCGTATGGAAACTCCAAACGCAGCGATGCTGCATGTAGCACTTCATAAAGTCTGCCTCCAGCCCAGGACCCAGGATCCACCCCGAGGCATGATTCTCTGATAGTGAGTCACCGTGGGGGACAGTTTATTATCATCACAGCATATTCTCATCTGTAATAGTCTGTGTGTGTGTGTGTGTGTGTGTGTGTGAGTGTGTGAAAGAAAAACCTACTCTGTGCAGTCGCAGCAATAAATCTGCTCCCCATGAGTTTGGCTGAGTTCACGCGCTGTGATTGCATTGGCAAATTTACATTCATTAAATAAACGCTCTGTTGTTTTATGTTATTTGTTCGTCACGGTAAGCACAAGTGTCATCGTCTCGATCAAATGTGGTCTCTTAAATATTCTCTCAGTGTGTAAAACCTTTAAAAAAAAAACTGCATTTATTGGTAGAGTTGTATGTTAAACTCACCCTTCCATTAAAAAAGTTGTTCATTGTTATCTTGATTATTAGAGTACATGTTTGGTCCGTAAAAATGTTGATCGGTGTCCCTCAAACATGGAAATGATGATGCTCAAATGACTTGTTTTGTTCACGGACCAAAATGATTCAGTTTTAATGAATTCTTTGCTCCACAAAGCAAAGAAACCCGGAAAATATTCACATTTAAGAAGCTGAAAAATCACTTGATTATCAAAGTAGTTGCTGGTTAATTAAGTCACAATCGCTGCAGCCTTAATTTGAAATACATTTCCTTTTGTGGAACTGGAAACGCATCATTTTAGGTGATAATGTTTGATTTTTGTAATGTAAAAAAAAAACCGGGGTATAATTCTTTAATTCAGCCACAGCTATTTAACATCCACACTCGTGTTATTATCTTCTCCTTTGGCGCCGTCCCAGTGTTTTTTTTTTTTTTTTTTTGTCAGTATCACATACACGGCTATTGTTTCCTCTGACAGTTTCCTAACCAGACAAAGTGCTGGCATCTCGTCTAATTATCTATCAGAACAACAACCAGTGAATCTGTCCGTCCGTCTGTCCATGTTGGCCATTGTTCCCGCCACAGAACCCCCCTTTGCCAGACTCGCCTCAGCACCCACCCACACCCGATGCACACCGACGGCGGCGCGACTCGCTTCGCTGTTGCCCGTGCGCCGATGTGGCTGAAGGTGTCTGAGTTGGTGGAATCGCGGGGACGATGGTGTCGAGGGAAACGCCGGCCGATGCCAAATGGAACAGATGGGCAACAGTCGAGTCCTGCCAAAAGAGACTAATTATCGGGATTTCGTTTCCAAAACAAACATATTGCAATCAAATCACATACTGCAATCACTGCTGCTTTGTTTTGTGTGCGACAATGCCTCGGATCAATTAACTTGTGTTGGAGGAGATTGGATCAGTTCCTCAGGCATTATTCTGGAACTTTTTCCTTGCACACTACTTTCATTCGTGATCATAGTCCTAAATCTTGTTGATTAAAAAAAAAGAAAGAAAGAAAATAAGTTAGCACGTTTGGAACGTGTGAACTCGTGTGTCTTTTGACCATTCTTCCTTCTGCCATCGGACTATTTTTGACTCTTAAGTTTTCTGCGCATCTGTGATTTTTCTTCTACTTTTGTCCAGTTTATACACGAGAAACATTTGTATTTCTTATCTTAACGACCGGGTTACAATGGATGTGTGTGTGCAGTGTGGGAAATACTGTGAATATACCACAGCTCAAGAGCTGAACGACATGGTAACAATTAGTTCTGGGCCCGCTAACGTCATACGTGACGTCATGTTTTTGTGACTCCCGATTGTTAAAATGAGTCTCTAAAGTAACACAACATTTTGGAAACAGAGGCACACATACGCAGTACACAGGTACGCTGATTATTTGTAGCGCTGCTCTTTTCGTGTAATAAACAGACCGCTCCAGTTCAACTTTAGGTGCGCTAACACCACTAAAGGAGCTAACAGAGCTAAATGGTAAACGGTGCCCGGACTTCGGTGCCGTGGCACGTAAACGTGACGTCACACATGTCTTTTTCGGGTCAGTCGTCATGGAAACGCGTCATGTGTAAACATTTTCTGGTTTCTTTGCTCCATATAACAAACAAATCATTCAAACGGAATCATTTTAGTCAGTGATCAACATTTCCTGACAAGTACTCGATTAAATGAGAAAATAATGGACAGATTAATCGATAATGGCCTCGTTGTACCGTCCCGCCCTCAACCTGATGGTAACGACCACTATAATGTTTTACCACCACCACCATCGGCGAATGAATTCACCTTTTTGTTTTATACACTGGAATGATTTCCCAGCATGCATTGAGAGTTAACCTTTTTTTGTTTTCTAAACTCATGAAACAACACTGAGCTCGTGCTATGGAACCAGGGAAAATGTCTCCTCTTGAACAAACATTTACAATGCTTGACATTGTTGTCATGGTGTCAGAGATACTGAGATAACAAACACCTGCTTCGCTGACTCACACACACACACACACACACACACACACACACACACACACACACACACACACACACACACACACATTCTTGTACAGCTTCCTCGGAGAGGACACTTAATGTAGAAATAATACACGTAGGGCTGCGACGATGAGTCAATGAATGATTCCTAAATAACTTGTCAACCATTTTGATAATGGACTAAGGACTATGGTTTGAGTGTTTTTCCAAGTTCCCAGCTTCTTAGATGTGAACATTACGTTTCTTTGTTCCAAATAACATAAATCATTAAAATATTGTTGGGCATGTTAACGCGTTAGCAGCTGTTAGCGGCGTCAACGTTAGCGCACGGTGTGTTTCCATGATGACTGACCGCAAAAAGACGGGCGTGACGTCACGTTTACGTGCCGCGGCACCAGAGTCCAGGCACCGTTTACCATTTAGCTCTGTTAGCTCTGTTAGCTCCTTTAGCACCGCTAGCACGCCTACAGTTGAATTGGAGCGGTCTGTTTATTAAACCAAAAGAGCAGCGCTACAAATAACCAGCGTACCTGTGTAATGTGTATGTTACGTAAACATGACGTCACAAAACAAGACAATTGAGAAAATCGTTATTCCCAGATGACTCGAGAACATTATTGTCAGATTAATCGATTTAGGAAAAGTTGCAGCCCTGAATGCATACACTTGCCTCTTACCTTAGCCGCCACGGCTAACTGCCTTACCCTTAACCCCTTAAACATAGTGTTAACCCATAAATAGCCCCTCTGAATGTGCGACAGAATGTGAGGACCAGCCAAACTGTTCTCGCTTCCTCTTGCTCCCCCTCCCTCACAAAAATGTATGTACTCACACACACGCACACATACAAAGTCTTGTAATTCCTACACTGTTCACTTGATTTGGATAAATATTACATTGAAATTAAAGCTGAAAGTATGCAGTTAAAGCGCATCTTGTTCGTTTCATTTCAAATCCATTGTAGTGCTTTATAGAGCCGAAACGTAGAGAACTGTGTCGCTGTCCCAATATTTATGGACCCGACTGCACGCACATACAGGTTTGGGCAGTTGTTCTTCTTTGGGCACTGCATTGACTTATTTGGACAGCCTGAAACTAAAAAAATGACAGCTAACCATAACCAGTTAATGCCCTAACTCTAACCTTAATATAACCACAATTCACCAGTTCTGCCTCATTAGGGCGAGGTTCTAGTTCTAGGCGGTGTTTATGTCCTCAACAAGGTAACGCACACACATAGATCTGTGTTGATTTCTTTGAAGTCAACAGAAATCCATTCTGTTTCGTCGAACTGGATTATGACACACACACACACACGCAGACCTTGAACACAGACGATTAAAAATAAGCGCATGGCAGCAGTTTAACAGCATCTCTATTTGTGACGTTCACTCAAAACATACTGTAAGTTCACAGCCTCAGCAGACGGCCGGCTAAACATAGACTCTTCTAAAAGGAAGTTAATCTGCACACGTAAGAAATAATAATAATAATAATAGTAATAAAAAAACATGATTTTTGGTCGGAGCTTTTGCCTTCACAACGCGTGTCGCGGCGGATATGAAGTTTTGAAAATCTTTAAATTCCAACATGGAGGTCAGCTCATTCTTTTCATGGCGATTCGGTCCCTTCTGTGTCTCACGAGCAGATTTTCAGATTTAAGTGGTTTATTTTCTTTTATTTTTGTCAAATCCTGAACGATTCCTGCAATTGAGCTTCAAAAGAAGAAGAAGAAGAAGAAGAAGTAGGAAATGAGATGAGATTCATGTGTGCGTGCGTGAGCTTAAATGAAACCTGGTATTGCGTTTTATTTTATTTTTTTAATTCTCTACTTTAGCATTTTCTCCATCTCCCTGTCAAGTGTACTTGTGATTTTTCCAAAAAACGTCTCCTCCTCTTCTCTTCCCTCCAATAAACTGTATTTCTCTCTTTTCCTTTGTCCTTGTTATTCATCCTAATAGTCTCTCTTTCTCTCTCTCTCTCTCTCTCTCTCTCCCCCCTTCTTCCCCCTTCCTCCACCCTGATCCACTTAGGCAGCTGCTTGTTATTCAAACCTTTGCTTTGCCCCCCACACACACACACACACATACATGCACGCACACACGCACGCACACACACACACACACACACACACACACACACACACACACACACACACACACACACACACACACACACACACACACACACACACACAGAAATGAATAGAGGGAGCAGCCAGAGATAGACATGAAGTAGGAGAAATTGGTTTGATAACAAATCTTGCCGTCCTTTTCACTTCTTTTTACTCTAACTTTTCTCTCCCTCTCTCTTTGAAAGAAAACAGTTTCCCCACACAGAACTGTCATGTTTCCATCATTATCTCGTCTAATAGCTGCACCTTCAACCACAATTTAATGCAAATTTTTTTTTTTTTAAACTGCACATTCAAAGGGACGATGGCATGGGACGAAATACGACAAAATCATACATGACGATAAATAATAAAAAAAAAGGAAATGGTCGTAAGAAGATGAGAGGATATCAAACGGGTATGATGCGGCACACCATTGCTCAGTGCTCCGGCCTTTACATCGCACTAGGGCTGAGATGATAATTAATCAACTGTTTTGTGGTTTTCCAGCTTCTTAAATATGAGTATTTTGGTTTCTTTGCTCCATGTAACTAAGAAATGATTAAAGGTGCATTATATAATAAATCTAAAGCAGGGGTTCTCAAAGTTTTGATACCTGAGACCAATTTAGGAACCCAACATTGGACTGAGGGCCGCCAAAGGAAAAAAAACAGAAAGAAATCCCATTTGTAATCATTTTAATGACCAGATTGCAGTTCTACACTTTAGCGTTAAGTAATATAAGCGTTAATATAATGTAATTCAAGCTTTAATATAATAATGCTTTATACTTTACTGGGTAATTACCCAGTATTTTGGCCATTGTTCTTACCTTCTAATTACAGGTTAATACCAAGTAACACATTTCTGTTACCATATATTTACTGGGTAAATAGCTAGTAATTGGGGGCTGTAGCTACCTGCTTATTACCAGCTTATAACACAATAATACACTAAAATTCACCATATAGAAATCATTTAAATACTCAGTATTTTTGTTTACACTTATTGGTCTGTATCCAGTAATGTCCAATAAACAGTTAGCAAGCTTCGTCGCTCCTGGATTAAAACTATCAACTGTAATTCACTGCGGGGCCGCCAGAAATGTTTCTGCGGGCCGCCATTGGCCCCCGGGCCGCACTTTGAGAACCAATGATCTAAAGCAACTGGCTATAAAATCCTCCTAATATGTCACAGAGACTCAGGAATAATGTTCATATAACAAACTGAACTCACCAACAACAACAGTACAGACAAAATATTTGCATAAAAAAAAAGTAAAAAAAATAATTATGTTTTGAAATCATGTTTTGGCATGTGGCGCCACCTGCCGCCGTCTACCAATCATTGCGGTCAGTAGAGTCTCAGCTGCCGAGCAACCAGTTACGTCAGAACACGAAACCCAATAGACCTCGCTATTTTGAATTTGAATGTAGTAACCGTTTTTGGCCACATTCTTACATATGGCACCTTTTAAAACTGACTCATTTTGGTTTGTGGACAAAACGATTTATCATTTCCAACACTGACCAACATTTTCAGACATTTTACGAACCAAACAAGTACTCGATTAATCGAGATACTAATCAGCAGATTAATCTATGACGGGAATAACTGTTAGTTGCAGCCCCACAGCTCACATTATAGGACAAAAGCCCGCCGCTAGCTTGGCAACTGCTATAAAAAGAGGTCAAGCTATATAGTTTTTCAAGGTACGATGCCAATCTTTAAAAATAGTTACAGACCATAGCTGAATTTCTATATCTTTTGAAGATACAGTACAATTTGGCTACTTTCTCCTTCTATCTGGGGGAATACAAAAAAATATAAAAGACAGACTTTATTATTAAATATTGGCAATAACTTGCTCGATTAAGTGGCCCTGACTGATACATTTCTGTCCTTTTTTATGTTTTACTGGTTGAATTATGAAGAGAAGAGCTTTGTCTTTCATGTTGACTTACAGTAGATGTTCAGCGTTGTCTCATGGAAGGATTTCACGACTCGGACGGACGGATGAAGAATCACTTTTTCACTTTCGTGTGTTGACTTGTTACCAGTTCATATGGGTTACTGTTGCATGATCATCCACGTTGTGTGTGTGTGTGTGTGTGTGTGTGTGTGTGTGTACGTGTGTGTGAAGAGAGAGGTCATTCATGAGACTTTTCTAGCTTTCTGTTGACTCTGTAAACCTACACCTCATTTGCATAATACCCCAGCAGCTGGCGAATGGATAGGGCAGTTACACCTGCCTGTCCACCTGTGTGTTTCCCTGTATTTGTGTGTGCGTGAGTGCACGACTTCTCTTCCATCCACCTGTTCAAACGTTGTGTGTTTTTTTTTTTTTGTTTTTTTTGTTTGTCAAGACAATGATTATGTTCCCAGGTCACCTTTGTCACATGAATAGGTTTTATGATCTCAAATATTTTGTTTTCCTCGTGTGCACGGTGTGAGATTTAACTGGTTTCAGCAGACGACACTGACGACGTTAGATTAAAGCTATGAATGCCAGTGCCACTATTAAGTGGGATATATGCAAAATATGGACACTGGTGACCTTTAGTGTTTAAAATGGTTGCTGCAATCCTTGTTCACAACATAACGTCGTTTGTTTGGTTGCCAACTTTTATTGAACGTGGAAAAATGGATTCCACTGAAACCCACACATGTATAAATATCACACGACAGTGGAGATTTAACAGGCGACAAGGGGACAATAACAGACTGTAAAAACTTTACATGTATTAAATATCTATCAACAAAGTGTATGAGGGTCTTTGACGCTGCTTCAACTTCCTCTCTGCATTCAGCCATCTTTGTCTTCTGCTCTGGTTGAGGCGTTTTTGAGAGGTGTAGTGAGCCTTTTTAGGTTCGTTTAGGGCTGTAACTAACAATTATTTTCATACTCGATTAATCAAGTCCTCAAAATGACAGAAAATGTCAAAAACAATGTTGATCATTGTGTCCACAACATTGAAATGTTGATGTTCTCAAAATATCTTGTTCTTGTGTTGTCCACGAACCCAAAAAGATTAAATTTTAATGCTTTATTTGTTATATGGAGCACAGAAACCACATTTAAGAAGCTAAAAAATGAGAAAGCTTGTTTCAATTATCAAGAAACCCCCACTGTAACTGATCCAATTGATAATTAATTCTGTAATAAAGCCCTGGTAATGTTCCCCATCACTGCCAAGAGCTGTGTTTTTGTTTCCTTAATCTCTGATGACATATAATGTTGTCTTAATACAACATTTTAAGACATCTAAGACACCTGAGAATACATAAGACTAATTTCAATTAAGTAATTGTGACATAATATACACTGAAAATATCTGTTATTTGGCTGTTGGATTTTGGTCATTTTCACAGAAAATGCTTAATGTGCTTGTGCAAATAAGGTTTTCTACAAATAAGCATGAAAAAGGAAAGTGTCTAGATAGATAGATAGATAGATAGATAGATAGATAGATAGATAGATAGATAGATAGATAGATAGATAGATAGATAGATAGATAGATAGATAGATTGGTGCTTTATTCATACTCTTGTGGAAATTCAAGCTCTCAAAGCAACCACACAAAATGCAGCAATAAATAGAGTTGAATAAAAAGAAAACAAGAATAAGAAACGTAAAAAAGGGACATTAAAAACACACCAGCCTAAAAAAACAATCTAAAAACAATCCAAAAGAATCTAAAAACAATCAGCGGAGCATTATTGCACAGCCAGTGACATCGGTGCATCTCCTTGCATGTGACCATTTTTTTTTATCGCTCAAGTTATATATGTTGATTGAACAAATTAATGGCAGAGGGGACAAAAGATCTAAAAGCGATAAAGACCATAAAAACGTGTCGGTATCGAAAGAAGGTCTCAGAGATGAAATGAGTGTGTGTGTGTGTGTGTGTGTCTGAGCTGTCGTTCCAAAACAACCTGAAGAGAAACGTTTGGGACTGAAACTTTGGAACTCTACCTTCATGACGGTAGCAGGCAGAGCCAGAGCGACCTCATGAATGGGTCCTTCATGAGTCCAACACAGGCCAAGTTGACCCTGCGTCATACTGAGGGTCTGATGTATGAAAGTGGTGTCGGAGTAGGCAATAGTGAAAAGCACCAGGAGTCTGTTAATAAACCAATGTGATGTCCAGTGATTTATGATAAGTGCGCAGACCTGGTGATCTGTTGTTTAATTGTCTTCCCTTGTGGACACGCGATTCCAGCTGGAATTGTTTTAATGCTGCGGCTGCACAATTATCCTTCAAACCTTTTAGTGGTTTTATTACCCCGATTTGGGGAAGTCATTTATTAATTACGTACACGGTCCCCGTGGACTGCTAATCTTACTGTAAGTGGGTAGGGTTTCGGAAGAAATGCAACGCAGCAATAGCAATAGCAATACAGTAGACAGTGACATCGGAGATTCTATATAAATACGTAAACTCTAATTTGACTAATTGACATTTGGTGCAAAATGATCTGAAGGACGCGCGCGACAAGTCGATCTACATCGTCCCAACAATGTTATTTTAATAATTTATTGATAAGCAATTATTTTTTTCCAAATTAATTATTTAATATAACTATGGCTGATTATGTTGATATAGTCAACAGACTGCAATAGAACACACACAGCCTTTTTTGGCTTTTTCCATTAGCGATAGTACTTGGTACTTGCTGTGTTTTTTTTTTTAGTCCTGTGACCACAACAGACTGCCTGCCACCGATTGGTCAGTGAGTGTTGTCGTGAGTGCGACTCGTGGACTGACGAGCTATAACCGTTCCATTTTTTGGCACCCTTACCTTGGGGTACCAGAGTAAAATGATACGGTACTGTCTACGACAGAAAAACTCCCTTGTGATCGGTGTTTCTTCAACACCTCGACGCTCTATTGTCATATAAACTATAAAAAAGAGCTGCTGGATGTCCTCCTTTGTGGTCTGTTCAGTGATTTTAAAATAACTGACTAATCTTAGCAGCCCTACTATGCACTTTTTAAGTCCTCGCATATCAGTCCACAATCAGTCAGCCATCATGACTTTTTTTATTCAAAGATAATTTTTAACCCTTGATTTTCCGTATCTGAAGGACACACATATACACACAAACATGCTCTGTGTGGATGGAGTGGCTGTTACCCAGCAATCTGTTCCCTCCGCTTCCACTTATTGTCTCCACACTGACTGTTCTGTGTTTGCTGTGTTTTATAGTTTGTTGACATTGTTGCTCTTGCTTTCTGTTCACCCTCCAGGTGGACGGGGACACCATGTTCCTGGGTATGCCAGAGTCAGGCCTTGACTTCGCCTCCGCCAATCAGGTTAGTGTTTATGTTTGTGCTGCTTTGTTTTTCCCCATGTGTGTGATTGTACACGTCTGTAAGGCCAGATTTGTGTTTCAAACCTATCTTTGAGGACTTTTTGAGTCTTAAACAATTTCTTTCGGGATAATAAAAGGATTCTGATTTTGAGGACAATTTGACAGGGCTTTTTGAGGGTTAGTTTTGGTTTAACATAAGGTTAGGGTTAGGCATTTAGTTGAGTTTAGCTCATTAAATGTTCTACATATCTTCCAAAAATGAGTTTTATATCTGTGTGTTCAGATCCCTCCTTGCTGAATGAATCTTGTGCTGCGTGTCAGCCTTTATCTGGTCTTTAATTACTGAAGGAAACCATGCTGTTGCACTCTGTACTTTTCTCATTTCCTGTCCACAGAGTGTTGCGTTCAGGTTTGTGACACAAACACGCCCATGTATGCAATTCCATTCATGCTAAACATTTGGACCTTGGCGAATTTAATTTTAGACATTTCTGAACACAAATGGACACAAATTCACCATAGACACACTTCCAAGAAGAGTGGAAGCTGTTATACAGTACTTTAATATGGAGTTGGTTGCTCTTTTGCAGCTCTATGTATTGGAATAAGTCATATGGTCACAACTGAATATTTATGCTACTTTTAGTGGAATTTTATTGACATTTTCCGTTTCCCAGCTGTTAAACTCTAATAATAATGATGTTGCTCTTTATTCTTTATAGTGTTTTTTTTTTCAGCCATCATGGCGGACAAGCACTCATAGGTTTGTGCTGAAAATATTGCAAAAATGGAGTGAAGGACACTCTTTCCTAGTATCAATAAGGGAATTGATACACCGAGCTTTGATAAGCGTTATTATACTTTGGAGTTTGTAGACTACACTACAGTACATACTATAGTACATATAGTACAGTTAGTCATACATACACACACTCTCTATCCTGCCCAGATTATTTTTCACTGTAATGGATGAAAAAAAAAATATAATATCCACATGAGATTTAAGTTGATGCTTCCTTGAAGATCATTTGATGGTGCTGCACGGCGTCTTTGAGCTGACCTCTCAGCTATTTTAATCTTCTCGGTTATTTCCAGTAGCATCAAACAAACTTTTCCTGTCATCCTTTTCCACAAATCAATATCACTAACTGCAGTTACCACCTGAGGCACATGAACCATTACAATTATTTTCTGTCTCCAGGCTTTCTCTTTCTCGCTTTCTCTCTTTTCATGTATATATATATATATATATATATATATATATATATATATATATATATACATATATATATATATATATATATATATATATATATATATATTCCAAAGAAAATGCTACTGTAATGCCACTGAAGATGGTCCGGTACTCTGCGTGGACTTTAACCGGTTTTCATAGAATCATTCAGAACTATAGAAACTTTAATTTGAAGCTGCTTCAACTTCCTCTCTGCATTCAGCCATCTTTGTCTTCTGCTCTGGTTGAGGCGTTTTTGAGAGGTGTAGTGAGCCTTTTTAGGTTCGTTTAGGGCTGTAACTAACAATTATTTTCATACTCGATTAATCAAGTCCCTATTTGGTCCTGAAAATGACAGAAAATGTCAAACAATGTTGATCATTGTTTCCACAACATTGAAATGTTGATGTTCTCAAAATATCTTGTTGCTTTCGGTCACGTCAACCGGAGATTTGCTTTATGCTCAAAACTAACCTGGAAAAGCCGAAAGCTGCATGCACACAACCTTGAATGAACACTCAAATGGGGAGTCACTGAGACGGATAGCGCCCCGGAAAGAAATGGGGGCATCTTATCTGAAACAATAACTCGTAAAAACCATGGCTCATCCCCATCTATTGAACCAATCACACTTCAACACATACACATAATATACACTATCATGGATCTTAGTTCTCCGTATCACGTGCTCCTCTGGGATGCACCGCCGCGAGGGTAGTTTCACTTAGGGGAACTCGCAGCTGTGTTTTGGACTTTTAACTATATAGAAGTTTTCTCTCATATCTGAAAGTAAACAAAAAAACAAATCTAAACAACAGATATTACCGGCATCGGACGATATTGGCTTTAAAATGTATTATCGGATATTGGCCAATATCCTCCAATACGGCTTAAAAAGTAGGGAAAACGTATCTCGGCATCAGTTGTTGACCTAAGCAATCAAGCAAAAAGTCCAATAGATTTCCCTGATTCAGTGTAAGGATGAAGTCTTCTTTAGATTACCCAACAAGATCCCTACAATCAGCACTGTGCATCAAACACTGCTCGACTGTCAGTAATACAGTTCATGTGCTCTGTATTCTCTGTATTTTTTTTTGTTAGATGCCAAGTGAGGCCTCTCGGGAGTAAGACCGTGTGTTTGTCGGTAGAGAATTACCTCACTGCCAAGCCCATATATTAATAAGAAACAGCATGATAAATTATTCATCAAGTACAATATAGAGCAACATTTTTGTGGTATAGGAAAATCTCCGTTTGATGTTTTATTCATCATGTTGTGCCATCAGGAAATTGGGCAGTTGTGTGTGGAATAAGAATTCAAATTTTATTTTTAAAAATAAATTACATTTGACGTTGTAGTGATGAAGTAGTTTTGAGTTTCTGACCGTTTGTACATTTGAGTCGTTACTGAAGCAGCAGCATAAGTGTTTGTGTCAAAGGTGAAACATGGTGGTTAAAGAGAGAGAATGAAAGAAAGCGATAAAGGGAAAACTAGACGGATTCAGTGGAATAATAACTACTATCTGTCACAGAAATGGTACATCGTCAGTCTGTATTTTACAACTAACGGTTATTTTCACAATGTATTAATCTAGGATTAATTAGTCTATTATTTTCTTAATCGCTTAATCGAGTACTCGTTTTGAAAATCATTCAGTTTCTAATGTATTTTTTTGTTCAATAAAGCAAAAAAAAAAACATCAGAGAACATACAAGGCATTCAAAAAATACTCAAACTGATTAATTGATTATCAAAACAGTTGGCGATTATTAAAAAAAAAAAAAAATCTAAACATTTTTATACACCAGCTAATAACAAAAACTGAACGCTAGTATCAATATATTGACATGTGATTGGCCAATACATCATCTAATAGCCTTACATGTACTTTGTTGTGACAACAACCCTACTGGCTCCCGGTTAATTCCAGAATCAAATTCAAAATCCTCCTCTCTGCTTTCGACAAAACGATCCATAGATGAATCGAGAAAATAATCGACAGATTAAACGAAAATAATGGTTAGTGGCAGCTCCAGTCTTGACTGAGTCTGCTTGATATGGTGGGGGGGGGGGGCAACATTTTGACTGGTATTGCCAACAAATTTTAACTGCTACCACCTTCACAAGGAAAACAACAATTCAACAAATCAGGGTGGTTATCACAAGGCACTTGACCTGCTGTGTGCGACGGCAGCTCGGCTTATTTCAAGTTGAGACGTGGGATGAGGCTTCAGCCTCAGCGATGCCTGCAGCTGTCTGCGCAGGACTTTGAGAACATGTCGAACGTGTACTCTGCACATAGACAACCTGCCGTCTTTAAGAGTTTGCAGAATGCAGTCTGGTAACATTATTACATATTTAAGTATTAAAACACACACACACACACACTCCTACAGTCCCCCCCCCCCACATCTCCTCTCACTCAAACTAGTCAAAGCAGATACCTGACATTAATTTATCTCTACAGCTGTCGAACACTCAGACATGGACAGAGAGTGTTATTTAAGCTGTAGTCTGTGTTTGTAGTTTTTAAATATAAAAACATGACGGTTACATGCAAATCATAGTCAAATGAGATAAATCATCTCCACACAACTCTCTCTTGTGTCACTCAGTGTTTGTGTACACATGTTATGGCAGAGCAGCAACAGCTGCAAACAGGATGGAGTACGACTGAGAACACCCACAGGTTTCACTAGTGAATTCCCCTTATGACATCAGTTTGATAGGATAATCACCAGTCCACCTCAGCACTACCGCTGTATACACACAGGCACTCCCTCACACAGCATATGCTCGCTTTTCTGCTCACAAATAACCTTACGTGGTGCAGGACAAATAACATCAGCAATAATCCTATATCCCGTGATACTTTGCGTGAATTTACGAGGCGTGACGTCCGCAGCGTCCTGTCGCTGAAGCAGAACGGCCGTTTTTCCGTGGTTACTGGACGCTAATCACCGAGAGCGATCGTAAAAAGAAAAATGTAACGCGTGGGAACATGAACCCGTTACACCTCAAGAGAGACATGATGTTCATGATCAGTCACTGGTGTCAATTTAACACCAATTCTCATCATGATGTGTTCAATAATGTCGCTTTGTTTGCGTCAACGCTTTAACGGGGTTTGTCAAAATATCGTTTTGTTGATATATACACTACTGTTCAAAAGTTTGGGGTCACCGATGCAATTTTGTTTGTGTTTTCCATTAAAAGTCACACTTTTATTCATCAAAAGAGTTGCAAAATGAATAGAAAATATAGTCAGGACATTGGCAAGATTAGAAATAATGATTTTTATTCAAAATAATAATTTTGCCTTTTCGTCAAAGGACCAGCAAAACTGTTCTAACGTGCTATCATTGCACAAGGATTTTCAAGGGTTTTCTAATCATCCTTCTAACTATTGTGATTAGCAAACACAATGTACCATTGGAACACTGGAAATGGGCCTCTATACACCATTCCATTAAAAACCAGACGTTTGCAGCCACATTAACAATGTATAGAGTGTATTTCTGATTAATTTAATGTTATATTCATTTTAAAAAAGCACTTTTCCTTCATTAAGGACATTTCTTAGTGACCCCAAACTTTTGAACGGTAGTGTATATGTTTTAATCGTCATTCTTCCTCGTTGCTGAAGTGGATAGAACTGGTTCACCCTTCTGCTCTGCTCCGTTTCATCCATAATCATTTTTCGTACCTGCAGATACTGTACTCAGGTACTGTACTTTCACAATGATGAGATTCAGGAACATGTTAAACGTGAAAGAAGCCGGTGTAGTTGTAGCTTTTCCCTTCATAGTACATTTAAATACTAGTTGAACTAGTTGAGCTTGATGAGGAGGAACGACATCTGGCCTCATGGAAAGGCTTTGACATCCAGATCAAACTGCCTGTGGATCAGGCGGCTCTGGCTGTTACAGCATAAGCCTAAGGAGATGTGAAGTAGTTATGAGGCTCGACCAAGCTGCTGTGTATTTGCACTGTATATATGATTCTGAAATACATTATTGTGTTTTTTATTACACATTATTTGTGGACCCATTGAAGAGAGGGGGCTCGCTGTGAGAATTAGGGATAAAAGCAGTTTTCAATATCAAAGATATTCAGAGATATATTCCCCCTGGAGTAATTTGTCTTTGAATTGTTCCATTACAAAATAATCTATGAAACGTTTAAGGCTTTACTGTCACGGTAACGTCATTGGATGAATCTGAGAACTTTTCGTGGCCCCCCCTAGCAGAGTGCCCTGGACCTCCAGAGGTTCTCTGACCCCAATTTGAGCACCTCTGCTTTATGTTCGTGACAGATTCTCATGGTTTTCAGAGCCAAAGGACCACTGTGAATCCTCGTGATTCATCAGAACCTCATCATTAAACATCACCGTAGAGTTTCCCACAAGAACGTCCCCCCAACTTTGGTCAAATTTAACAGTTTATTGATGACTGTCTGCTGTGTGTTAGTGACTGTGTGGTCAAGGGCTTGTCAATAATTTCTCTCTCTCTCTCTTTCTGTCCCTCTCTCTCTTCTTCCCCTGCTTTGTCTGGGCTCTCGTTTCATGACCTCCTTTCATCTGACCTCTGACCTCTTCCTGACCTGTGGGCCCGTTTGAACCTTTGTTTTTCCTTTTGTGATTCTTCCCCGCAGTTTCGTGTGCCACAGCCCCCTCACCCTCTCGGCAAGGTGTCGCCACAAAACCAACCCTCGCATCACTGGAGGAGGGACGCACACATGCCGGACACACACCGCCTGCCCTGGGTAAGATTCATACTTCCTGGACTACTCTTTTCAAACTGGGAGACTTTGCCATTTTCATTTTGTACAGGCTATGTCCCTGTCTCATCCACAGGGATCTGCTGTGTAAACATTATCAGTGTATATCGCAATGAAATCGTCCTCAATAGCTATAAAACAAAAGTTATTTACACTACCATTCAAAAGTTTGGGGTCGCCCAATTTTTGGGAAATTGGAAAACCATCGTTTGACCACTGCGAAATAAAACGTGGGGAAGTAGAAAGAAGGAATGAAAAGAATAACTTTTAAAGATAGAAATTTGAAGACCTTAAACAGACCAAGGCAGACACCGACACTCCATTTAAAGACACCTAACGTGGTCAGATATTTGGTCCGTTCTTTATTTGTTCTGTAGTTGTGTGGATTTACATGGCATCATCGTTATACTGCATGTATCATATTATCGACAGGATATCGGTATTGGCAGATATTGGCTTTATGGCTTTATGTACACTACCGTTCAAAAGTGTGTGGTCACCTATACAATTGTTTTGTTTTCCATTGAAAGTCACACTTGTATGCATCAAAAGAGTTTCAAAATGAATAGAAAGTATAGTAAATACATTGACAAGATTAGAAATTATGATTTTTAATCAAATAATCATTTTGCCCTTTTGTCAAAGAACCAGCAAAACTGTTTTCAGCTGTGCTAACATCATTGCACAAGGGTTTTCAAGGGTTTTCTAATCATCCAATAGCCTTCTAACGCCATTAGCAAACACAATGTACCATTTGCAGCTAGAATAGTCTTTAACCACGTTAACAATGTATAGAGTATATTTCTAATTCATTTAATGCTACAATCATTGAAAAATAAGAACATTTCTAAGTGAGCCCAAACTTTTGAACGGTAGTGTATATCATCATCAACTGATTTGACATTTTTATTGTAGTTATACCATTTTTGACCTTGTGTTCCCACCCTGTGTCCAACAGACGTTGACGGTGTAGTGAAAATAAAAGGTTCTTGCCAAGAAAGTTGCCGACGCTGACGACATTAGTCTTTCAAGAAGCTCCCAGTGCACAGGGAACAGGCTATTGAGCTGACATGAATGGGGGAGCAGAAGGAGGGGAGGGTAATTTATGTAGAACTTGAAGAAATTGAGTAGACACAGGAGGGAGAGAGCAAACAGACGGACAGTGTGTGTCAACACGCAGGACCATGAAACACGTAGGTGTAGTACACATTCATGTGAATGAAGAGGAAATGATTTCAAAGTGAAGATAACTGACTTTTTTGAAACCGAATCGCTCGCTTCTTGATTACAAAAACAGGACAAGTAGACCTCGGTGGATGAATCACAAAGAAGATGACAAAGAAACGCCTCCGTTTACACGTCAACTTTTGTGACATGTGATACAGCGCTATTGTAAAAACTAAGACAAAAAAACAACCAAAATATGTTTAATAGGCATGGCTCGAATGACCAATACCATAGCCTCGAGGGCCGATATAAGTCCGACTCTGTTTTTCTATATTTTCTATAATGATCACTCTCACATGGTTCATGTGTCTTTACATCCTGTTCTTATGGAATCATATACATGATGTTTAGGAATTTTGGACTATTTTTTAACTATCTAACTAACTACTAATGCTGCTTTAGTGAGTATTTTCAGAAGCAGGAACGTGTGTGATGTTCATGGAACATAAACTACTATGAAGATGGAGTGAAACATTTACGAAAACCAATAGATTTGTCTGTATGGATGCATAATCACCAATGAGTCGGCATCACAGCACTCCTGCACTCAAACTCGTGTCAAAACTAAAAAAGACTTCCCTTTGGGATTAATTTCAGCCCATGTGCTGTGGCGCCTGAAATGATTGCATTTGCAGTCTTAAGAGTTGCCAGGAATATCATAAAATACACTACATGAAGTATTAGTGCTCTCTTAAGGACGGTTACGCGTGCTCAGACAATAAAGTTACCAAAAGGAGGCGGGCGACGCGAGCCAAGTTTTTCGCCAGGGTTAGCAGCTTAAAACTAGCTCCACCAGTGACAAGCTGTTGTCTTTCAAAGGGACATGTACCCACATGGAAGATGTACTGAGATACTGAATGTGTCAAAATAGGAAAGCAAAACGCACTTGTACAACTAAGAGTTGTGCATTAATGGCGCTTTCTAAACCTTTGATGTCATTCATGTGTGAGATTTGATCTAAAGATGCACGATATTGGACCTTTTGCCAAGGTCTGATGTGTTGATATATGAGGAGTGCTTGGATTTTTAAAGGTTTTTCCTGTGCCCAACTGCAGAGATCTCTTCTGCAGTAAAATTGACATATTTTTCATTATCATGTCACTGCAGATGTAGATGCACATTTTTCTCATTGAGCAAAATACATAACCGTAAGAAATAACAATTGTTGGGGGTGCCAGCATCGAAGTCTAGGAGGTAGCAGCTTATTTTAGCTTACCATTCGGTGGATATTGGTCTAGAGCTGCAACTAACGATTATTATCGTAATCGATTAACCTGTTGATTATTTTCTCTATTAATCGCTTGGTCTATAAAATGTCAGAAAATACGTTGATCAGTGTTTGTCAAACCTGGAAATGACGATGTTCTCGAATGTCTTGTTTTTGTCCACAAACCAAATTGATTCAGTTTTAATGATTTCTTTGTCACACTCTTAGAAATAAAAGTGCTAAGTAGAACCATAAAAGGTTCTTCGGCTTGTCCTCATAGGAGAACCCTTTTTGGCTCCAGGTAGAACCTTTTTTATAATAGTTCCACCTGGAACCCTTTTGGAGGGTTCCATCAAGAACCCTCCAACCTTTATTCGGGAAAGGATCTCTCTGGATCAAAATGGTTCTTACTGGAACCATTAGTGTTACCAAGAACCCTTTCAGAAGCAAATGGTTCCAGGTAGAACCTCAGCCCTTGTAGAAGAACCCTTTTGGAACCCTTATTTCTAAGAGTGTATGTGGAGCAAAGAAACAAAGAAAATGTTCACATTTAAGAAGCTAAAACAATCAGAAATCTAATAAAAAAAAATGAATGTTATTGTTATTTAATTATTGTAAATTATAATTTAGTACTCAATTAATAATTGTTTCAGCTCTATCTTGGTGTGTTTGCAGATATTCGATAATACATTAAGCCAATATCTGCCAATACCGATATCCTGCCGATAATATGATGCATGCAGTATAATGGTGATGCCATGTAAATATACAAAACTACAGAAAAAGTGAAGAACGGACCAAACATCTGACCACGTTAGGTGTCTTTAAATGAAGCGTCAGTGTCTGCCTTGGTCTGTTTAAGTTTTTCAAATGACTTATCTTTATAAGTATAAAGATAAGTTATTCTTTTCATTCTTCTTTCTACTTCCCCACGTTTATTTTGCAGTTTCCACCGCGGCAGCTCTGTATACGTCACACATCGTATACAGCACAAGTCATGCAACTCATAACGCAACACTGCGCCAGGGAGGAAGGGAGGGAGGGAGTGAGTGAGATGAAAGAGAGAGACTGAGGATGAGATTAGAAAGAAGTGAGCGGCCAGAAGAGAAGTGGAGGGAGAAGCGCTGGAGAGAAATGAAGAGCAAAAAGAGTGTGGCTAGCCAAGCAGAAAAGGCTGTCATTCTCTATAAAAGATCTCCTCTGTCAGATTAGTATGAGAGGGCTTCTCTAACACTGGCTCTCACTTCGCCCTCAGGTCTCTCACTTTTCCCTCGCATGATTCTCTCACTCCATTTCCTCCTTCATGTTGTCCTCTCGTTTGTCTTTGCCTTCTACAATTCTTCATTATGTGCAGGATTGTTTTCCCCTTTGTGTGTCAGATTAGCACTCGGTGCTTTCCAACACGCCGAGAGCCACCTATGGGTATTCTCTCAAACAAGTGGGATTTGTATGTATTAATTACTGTGTTGTGATTCACGCGGCTGTCTGTCAGGCTGGGAATATAATGAGTGATAATTAGCCTGTGATGTAGAGGCGCTCGGGCTGAAGATGAGCGACGACGTGACACAACACAGAGTCGTAACGTTCTGACGTGATGGTGACGGGCGGCTCTTCCATCTCTGGAAATCAACTCCAAGTTCAGACTCTGCACTCTTAGAAATAAGGGTTCCAAAAGGGTTCTTCTACAAGGGCTGAAGTTCTACCTGGAACCATGTGCTTCTGAAAAACCCTTTCCTGAAGAAAGGGTTTTAAAGGGTTCTTGGTGAACCTTTTTATAAAGGTTCTACTTGGAGCCAAAAAGGGTTCTCCTATCAGGAGAAGCCGGAGAAACTTTATGGTTCTACTTAGCACTTTTATTTCCAAGAGTGTAATAAGTCACATTTAAAGTAGATGATATTCAAAAAAAAGCCGCCTTTATGCAAGTAGGGCTGCAACTAAGGATCATTTTCATGATTGATTCATTTCTTGATTAATCAACGAGTTGTTTGGTCTGTAAAATGTCTGAAAGCACATTTGTGCCATTTCAAGCCATGTCAAAGACATAATTCTCTGAGCCAGATGATGGAGAACCTTCATTCTGACTATGTCACCCATTATGTCTGATTGTCCGTGTACCGAAACTGTATTATCAAAGAGTCAGTATGGAGAAGAACAATGTGGTGAGATTATAAGATTACAAACACAGACGCGGCTTCTGAATATATCCGACTTTGAATTTGTAAAGCAGTGCTGTATAGAATTATGAATAAAAGACATAAAAAACATCTAAAATAAGTAGTGCTAGGCACGTTAACGCACGTTAACGCACGTTAACGCATGGCGCGTTTCCATGACTACTGACTTGAAAAAGACGTGTGACGTCATGTTTACGTGACTCCCGATTGTTGAAATGAGCCTCAAAACTAAACTTTCTAAACAGAGGCACACATACATAGTTCACAGGTACGCTGGTTATTTATAGTGCTGCTCTTTTCAATAAATAAACAGACCGCTCCAGTCCAGTTCCACTGTAGGCATGCTAACGGTGCTAAAGGAGCTAACGCAGCTAACTGAGCTAACTGGTAAATGATCCCTGGAATCCGGGGCCGCGACACATAAACATGACGTCAAACGCGTCATTCGCTAACTACGTAAAAACTACGTAAAAAAAACCTCCATGGAAATAACTTCACTAGTGTCTCTGTTTCTCTGTAGTCCTACTCCGTCGGTGGTTTGGGCGACGACGACTTCAACATCCCGCCAATCACCCCTCCGACCCTGCCAGACCACATGCTCCCCCCTCACCTCCCTCACGATGCCCCCTCCGGACCGTACCACCCTCTGGACGCTCCGCCCAGCTCGGCTTCACACCACCTCTACCAGCTGCAGGGCATGGACCTGCCCGGGATGCCCGGCGGCCAAGACGGCGGCACGTACAGCCCAGACGGCGGCCCAATGACCAGCACACTGTCTGTGGTGAGTGGTCGTAAATATAAATCTCAAATATTAATAATGAGGAGAGGTGTGTGTTTCCTTTTTGCTGATGTGGTTTTCTTTGTGCACAAACGCACACCTGCTGCTTTATCTCACCATTACACAGCAGGTGTTAACAATCCGTTTTGACCACAAACCAATGTTATTTTGCTTTTCTGGTTTCTTGTCTTTTAAAGAGCACAGGAAAACCCAAAAGGTGGTAAAAAGCTAAAACGATTGATTTAGTGATTGAATACAATGTTTACATGAGAACATGTCGCAGCCAAAATGACAGCATGTACAACCCAAATTTAGTATGTTGTTATATTCTAGATTAATTTACAACCCAAATATCCAACTTGTATTGAAATTAAAAGAACAGTAAAGTACAAAACAGAAAAACACGAGTAGGAATTTGGTTAATAGTCGATTCATCTATAGATTGTCAACATCCTTTGCTTCAACAGCCAAGAGAAATAGTATTTTAAACTCCACTCTTTAATATTTAATGCACTTCAACCTTTTTTGTGTGTGAAATATGATGTTGCCTGGAGTCGTGTTATTAGAAAAGCCAATCAAAAGCAGCTGGCCGATGTGACATTTGCTTCATATGTTTTTTTTTTTTTTTTTTTAAGTCTCTCGTTTCACGGTAAAGTGAAATTCTTGCTCTTAGCTGTGACATTTAGATGTGGCTAACTGTGTCATACACTTAGAGTTAGGATTACTTCAACTGTCGCACAAACTTGCTATGCATGAGGTGACAGAGGTGTGTGTGTGTGTGTGTGTGCGTGAGAAATACAGACCAGATTATTAATAATGAAACTTTTTCTCCCCTCCTCCTCCTCCTCCTCCCACAGTTTGGTCTGTCAGTCTATCTGCATCTTCATAATAAATCTGCCTGTTATAATAAGTGTCGGTGTGAATCCTCACCATCAGATCTCAGCCTCTCTCTCTCTCTCTCTCTCTCTTTTACAATCACGGTTTAATAACCGGTGACGTTTAATAACTTTTAATTCAATGCAAATGTCTTTTCACGTTGCTTGTGACTCGTCCTGTTTCCTCCGTGTTTTTACAGCGGAGACGATGAGCTTCTATTCTCCGTCTCTGTGCGTCTCCGCCCTTCTCTACCTTCTCTCTCTCGCTGCTCTCTGCTCTCGCTCATTTTTATATTCTCATTCTAACATACATTTACTGCCAGCCCATGAATTATGGTTGCCTAGCAACCGTGTCTGGCTCTAAAGAGGGTGGGTTGGAGGGGGCTATGAAGGTGTGTGTGTGTGGACTTGTATATGTTGCCTCTTTAGGATCTTTTCTGGCATAAACACTGACCTTGTCAGGACCAGTAGTCCTCCTCATAGAGACCAAAACCTGGTCCTAATGAGGCAGAAGTGCATTTCTGAGGACTCGGCTTACGTTTAAGGCTAAGATTTTAGTTGTTGTTGTGTTAAAGTATAAAGGATAAGGCTTATTGTGTCCAAATGAGTGAAAGTCTATGGTGGTCGGTGTCCTTTGTGTGTGTGGATACTTGTTTTCATCACCTTTTCAGGACCTGTAGTCCTCCTCAAAGAGACCAAAACCTGGTCCTAATGAGGCAGAACTGCCTTTCTGTGGACTCTGCTTACGTTTAAGGCTAAGATTTGAGTTGTTGTTGGGTTAAAGTATAAAGGATAAGGCTTATTGTGTCCAAATGAGTGAAAGTCTGTGGTGGTCGGTGTCCTTTGTGTGTGTGGATACTTGTTTTCATCACCTTTTCAGGACCTGTAGTCCTCCTCAAAGAGACCAAAACCTGGTCCTAATGAGGCAGAACTGCCTTTCTGAAGACTTGGCTTACGTTTAGGGTTAAGATTTGAGTTGTTGTTGTGTTAAAGTATAAAGGATAAGGCTTTTTTTACTGTGTCCAAATGAGTGAAAGTCTATGCGGTGTCCTGTGTGTGTGTGTGGATACTTGTTTTCAGGACCTGTAGTCCTCCTCAAAGAGACCAAAACCTGGTCCTAATGAGGCAGAGGGCTAAGATTTGAGGTTATGGTAAGAGTTAGTCATGAATTGGCTATGGTGAAGCACAGGGATGAAGCTTTTTTTTAATTTTGTGTCCAAATGAGTGAAAGTCAATGCGGTGTACTTGCTTTCATTACCTTTTCAGGACCTGTAGTCCTCATGGGGCCCACAACCTGGTCCTAATGAGGCAGAACTGCATTTATGAGGACTTGGCTTAAGTTTAAGGCTAAGATTTGAGTTGTTCGTTAAAGGGTTAGTCATTAATTGGTCAGGGATAAGGCTTTTTTTTAGTGTGTCTAAATGAGTGTCCTCTGTGAGTGTATGTGTGTGGACTTGTTTTCATCACCTTTTCAGCACAAGCAGTCCTCACGGGGACGACAACCTGGTCCTAATGAGGCAGAACCCCCCGTTTCTGAGGCTCTAGTTGAGGTCAGATGTGATCTGTGGTCATAGGTTAAGGTCAGGGAGGGTGAAGGGTCAAGCTGGTTATAGTTCAGGTTTTGTCAGACTGTCCAGATGAACGGAAGTCGATGCAGAGTTCTCATTGAGCTGAACGATTAGGAGGGAAAATGTCTAATTGTGAAATTTCTTTTCAGATTTTTCTAACAGATATAGCAACTGTACGGAGCCATAAAATCCCAGAAAGTGATATTTTAATATCAGACAGAACACATAAATGCTTTAAATGTTTTACCTTGAATTTTTTTGCTGTTGTGGTTTTTCTGTTCATTAATGAATTTAAAACCTCAGCAATTAAATTCTACTTTCACCAGGCACAATTATTAATTTAATTAATGACGTGACATTTATTGAGCTAATTATCAATATGTGATAACTGATGTGAGACACTATTGAATATGTAAACGCATAATAAAGGCATTCTATGCCTGTTGGATTTATATCTTTATGTAATACTATAATTCATTGGTTCTCAAAGTGCGGCCCGGGGGCCAATGGCGGCCCGCAGAAAACATTTCTGGCGGCCCGCAATGAATTACAGTTGATAGTTTTAATCCAGGAGCTACTAAGCTTGTTAAATGTTTATTGGACATTATTGGATACAGACCTATAAGTGTTAACTGTACAACTGTATTTACTATGTCATCAAATTTTGGATGACATAGTGACACAGTATAGTATGACTTTTTTGTTAAATTTTGGTGTTGAAATTTTTTCCCAAAAAAGTGTCACATTTTGGACGACATATTATAGTATGTCATTTTTGTCAAATTTGGGACCAAAAACTTTTTTGCCCAAAAATTGTCAAATTAGGGACGACATAGTATAGTATGACGTTTTTGTCAAATTTTGGACCAAAACATTTTCCCCAAAAATTTTAACATTTTGAACGACATAGTATAGTATGATGTTTTTGGCAAATTTTGGACCAAATTAATTTTTTTTTTTTTAAATTGTCAAATTTTGGACAACATAGTTATTACTTTTTTTTTTTCCTTTGGCGGCCCTCAGTCCAATGTTGGGTTCCTAAATTGGCCCTCAGGTATCAAAACTTTGAGAACCCCTGCTATTATTTCTCAATGAAATATCATGTTATATTTTTTAAGATTCCCTTATTAGTCCCGCAATGGGGAAATTCCAATTACTGCACCGTGAATTAGTGAACACACACACAGCACACAGTGAGGTGAAGTACAAACTAACCCGGAGCAGTGAGCTGCCTGCATTCAGCGGCGCTCGGGGAGCAGTGAGGGGGTTAGGTGCCTTGCTCAGGGGCGGACTGGTCGGGGATCGAGCTGTCGCAAGCTCGAAGCCCTAACCACTAGGCCACAGCTGCCCTAGGGGTGCTTTATACATCTTTATATACTGTAAACACTCCTGAAGCTCATATTAATGAAGGTGGTAGCATCTCAGTGGTTATGCTGCAGAAGGAGATCTATTTTCTTAGAGAAATGTGTGTGTCCTAAAACATTTTTATTCTATTTGTTTTATGTGAAACAAACAAACAAAAACAAAACACGCTTTCCGGGACATTAGGAGCTCCGTACTGTTGTGATTTGATCTACGACGTGATGCAGGATCTGTTTATTAGTCACTGTGTGTTCGATGTGAAGCGTAATGGAGCTTTAACACACAACGCCCTCAAAATATAAGCTACTATATGGATTTTTGACTTTTTGACGTTTTTTGTTTTTTTTGAGATTTCCATTTTTAAACGCGAGCAACTGTTTAGCTCCGAGTTCTAACCTGTGCACGTGTGTGTGTGTGTGTGTGTGTGTGTGTGTGTGTGTGTGTGTGTGTGTGTGTGTGTGTGAACATAATGTTCCAGGTGAGAAAAACGCTCTAATACAACCAGTAAAGCCTGATTTCTGCTGCACTCTGTGACACCTTTAAATGTGTGAAATGGACAGAAAAAAAGGTTACTTGACATTGTCCTCTCATGACGAATACTTACCACTTACTTAATATTATATAAGACTACTTGCCGAATATATCTGTATGTATGTATATATATATGTAAGTATATATGTATATGTATATGTACGTTTAAATATATGTATGTATATTTACGTATATATACGTATATGTGTATATATATATATATTTATTTATATGTACGTATATATATGAATATGTATGTATTTATAGATATACGTATATATGTATATGTATGTATTTATACATATACATATATGTATATGTACATATATACTATCGCTATTACATTTCTACACTTTTCATATTGAAATCCCATCATTAACCACAGTTCTGTGAAGATGTGACCCGACTAAAGATTAGGTTCCCATTAAAACTGTGAGTCATTCGCCTGTGAGCAGCGAGGGGCTCCCCCCTGTTATTCTGTGACCCCTGAAAGGAAAATCCGACTTCTAATTTTACCCGTTTGTCTACGTGTTTGTTTCCAAAACTCTGCATGACGCTGTCTGACCCTGCCATTTATTTCTATTCATGTGAACTGCTAGTGAAGTTATAGAGCCAGATATATCCATTCTTCAAATGTATTCTCCTGTTATCAGTTATTATTCAAAGTTAGAGGTCATCCCAAGGGTCCTACAGGTTAATAGTCACCATAAAGTGAAATAATAATATAAATTTTTCCAGTAAAGCTGATTATTTCATTAGATTTGGTTGTTTATTATCATTCACTCAGCTCAGTTCTCTGGTTCTGAGATAAATAAATCGTTAAAATCGTTAAATATAGGTGAGATGAGCAGGTAGAAGCTTTTTCTGCAGGTGACGATTTTGAATGCTTTGACTTTTTACTCCCGTGACATTTAAGTCCCAGCCAAACTAGCGCTAAACCACAGCTACAGACGCGCACATCAGTCTGAAACCTTTTCCCATTTTAGAGAAGAAAAAAAACAAACAAAAAAAATCACTCTGCGTTCCGACTAAATACCGCAGCAGTTCTTCAGAGCCTGCTGCCGGTAAACTCGGGTCACTGGTTCCAGATCGATGTACGAAAGTACAAAAGACCACATCCTTTATCATTAGATGCTCACCGAGAGGAAACTTGTAAAGACGCGGTGTCGCATTGTGCGAGAATAAGGCGTCCCCGTGTCGGTGACGCGTTGGCAGTGTTCACTTTTGTTTTCCTGAGAAATGGACAGAACATCATCACAGATGACTTGACTCAATAATGAGACGGTACTCGAGGGTTTGACGTGGAAACACCGAAATACGCCGAGAAACGTGTCCGAAACTGCTGAGAACTTCCCTCTGCTGTGAAGCTCCAATTATGATTATTAGTATAATGTGTGTTGACATTTAAATATCAAGATTTCCCTCCGTTGTATCTTCCAATCCAGTCTGATCCAATTTTACTGATGAAGCACGTTTTAAAACTACAAGGTGTGAATATGATACAATCCAACTTTATTTATAAAGCACTTTACAAACAACAACAACTGAAACAAAATGCTGTACATCAGAGATAAACAAATAAAATGTGTGACATAATAGACCTAAGAACAAACAATAAAATACTGTAGAAAATATAAAAGCAACACAAATAAACAGGTCATACAATACAACAATAAAAAAGATAAAAAACCAATGTCTCACACTGGGTCGAAAGCCAAAGAAATGTGATAATGGTAAAAAATGTGTTTAAGATAATAAAATTAACAATACATGATGTTACTCATAATTCAGAATGAAGCTAAGCCACAAAAGTCAACACAAGAACCTGTTACATTTAAATAATGTAAAAAAAAATAACCACAAAATATCTTTAAAAAGGTTCTTGGTTAATATTTTATGGATTAATTAAGTACTTTTTTTGGTTCCGAAAATGTAGAAAAATTTGTTCTCAAATGTCTTTATCTGAGGCGATAAAAACCAGACTATTTTTGTTTTAAAGTGATTGAAAAATGTTTTCACTTTTCACCAATAAATCCCCCAAATTCCTTTATTAATTTCCCTTTAATTTATAAGTTTCCCAAACCTTGAAAATTATCTTCTCAAATGTCTTGTTTTAATGATTTCTTTGTTCTATGGAGCGATCAAAACCGGAACATATTCACATATTTAAGAAGCGGGGGGAAATCAGAAAGCTTTATTTAGCGATCGATTAATCATCGAATAATAACTGACATGCAGTCGTTTCCACTTTTTCAAAAACCTCATTTCCTGACGACACATTATCTTCTCTCCCGCAGAGCTGTGCAGAACTTCAATGTTTTTTTTTTTCCATTCACTCAGCACAAAAATACCTGTGAACTGTGCCTGAAACTCTTACAATAGCAAGAAAGACGCTGTTCTTTTCCGTCTCCTTACTTTTCTTCCCCCCCCCCCCTCATATCTCAAAGGAAACAGCTTTCTGAGTAATTACTGAAGGACTCGAGTGAAGAAGGTGACAAACTGGAGCTAATATCTCTTCTCTCCGTCAGTCTGAAAACGTTCTCTTCTGTGGCAGGAAGCAAACGCAGTTTAAGATCTGTATTGATGTATTTACACCTGAGTTGGGATTTGGGGGTTTTAAATGGCTTCTGATCCCATCTTCTGTCTGACCCCGTGTTGCCCGGTTGCCGTGGTTACGATCAGATTTCATTATTAGTGAACGGATGACTCCTGATGCTCGCTGACTGTACAGAATACTGAAGGCAGAGCCTTGTGGGTCTGTTACATGAACACGTTATGTCACGCTGATACAGTTTCACCACCTTCTGCTCAGTCCGGTGTGGAATCTAAGATACAGACTATGACCTCGACGTTTTTCTTTCTTTTCACAATGACAAACAATTGACAGGTAGAGAAGGCACAGGTGTTCGACACTGATACACAATCATTTTAGACCTTTCAAACCATGAAGCTGTTAAAAACACATTTGTGCCATTTAAAGCTATTTCAAAGACAAAGAAAATATCCTACCATAAAGCAGCTGTTGATGATTTGTATTTACATTTATACAGTCTGTGCATTGTGAATCATGCAATATATATATATATATTTTGAGTCATATCGCTAGTATCGAAAAAGGTAAATACGACTAATACCACTGAAGCATTGTCATGTATAAAGGTGTCCCTGTATGAACCTTGTATCGAGCATTTTCAAGTTTTTCAGATTTTTCAGCTTCTAAAATGTGAATATTTTCTATAGCACTGGGCATGTGCATTAACATTACATTAACGCTAACGAGCGCTAACGTATGTCGCATTTCAAACTGACTCATTTTAACAATCGAGAGTCACGTAAACTGGGAGACTTCATGGAAACGCGCCATGCGCTAACGTGCGTTAATGTTAACACCGCTAACGGCTAATTTTCTGCTTTCTTTGCTCCGTATAACAAAAAAAAATTAAAACTGAATAATTTTTGGTTTGTGGACAAAACAAGGCAACATTTCCAGGTTTGGTAAACACCGATTAATGTTTTTTTTTTTTTTTTTTACATTTTATGGACCAAACTGATAGTCGATAGTTGCAGCTCTCGCACTCGTGTGTTATTAACAGTTAAAATTATGTACTGCACAGCTGGAAAAGAGGGTTATGAGAGAACAGTTAGGTTGTGAAATGACATATCGGACATTTACCTGTTGCATAAATGTCTTCTTTTTTTTTTAATCCCCTCTTTGCACAGATGCAGCAGATGGTGAACTCCGACTCGCGGTTCGCCAGCAGCCAGCAGCCGATCGAGGCGGCTCTCGGACCCAGGAGCCAGTCGGGCATGAGTCAGCAGAGTCAGCTGTCCACCATTAACCAGTCACAGCTGGGCCTGAGCGGGAACTCCACAATTACCCACAATTCTCCTTCTCCACCGGAGAGCAAATCCGCCACACCGTCTCCCTCCAGTTCAGCACATGAAGACGACAACGACGACGGACTCAGGGTAAAAGCGCACACGTTCACTCACAAAGACTGAAAAAGCCTCATCCAAATGTGCCCTACTGTGAGTCAAATGACGCATTTTGCATCACAGTAGGGCACATTTGGATAAGGGAAAACATATTTTTTTACAAGTCAGGGAAAAACTGAGGGAGGGAAGCACATTTTCTAAAAAAATACTGCTGCTATTCTAGCAATAGAAAGCCACATTCAAATCGGTGAAGTATCCCTTTAAATTAAAATCAGAAAACCTGTTTTTCCAATAAGGAAACCCTTGTTTTTACTAACTGCATTTAGCTTTTCACCCACTGACAATTAAGTTTTCAGATTCTTCAGCTTCTTAAATGTGAATATTTTCCAGCTTCTTCGCTCCGTGTAACAGAGAAATCAATCAAACTTGTTTGTGGTCAGGTTTGGAAAACGCAGATCAATATTTTTTTCCCACATTTTCTTACGTTTTATGGACCAAAGAAGTTACTAATTGATTAATTGGGCAAAATAACAGACGTACAGCAGCTCTACAAACTGTAGCCTTCGCGCTCCTGCTCCTCTTTGAACATTGATTTTGATAACCTCACCTCTGATCTGCAGAGGTTGTTGTATTGACTCTGGCTAATATTTGTTCAACAGCTCAGATCGATACACACACACACACACACACACACACACACACACACACACACACCTCTCTCTCTCGATCAAATTCTGTCTTCACTAGTTATCCTAAACTAAAACAAAGGGTTCGACACACTCGCTGTTTAATCTTTCAACAGTCGATCTAAACAGCAACACCTGTGAGTCACAGTTTTTTCTCCCTCATTTGGGCTCTATACTAAAAGGTGTTTAACACATTATTTGAAAACAAAATGACCTCCGTCTACGGCTAGCCTTGATTTTATAACAGTTCTGGAGGGGTTTGTGGGGAGATTAGTGTCTGTTTACATTATATAACCAGTTACTGTTCTCAATGTTGTGGCTGCTTATATGCAACACACAAACACCGTATCTGCTGTTTCTAGGAATTACTGAGTCATATCTCATCTCATATCTTATTTAGCTGGAGCAGCACTCTCACTGTGAGTGTGTGTGTGTGTGTGTCTTTAGGACATTCTCTGGCATAAACACTGACCTTGTCAGGACCAGTAGTCCTCGTAGAGATCCAAACCCTGGTCCTCATGAAGCAGAACATCGCTTCCGAGGAACTGTTTAAGTTCAGGGCTAATTTCTGGATCGTGGTTCAGTTAAAGTTTGGGTTTAGCATGGATTAATTTGTCCAAATGATGCCTGAGCTAAGAAGAATAGCTGCTCAAACCTCTCTCTCTCTCTCTGTGTGTGTGTGTGTGTGTGTGTAGACGGTGAAGAGTTGTTATGTTAATGTTATGTGTCATAATAGAGCCATTCTCCCTGCATATCAACGAGATGGAAATGGGCTCGCTCGTCGTGAAGGTGCCTCACAGTGAAACCAGCGCTTTGCACAGGGCTGCTCGTATTCTGAGAAATGAAACCGTTACTGTACTGTGTGTTGAATAATAACAATAATAACACAATAACACAAAAAAAAAGAAAGTCATTCTAAATTAGCACTGACTGCAATTAGGGGCTGGGACGGTTTGGAGACGATGTCCAACTGCTCTTTTCCCCCACAGATATTAGAATTATAATTTTACTGTGTGGTAGATTCAAAAGGAAATGGAGCACGAACACGTGACACAATGGAAATATTAACCCCAACTGTAATTCAAGATCAATATTCTGTTCTTTCCTATAGGGCTGTAACTAACGCTTGTTTTCTTGATTAATCGATTAGATGTTTGGTCCACTGAAAAACTAAAAATAATCAGTTTTAATGATGTCTTGGTTATGTGGAGCAAAGAAACAATAAAATATTCACATTTGAGAAGCTGAAAAATCCTAAAAAACTTTTTAAATTATTGAAAAAAACAAAAACAAAAAAACATTATTCAGCCCTACCTGTAGTGTATCCCATCTTCTTCATCTTTGTAGTTTAAAAAGTGCTTTTTCAACTTTATAACCACTGTGTAGGATAAAAGGCTATGGAAAAAACAACTATTTTTATTAAAAAGTTATTAAAACATTTAATTTCTACCAATACATCCCCCAATTTCCTTAAGTATAAGTTTCCCAAACCTCGAAATGATGATGTTCTCACTTGTTTTTTTCCCAGTTTTTAATGATTTATTTGTCAAATAGAGCAATGCAACTAGAAAACAATCAGAGAAACCCCTCTGACGCTGAATAATCGATGATCGCAATAGTTGATAATTGCCCTAGCTCAATAACAAACATGCCTGAAAAGAACATTCCTCATTTATTAATAGAAACTTTATTCTTCATCTTATTCTAATGGTTTCATCAGCGATTATCTCTAAATCTGTAGACGAGGTTCATTTGAGGAAAACGTGTCATTAAACATGTGGTTAAATGACAACGTTAATGTCACACACACGTGTTTTCCCACCACTGCAGACTTAATTTCTGTTTTTTTGTGTCAGGTTGTGTCAGTGTTTGACTTTAATTTAAAGACAAATCACCTCTCATTTATTAATGGAAGCACGATTCCTCATGTTGTTTTAAGTGTTTTTTATATCGGGCAATTAGCGCTAATTGACGTGGTTTCGTTTGAGAAAACATTTGACGTCTTTCACACACTCGTACGTCTATTTTTCATGAGATCCACAGTCGTCGACTTGTGAGTTAATCTTTCGATTCCTCATGGCCGTGGAGACACTCATTTAAATGTCTTTAACTGCTCATTTGCTGCTCGTCCAACAACTTCATCATCTCTGCCGCTCACTTCCCCACAGCTCAGACTTTGTAGAATGATTTAAAACAGGAACAGCTAAAGTCACCTGTCACCGTTTCATCTCAGACTCTTTTAAACATTTTAAGATGAACAAAAATGATGCTGTATTGTTTCAATTCAGAAATACTTTTCCATCCAAAGGGTTTTTGTATGTATTTGATATTTATTATTAATTATTTTGATCACAGTTATGTATATAAATGGACCGCAGTGCACATATGTAGAGCTGAAACTTTAATACTAAGTTAATCGATGAATCCATTATCAATCAATTACTAAATTAATCGTCAACTATTTTGATAATCGGTTTGAAGCTTTTTTTCATGATTAAAACAAGATTTCTAATTGTTTTAGCTTCTTAAATGTGAATTTTTTCTTTGTTTCTTTGATCCAAATAACAAAGAAATCATTAAAACTGAATCATTTTGGTTTGTGGACAAAACAAGACATTGGAGAACGGGTTTGACAAACACTGATCAATGTTTTTTTTAAACATTTTATGACATTTTATGGACCAATCGATGAATCGATTGGTCCATAAAATCAACTGCTGCCCTATATCTAGAAAATAGGCATCAGACATTGAAAAACGCACACCTCTAATATTGCTAATTTCCTATACTAACATACCACCAACCATTATATTTCTACATCTGTTCTAGCTTCGTTTATGGCACTCATTGTTCCCTTCCTTTTCTCCCCCGTTAGCACGGCAGCGTAGCAGAGAAGCGGCCAGCCACGGTGGACATCTCCAAGAAACCCAAGACGCCAAAGAAGAAGAAGCGAAAGGACCCCAACGAACCAGTGAAACCAGTGTCGGCTTACGCCTTGTTCTTCAGGGACACGCAAGCCAACATCAAAGCCCAGAACCCCAACGCCACCTTCGGCGAGGTGTCCAAGATAGTGGCCTCCATGTGGGACGGTCTGGGAGATGAACAGAAGCAGGTAGACCCTCCTCCTTTTAATAAATACACTCACTTAGAAATGTCCTAGAAATCATTTTCATCATTTTTCAATGAATATAACATTAAATGACTCAGAAATACACTCTATACATTGTTAATGTGGTCAACTTTTTTTTTAAACCCATTTCCAGTGTTCTAATGGTACATTGTGTTTGCTAATGGCGTTAGAAGGCTATTGGATGATTAGAAAACCCTTGTGCAATGATGTTAGCACAGCTGAAAACAGTTTTGCTGGTTCTTTGACAAAAAGGCAAAATAATCATTTTGAATTTAAATCATTATTTCTAATCTTGTCAAAGTCTTGACTATATTTTCCATTCATTTTGCAACTCTTTTGATGAATAAAAGTGTGACTTTTAATGGGAAACACAAACAAATTGTAGCAGTGACCCCAAACTTTTGAACGGTAGTGTACGTTTCACCATTATTGATCATATGACTGTATGAATCAAGAGCCACATGCAGGACAATGGCTCCTCAGGACCAGGAGTGAGAAACCCTGGTCTGAACTAAACATAAATACGGCATCACATGGTAGTTGACACTGAGGCAGTTACAGATGACATTTTTATATACGATTTCCCTCAATATTAAAAACTCTGTTTGTTAAACGTTTGTGTTTCAGATGTACAAGAAGAAGACCGAGACGGCAAAGAAGGAGTATCTGAAACAACTGGCTGCCTACAGAGCGAGTCTGGTCTCACAGGTAAACACAGCAAAAACAAGTGGTAACGATATGACTCGATATTTTTACTGACTTTATTTTTGTTCACAGATTTAAAAAAATTAAAAGGTTAAGGAACATTTGAGTGAAAGGCACACAAAGCTTTTTTTATTACTTTGTTGTCACATTTCTTCACAGAGCATTTCTTTTTTCCTGCAGCTAAGGAAAATAATCAAATATTCGTCAAAAACTTCTCTTCAGGGTGGTTTTCTTTTTTCACACTTAAAGTGAAAATTGTTCCAAATTGTCATTTTATCTCGGAGAAAATGTTCCTTTTATTTACTTCTCACTCCTGAAAGTGATACCTGTGAGGCTCTGTGGAATCATTTGTTTTTCCAGAGTATGAAGTTAGAGGATAGGTTTTTTAAAAGCAGCTGAGAGCATCATCATCGCTATCATTTCATGTCAGACACTTTACCACACAGAAACAGTGACAGGCATCACAATATACAAGTCATATTATGTAAATTAAATAATTATAATAAAAAATTAGTCATATTTGGACTAACTCTGAAGCCCTTTTTCTGTTTCCCCAGAGTTACGACCCGTCTGAAATGAAGCTGCCCCACTCCTCCTCCTCCTCTACCTCAATGTACGCATCCAAACCCTCAGTCTACCCCGGTCACCCAGGCCAGCACCCTTCCTCCAGCCCACTTGCCCACCCCCACCCTCTCCCTCCCCCTCAGCACCCAGGCATGTACATGTCGTACCCTCACCCGTCTCACCCTTCCCACGCCTCCAGCCCCGGCCTCGGCCCTCACCCGTCCCCTCCCCACACCCAGATGCACCCGCAGCTCCAGGCTCTGTCCTCCAGAGGCACCGTGCCACAGTCCAGTGTCCCGCACCAGGGGGCTCTGTCCCTGGGCAGCGTGGTGTCGGCGTCCACCCCTCCTCTCCAGGTCACCTCTCCCCTCCATAACCAGGCACACCTGGGTGGACTGCACAGTCCACACCACCAGCACCAGCACCAGCAGCTCAGTGGACACTCACTGGGAATGACACACTCCCCTGGCATCTCACAGGTGAGGCACCGACATTAATGCAACGAGTTAAAGGACTCATATTATGAACCTAGTTCCCTGGTGTCCTAATGAATATGTCTGTGACATGCTTTGGTCAAAACACCTTAAGGATGAAGCACCACAGCAGTTCAATCACTCTGCCGAAACAGCCCTGTTCAGAACGCTCGCTTTTGGGTGCCTGTCTCTTTAAATATGCAAATGAGACACAGGAAACTACGTCAGTGTCACTGAGGCTAACAGCAGTTAGCATTTGGAAATTGCCGACACGAGCCGGCACATTGCCGTCATATATAAAATGTTAATCCTCTGAGGCTGGAAGTTTGTATAGAACTCTGTGCTGCACCGTGCAGCCAAGAATAGAACAGATACTATTGCCCTCGCCTGCACTCTCGCGTTTTTTAGCGGACAACGCGAAAGCTCTGCGAAACAACAATTCCAGGAATGTCTCGTTGTGACGTAGCAACGAGTGCGGAAGTCAACATCACGTGTTTTATCTCCTGTATTTAGACTGAGGAGGACCACAAACACATGACCGAGTCATCTTTCTTCACACTTTCACACGCCCAAGTATTAAAATGATTAAAAAGTTGATTTTGCATAATATCTATCCTTTAAACCTGCTACCAGTCACATTTAGCAGAGTGGTTAAATGTCTACGGGACGTCCCAATCTGATCATTTCACTACCGAGTAGGGGTGGAGGAAAAGCATTTTAGCAGAGTCATGTTTGGGCTGTTTGTTTCTTCTTTTTGGGAGAAAAATATGTGTTACACAGGTTGGAGAATCTTTGAAAGGATGTGTTTATAAATGGTCTAAAATGAGTCAAATCGGTGTCAGTATGGGTAGATACTGTAGTATCTCAGATACAGTAAACCACTAAACGGTCACTTTAGAGCTCTTCCTCTGCTAACATGGTTTGCTGGTCCAGGAGTGTTTACTCTGGTCGAAATACAACAGAAAATTCACTTTTAATCACAGACATTTCAATTTTTGGTCAGACTCTGGTCTGTTTTTTACCAACACTGTCTCCTGATAGTTTCTCTGTCCAAGAAGAGGGAATTTGGATGCATTGTGGTCTATGGAGACGGTACTATAGTCGTTTTTAAAATAAACTGTGGCTGGATTAGCTCTAACTTCCCCATTTAAAAAAAAAGAAAAAGAAAATAGTGCTCTTTTCAATCCCACACTCCCATAATCCCCCTCTTTCTCCCCCATTTTGCATATTCTCAGCAAAAAAAAAAGGAAGAGGACACAGTGACAGAGCTCCCAACTTTTTATTCTCTGAGGGAAGAGTGGGAACTGATGGGGGAGGGGGGAGAGAGAGAGGGAGAGAGAGAGAGACAAAGGAGGCAGATGGGGTCTTTGTGAAGGAGTGAAGGAGAAGAATTTGCTAAACAATGGATGAATAGGTGAGGTAGAGGAGGAGAGGGGGAGGAGAAGGGGGGAGAACCCAACCACCTGCTGTCCTCCTCTTTTGCTCACAGCACTCAGATTAACTTCCCTCTCTCTCACACACACACACACTCCTGCGCTCTTCGTTTACTGCTCTTCGCGCATTTTTTCCTCATTTTCTCATCTCTTGCAGTTTGAGACGCGCACACTTGCATTTCCTTTTCTCTTCCTCCTCTCCTGGTCTCTTGTCTCCTCCTCCTCTTCCTCCTCCTCCTCCTCCTGTCTGTAATTAGTGCTGATGAACCTGCGACTCCTCTGTTTCCTTTCCTACTTAATGTGTGTTCGTGTTCATCAGAAAACCATTTTGACAGAGGCTGATTTGCTGCCTGTGGACTAATTCCTGTAGTTAGGAGGAAGTAAATAAGCCAAACACAAAATAAAACCACCAAACTTTCTCTTAAGGCCACATTATACTTCTCAGACTGCGTATGCGTTATCCGACAGCGTCACCGCGGAGACGCCTCGAGCCTTTATACTTCTGCGTCGTGGTGACGGACACGCGCTGCAATTTCCTGCCCGATCAGTAGGGGTCGCTGCGCAAGGTTGTTCTGCTTCAGGCTACAGTGAGCAATGGCGTCCGAGAGAGAAAGAGAGAGAAAGACTGTTGTTGTTGTAGCCGTAATAGTAGCCGTTTCTCACTTTTCTGTGTCACGGAACGCAGTTTTAAGATAATTTGAGTCGAGAAATTGGCCATTTAGAGTCTAAACATGTGTTGTGTGTGTTAGGATATGACGTATTTATAGTTTGGCAGTGGCGTTATCGGCGGGGATCAGCTCAGCCTCTGTGGACGCTCGGTGCTCACTGTGAGCCGGCACAGAGCAGCTTAGCTCGGCCTGTCCTGTGGACCAATCGCAGCTCTTGCCGTCTCCGTTGTCCCTTGACGGAGTGACGGACACTTAAAAAATATTTCATGCAGTCGGAGACGACGCAGAGGCTCTTCGACAGGCTCTGCGTCGACGCACTTTACGCAGAAGTATAAATTGGGCTTTACTTTCTAAATGTCACACCAATAAACAAGACAATTAATGCAAAATTCGCTCATTTGCGCAAGGTATACTTGCTACCAGCTGTGTACTATGCATTTACTGGAGTATCCACTAGGGGCAGACTTTTTTTAAATGGCACGTTTGTTGTTAAATTGCCAGTATGTCTTGTTTCGTCATACTTCAATCATCCAAGTCCAATAAACGACATCAAACAAGAGTCAATAGCAGAATAAACTGTTTGGCATTGGCAGAGAAGATTTAGCAACATTTTTATTAGCGCCACTGTTAGCGCCACCTGTGTGACGCGACAAAAGCCTGCGGCAGAGTTTCCTCAAGCTCATGCGTTCCAGTTACATTGGAAGTCAGAACAAACAAACAAAGGTAACAACACTTATGAGTCGATCGAGTTCCATTGGGGCTAGCCGCTGTTAGCAGTAGCTTAGCAGTCAATAACAAACGCTCTACACAGTAATTTGCACACACAAATAGCGTAGCATAGCATATGACTGACTTAACTTAATGTGAAACAAATGAGACAAAAGTACAATTAAGGGTTGGTTAAGAGTTGGAAACCCGACTTGGGGGTGTGTTCCAGTTTAGGTAAAGTTTAACTAGGAAATTCTGATTTCTGACTAAAACTGGATCAAAATAGTTGGAATAAATATGTGTTGGCGTGGATATTTGTTTGAACTTGATTTTTGGAGAAAAAAATTCCAGCCAAATTCCATTTACCAACATGGTATTGTTGTTGTTCCAGGGTTACCTCCCATCCCTTCAGTCTGACTACCAGCGGATAGGTGGAGGCATGATGAATAATGGAGTGGTGATGTCATCATCAGTGGACTACCACCAGCTGGGTCGACACACACCCAATCACCCACAGTCTCTGGACTGGAGCACAGATTACCACGGCAACGGGTGAGTACTCTGCCAAGGACGTGATGTTTTCATGTTCAGAAAAACATGCAATATGGGCATTAGGTGAATTGGACACTCTAAAATGACCATAGGTGTGTGAGTGAGGGTTGAATGGTTGTTTGTCTCTAAATATATATGTGTATGAATGAATAATGGTACTGTACGTGCTTTGGGTATATAGAAAAGCACTATATGTATGTGTTCATTTTGGTTTTTTGTAATGTGTTGGTGAACGCACACCCAGTATGTTCCCATTTAATTCCCCAAATCCCAATATTTTAGAATGAGCCAAAATTACATATCTCTGTCAAAACACATTGGCTTTTTAGCAGAATTAAATATGCCCAGACACTCTACCATCAGAGTAAGATTCATCTGGATCTAATCCAGATTACAGATAAATGTGTCAGTGTATATCTCAGGTAACAGATCAGTAATTAAAATAAAAATCGGTTTTATACGAGTGCTTCTCGAGCTTTTTATACCACCTGCTCGCGTACCACTGGTGGCACACATACCACAGTTTGAGAACCTGTCCTCAGAGTACTTGGATGACTTTTGGCTTCATATTCAAAAAAGTAATTAACTTTAAACAGTAATTTGAAGGCTGTCACTTTTATTCTGAAATTCAGATATTCTTTTGAAATCGACATTATAAGGTGACTCTGATTTTTTAGTATTTGATTGTGGTTTTATACCGTTTTATACAGTCGAACAGTATTTCTGATTTTCCAACCAGAGTAAGCTCGCGTACCACTGGTGGTACATGTACCACAGACTGAGAACCCTGGTGCTAACCAGTGGATCCAAATGTAAAAATGCAGCGTTTCCGTGACGACTAACTGTAAAAAGACGTGCTTGACATCATGTTTACATGCCGCTGCACCGAAGTCCAGGCACTGTTTACTAGTTAGCTCCGTTAGCTCCTTTAGCTGCGTCAGCTCCTTTAGCGCCGTTAGCGCGCTTACAGTCGAACTGAAGCGGTCTGTTTATTAAACTAAAAAAAGAGCAGCGATACAAATAACCAGCGTACCTGTGTACTGCGTGTGTGCGCCTCTGTTTTAAAAGTTTAGCGTTTACTTTAGAGACTCATTTTAACAATAGTAAGTCACGTAAATATGACGTGACGGAAACGCATCATGCGCTAACATGCGTTAACGTTGACACCATAAACGCATACACAGGTACGCTGGTTATTTGTAGCGCTGCTCTTTTTGCTTAATGAACAGACCGCTGCAGTTCAACTGTAGCCACGCTAACGGCGCTAAAGTAGCTAACTGAGCTAACTGGTGAACGGTGCCTGGACTCCGGTGTCGCGGCACACAAACATGGCGTCACGCCGTCTTTTTGCGGTCTGTCATCGTGGAAACGTGGCCTGCGATAACGTGCGTTAGCCAACCACATTATCAGGGGTGCATGTGTTTGTCTTTGTTGTTTTACCTGCATTTACAAACGTCTGGTTTTTAACGCCGCCACCGCCGTCGTTCTCTCTCTCCCTCTCCGTCCAGAGCCGCGCAGAGAGACAAACCTCTGTATCTGAGCTAATCTCAGGACCAAAAATCTCAACCAAGCCCTTGAACTGCCACACCAGGAAAAACCTCCAGCCTCCTCACCTCGACACGCAGACGCTCGTCAACATCCGCCCGGAGAGAGAGAGAGAGAGAAGGGGGACTCTACCATCCTGAACACCCCCCCCCCCCTGACCACAGCAAACAGCTGAATGATGGAACACAATAACTGGGCATTAATCAACTCCTTAAAGGAACAGGACATCTCTTATTAACTGTTTTCTTCTTCTTTTCTTCATGCAACCGTTTGAATTTTACACACACCAGTAGTTAGAGGTGTGCAGCTACTCTGCTGTAAATGTATATACTACTACTACTACTACTTCAAAAAGTCCCATTTTCTGCCCCGGCCCTACATTTCCCCACACACACACACACATTGAGTGTCTCATTCATTTTGTAAAAATGACGTGTACCATCAGCTCCATAATGGCTCCGAAGAGCAAACACTGTAAATTGCTGTAACATAATTTCCGTGAGTTGTCCATTTTAAAACCAACAGATTTTTCTCTTTTCTTCTTTTTACCTCATAATTATTGCGGTAATATTGTTCGACCAAAGGAACACGACAATACACAGACAAACAAACGAAAAGGGGTTAATGGCGTAACCCATTATCCCCCCCCCCCCCCCGCTCGCTCCGTACCAACTATATAAATTCAAAACCTTTTGGTTTGTCGCAGTATGGATCGAGGTACCAATACATTGTCTGCAGAGACAAAAAAAAGAAGAGAAATAATGATAATAATAATAATAATAATGTAATAATGATGTAATGTGATTCTGAAGTAGCAGGAGCAGGGAAGACGAATTGTGTACCTTTCTTTTTTTTATTGTTCTCTGGCTGCGAGGGGGCTTAGAAATCCAGTGTAATTTAGTCTTTGACATAATGAATTTCTTTTGTGTAAAGAAAAAGAAAACAGAACAAGTCCTTTGTACGATGACAGCTCCTCCTCCTGGCATATGTCTGTTGATAATATTGATTTGGATCCAAACTGCATGTGTGAGTGTGTGAAGTGTTAATGAGAGAGAGAGAGAGAGTGGTTGATTGGGCTTCATGGTCTCTTTTACCATCTCTGTTCCTCTTGTGCTCAGAGGCTATTTAAGAAACTATAACTATTGTTGCTGGGCTGACTCTTTTTAATGTTGTTGTTTTTTTGTTGTTTTTTTTTTAAAAAAGGAAAAAAAAATTCAATTCAAGTTTTTGTTTAGTGTTAACGATGATTTACGAGAGGCAGCTCTCGCTCTGCATCTCTTTGTATTGCTGTTTTTTTTTTTTTCCCATCGGCAGATGAAAAGGACTTTTCTGGGCAACGACGACCATCAAACAACAACAACACAAAAAAATGTTTTGTTTTTTTTAATTATTATTTTTAGATTCTAATAATGTGTTTGAGAATAAAGTCGGTGCTGCACTGATGTGCAGTCATTACTCCCAACGCCTCTCCCACTCCTTTATTTATTTATCTATTTATCTATGTTGTTTATTTCAGAGGAGCCTGCTTTAATCAGCGTCACCTTTACGCCGGCGAGTTCGCCGCGTGCCTCGGCCTCGGCCCTTTGCGTTTAAGTCGTGTTGGTTCAGCTGTAATTGCAAAAACAAATGCCTTTGATGTGTGGGGAAAATATGTTGTTGTTGTTGTTGTTTTTTGCGGGAGTTCACGTCACGTCTGCTCAAGGAGAAAGTGTTTGTAACATCGCTGCAAACAACCTGCAAATAGAACCGGATACGTCCTCGCGCAAATGTGTATAAACTACAGTCACGAGAGTCATCGCAATACAGCTATACTGCTATATTCATTCTAGATAAAATATTGTCCCGACAGACTGAACAAATATGTGATTCAGTTGAAATATAAGAGAATTATGTTAAAATGACCATTCATTCGCTCTCATTTAGCAAAAAAAAAAAACACAATAAGAGGTTTATTTTAAAAAATCGTTCAGCCCTAATAAACATCCGTCTTCTAGTTACCAACCTCAGGGGGGCGCCAGAGGTCACATGATATGTATGCATATTTAAATGTAGAAAATCCCAGATCACACTATTTAATGACCACCACCTCTGTGACCTCTGACCTTCTGTGACCGTTACTGCACCATCTCATCATGTCACTTAGCGGCTATTCCTGTTGTCAGAAAACATCCCGTCGATATCTCAACAGCTTTTTATCCATATACACTGTGGTTGTTTTTGCATATGAACGCTTGTAATTATTCATATTTTCCTTGAGAAGTGGTGGAGACCAAAACCAGAGTTCAAAGTAGAGTAGTTTTACAAACATGTTTAACCAAAGCCACTTAAAGACCATGAGGCAAACGTGTGCGGTGTTCAGGTTATTGGATGTCTGTGGCTCAGCGTTGGATTGTGTGGTTAAAAAACAACAACAACAACAACGGTGGGATTGTGTTTTGTTACAGTCAAATATATGAGCAAGACACTTAATTTGTGTTAATCCACACTGTAAATCTGTGAGCGTTTACCTCAGTAACGACATTTACCTTTGATTTTCAATAAGTCTCTGTAGAGAATGTAATATTTATCATTTCTTCTTTCCCTCACACACACACACACACACACACACACACACACACACACACACACACACACACACACACACACACACACACACACACACACACACACACACACACACACACACACACACAGCACAGTTGTATGAGACAGATTGCGTATTTCTCCTCTTTAATTACACCTCATCTCAACAAAGAGCCATTCATTTTATATCCCATGAATCTCCACTACAGCTTGCTTCAAAAAAAAAAAAACACAAAAAAAACCTGCCTGTGTATCCACTCTGGATCAGTGGATGCACACTGCCCCCTGGTGGCAATAACAAGGACCTGCAGCTCGTGCTTGTTTTTGTCTTCACTTGAAGGTCCACTGTTGTCAGAGCTTCCACATCTTCAGAGGGTACATCTACACTGTAAATCTGCATTTTAGCTTATTAAATATAACGTAACATTAAGTTAAAAATAATCACGGTCGCCATTTTGGCTCTAACTGAGACCACCATGTAGCATCCATATGTCATATTTATAAGCAGCAAGTCTTGTAGACTTAGTAATACAGTTTTTTTGTTAATAAAATGGCAAATTTAATTGATTTGTGTGTACCTGTTTGAGACCCGTCTGCAATATCACTAATGCCCACTAGGGGGCAGTGCAAGAGTAGTGTGTTATTAAACAGTGAGATTTGAGATTGAAATTAAAACTGTAAATGGCAAATACATGTATGATAATCAACCAAAAGATGCATTAAATATATATCTATGAGTCTTTTAAAACCTTATTTATAGATATTTAGATTCGGTAACCAACAGTGAGGGTATAGTTCAGTTGTCATACTACGTCATCCCTGATTGGACCGTCAGCGACTGTGGTTTGATAATGAGCAGCTTGTAAGTTTAATGGTTAACTTAAACCTCCGGCTAATGTGTTTGTACCTCGTGATTAACAGACGCTAACTCTAGCTTCTTATCAGTGGCTCGGTCAGTTACTCATTCCGTTTTTGTTTGGTTAGTGATTGGTGTGGATTAGGCTCTGTGTCTTATTGGGTCTAAAAGAAATAAGAATTGGCCTTTATTTCATCCTTGGTTTTGAATATGAATTTGTTATCGTCTTCCTGTCTTGTATTTTTTGTTACTAGGTAAACTTAACCGGCTGTCGTCATCACTTAGAGGTCATCAGTGTAACCAGTGAAACTCAACACACTGAGAACTGCCGTCTCTGAGTCAAATCTGAAATCCAACCCAGCAGCGACTGACTAATGCACTTCAGACGAGGCTGTTAAAGGGAACCAGAGGTCAAGCTACGACACAAAGTGCGAATTGTGCAAGATAATTGGTTCATTCAATAAGAAATGAGGTCACACATCTTTAAAAAAAAAAAGTCTTTAAATTATAAAAGTAAAATCACATCAAATGTATGTAAAACACCCCAAATATTACAAATACATTTAGTTACAGTGTAACATATAGATTTTAATTGATTTTAACCTGCGAGAGCACAACTTAGTAGCGTGAGATGCTAACGGATTTTCCTCTCCAGTGCTGTCGGTTCTCGACTGGATGTTTTCTCAGGAAGGACCAGCCTCAGTTTTCTCCTTGGCGAGGAGGCTCCCTCCTCTGACACGTACTCCTGCTGCAGGAGTGCAGTCGTTCCATCGGCGCCACCTGTTGAAGGTCCACTCTGTGCAGATACAGAAACACCTGATCCTGATATCTGATTTGCTACCTCCATACTGTCTCCAAACGCTCCCACAACTGGTCCCCCATTGCCCCCATTTAGGGAAGAACCATCTGGTACCTTCCCAGTCCCAGTTTGGCCATTGTTGGCCGACAAATTTTCCACTGGAGTCACCAAACCCAGCACCTGATTGGTTACCCCAGACGAACCCTCTTTACTTTGAGGTGCCTGAGTCTGCATGGGGAGGCTGTTCTTGGTCTGGGGGGCTTGGGATTCTGCAGGTGTTTGATGTGGACCTTCCCCTTTCTGAAGGCCTGATCCCTGTGCTGGACCATTCATTTGTGGAGCTACAACAGCAGAACTGTCTGGAGTCAGCTGGCTTTGGTTGCTGGGTGAAGGAATAATACCTGGGTTTGCAGCTAAGGCTGTGGAAAGCCCCCCAACTTGCATGCCACTTGGTTGTAGTGAGTTAGCATGCGCCACATTAGCCAGAAGAGATGAAGCAGGGGAGATGATGCCAGCGCCAGGTTGTCTACCAAAACCACCCAGGACACCACTTGAGGCCAGGTTGGGTCCACTGATTGCTATGCCAGGGGCAACTGATCTGGATCCTGAAGCCACGCTGTTGAGTAGCATGTTACCGCCTTGAAGTGAGAGGCTGCTGCCGGTCAACCGCGAGGCGTTTGAGCCCAGCAGAGAAAGGTTGGCCGCGTGGTTCCTCAGAACCATTCCAGCGCCCTGATACTGAATAGTCCCAGCCTGCACAGTGTGTCCTTGTCCGGTGGCAGAAGAAAGGGTCTGCTGCTCGGCACTGTTGGTGTTACCTGGATTTGTGTTCTCTTCCTGGGCAGGTGCCGTTTCTTCTTGCGCACCTCGCTCACTTTTTGAAGTCGTTTCCTGCTCGTTTCCATCTTTATCCTCTTTTTTTGAGTCTGTCGATTTCTTAGTTTTCTCACTGCTTTCCTTTGTTTTCTTGCTGGACTTTGTTCTCCCTTCCTTTGCTTCTCTTTCTTCTCCATCCCGTCGATTCTCCTTACTTTTCTTCGTGCCGTGTCCCTGCTCGTGTTTCCTTTTCGGGTGGACTTTGTTTTTCCGCAGAGGACTCAAGTTTAGTTTCGCCTTCAGTTGCTTCTTCTTTCTCCCTTTCTCCTTGTGTCTGGAGCTCCTCGTCTTCTCCTCCCCGTGGTCCTCGCCTTGCACATGTCCTTGTTCGAGGTTTCTCAGACCTTCCAGATCAAATGTTACATTTTTTCTTGATTCTCTTCTGAAGTCTCTGTTCGCCGTCATCATCATGTCGAGCTGTTTGTGGTAAATGCTTCTCTCCCTGTCAGTCATTCTGTGTTCAGAGTCTCTCATGTAGGTGTGATTCCTCCCTGGTCTCATGGTCTGCTCTGGTGCTCTGTAGGTCCTGTGGCAGCTCTCACAGTGGAATGTCTTATGTTCAGTCCTGACGGTGTCTGAAGCGTCCGTTTTAAAAGCCGGTTGAATCTCTGGTCTCTCGTTGAAGGCTTCTCTCCCCGGATAAGAGACAGAGTTGGAGTTGCCAGGAGTAAGAAACCTGTCAGGAACGTCCATGCTGAGGATTCCTTTGTGAGTCCTTGGTTTCCTCTTCTCTTCCTCTGTCACAATCCTCATTCTCCTCCTCTCCATTTCCTCCTCTACCTCCATCGCTCTGTTTATCCCGTTGCTCCATCTCATCTGATTAGGCCCCTCCCCTCTCTGTTGTTTGACCGCACACTCCGAGCACCTAAAATGGCTGCCGTCCTCCTCCGTTCTGGGCCTAAAATGGCCACCGTGGTTCTCCACCCTCGTGTCCATCATCACGGCTTTGCCTTCAAATTGTTGCTTGCCACTCGTTTGCAAAAAAACGTCCCTCTTCGCACGAGGATCGAGGTGGCCGACGTGGTTCCCGATTACTGCAGCGCTTCTTTCGTCTTCCTCCTTCAGTCGTTCTCGTTCTCTTTGTTTCTTCCTTTGGGACACCCGATAGTAAATCAGGACTGCCAGCAAAGTTAAGCCAACGCCACCTGGAGGCCAACAAGAGAGGAATGGCTTCAAATACTGGTTGGACATGCACACTTATCCACAGTTTTAGCATGAAATCAAAACCGCAAAAGTAACACCAGAGTGAAAGTTAGGTTTCCTTGACTTACATACATTGATGTACAAGCTAGTTAGCTTGTAAAACTGTAAACGCTAACATCTAAACGGGGTCGTACCTATGTTCCCCGTTTTTCCCAAAAAAGGTCCTATGTTCCCCACTTTGTGGAACATATTTATGGTCCCCATCTAAACTAGCAAAGCATTTCTCAGTGTGTTTACACCATCATGGTGGCAGGAAACAAATCTGCGAAACAGAACTTGACAGGTAGATTATATCTGACACATAATGCAGACATTATCGCAGGTCTGCAGGATTCCAAAATCGTCAATTGTCTTAAAATATTGCCGCAGAGATTGTGTAATCTATGCTGGTGGCTACATGGATTAGAACAGTGCAGTTCCTGCCAAAATGATGTTGTTTTGGTTTTATTTTAGGTCAGTTTGGCACAAACTAGTTATTTGGATGTTTCCCCAGCCACAGGGAGGGGCCTTATCCAGTGTACTCCTTGTGTCAGACCCAAGCCCAGATAACTGGGAGGGTCACAAAGGGCATTAGGTTTAGGGTTAGGTTTGTGTCTGTGGCTGAGAACAAATCGATTCAAGACAAAAAGTGACTGACCAAAGAGTGTTGTTTCTTCAACAAATCTTGAAATCGTTCTCACCAGTAAAGCAGATGACTGCAGCGATGGCCAGGTCGCGGACGTACGACCGTGGCATCACACACTGCGTCACACAGTCGCCGTCTGCAGCTCGGTGTCCAGATTGGGTGGGACGGGGTTTGTCTCGGTCAGTTCCTGCGTCATGGTTACGACCGAGCTGCGATCAAAGATGTCAGAGGAACCTGTGTCATGAAAGACCAGGCAGTTATTCCAAATGTAACCTATAATATGGTTTCTGAGACACATGATTCACACAAGATTTGTTTCCGGTTGCTTCCAGTTTTATTTTGCAGTCCAGTTGTGCAGTTTTGCTTCCTGTCCTGTCTTTGCTGTTGATTGTCTGCCCCACCCTGATGTGTCTCACCTGTGTCTGATTGTCCCTGCTGTATTTAGTCTCTGCTTCAGTCAGTGTTGGTTTGTTCTCTGTCTGTTTTCTGATGCTCAGCTTTTCATTATTTACTCTAAAGCAGGGGTTCTCAAAGTTTTGATACCTGAGGGCCAATTTAGGAACCCAACATTGGACTGAGGGCCACCAAAGGGAAAAAAAACCTGAAAGAAATCCCATTTGTAATAACTATGGTGTCCAAAATTTGACAAAACCAACATACTATACTACGTTGTCCAAAATGTGACCATTTTTTTGAAAACATTTTTTGGTCCAAAATTTGACAAAAACGTTGTACAATACTATGTCGTCCCAATTTGACATTTTTTTTCAAAAAAAATCTTTTTTTTTTAAACAAAACAAAATTCGGTCCAAAATTTGACAAAAACGTCATACTATACTATGTTGTCCAAAATGTGACAATTTTTTGGGAAAAAAGTTTTTGGTCCAAAATTTTACAAAAACATTGTACAATACTATGTCGTCGCAAATTTGACAATTTTTTTCAAAGAAAAATTTGGTCCAAAATTTGACAAAAATGACATAATATGCTGTCCCAAATTTAACATTTAAAAAAAAAATAAAGAAATTGCGTCCAAAATTTGACAATAACGTCATACTAAACTATATCGTGCAAAATGTGAATTTTTTTTGGGAAAAAATTTAAATGCCAAAATTTGACAAAAACGTCATACTATACTGTGTCACTATGTCATCCAAAATTTGATGACATAGTAAATACAGTTGTACTGTTTACACTTATTGGTCTGTATCCAGTAATGTCCAATAAACATTTTACAAGCTTAGTCGCTCCTGGATTAAAACCATCAACTGTAATGCATTGCGGGCCGCCAGAAATGCTTATGCGGGCCGCCATTGGCCCCCGGGCCGCACGTTGAGAACCAATGCTCTACAGGCTTTGTTTAGCTGGATTAAAATCTCCTTTACCTTCACTAACTTTTCCCTCCATATGAAATTAATCCACATGTCACGGTTCCTATGGTAACTATGGTCTGTTTTCTGATCCTCCACACTCTCACTTCTGAACTAAACAGATCACTGAGAGGAAAACCCATTGCTCACCCGTTGCTCCTCGCCCAAAGGTCCACCCCCACGAGGGACATGGTACACTCCACCCTGGTTATTAATCCATATGAATGTTAGTTTTGTCTCGATGTTAGAGGAGTTCAAACTCACATCATTTCACTGGTTGCTCTAGCGTCGTAGCAGGTGCTGTGGATATTTAACTCAGGCTTAGGTTACCGGGTCATGTTTGGAGCATGCTCAGTGCAGGTGTGTGTCACCTGAGACACACACACACACACACACTTAAATGAACTCCTTTATATTCAGTATTATTTCAACACTTTAAAATCAAAATAAAAGCTAAAAAATTGTGTATTTACTTTGAATGTATGGTGTGTGTAGCTCCCACCCTGAAAAGATTGTTGTAAAAACACTAAAATACAACATTAGGATGGAGCCTTTATTATTGAATAATTACAGTGACTCATCTTTGACGCTAAGCTACACAAACAAAAACCTGTAATTAGCAACAGACTGAATCTTTTATCACACGTGGTAACGAGAAAACAACAACAAACAGACAGGCCTGCGATGAGAAGTCCATTTTTATTACAAATTGTATTACTATTTTCACAATTAAAGCAAATAATCAGTATTGTGGATTGTTTTACAGCTGTGGTGAAAACCACTTCCTCTTTTTGAGAAACAATATTTTTGGTTTGTGGGACAAAATAAGACATTTGTAACCATTTTTTGTAACTTACAAATCCTTATTTACGGCCCTGCTCAAATTCCTTTTGCCCAACACTGCTTTTTCACATCTTCTCCCAGCATATAAGAATAATATTGCCTTTTTAATAAAAATATATTGTATATTGAAATGATTTTTTAAAATGAAGTCTTTATTGACAGGACATATTTTTAGCAAAAGACAAGAGATGAGAGAGAAGTGAGGATATGCAGCAAAGGACTGCTTTATTAATAAGTCGCTGCCCAAGACACATAATATACTGTATATGGATTTATTTTGGCGTGAAAAAAAAAAGTGATCAGATCCATCCCAGGCAACGCTGACCCCGTCACCTCACATTATCTTTGATATTTTGATAAAATCTCATGCAAATCCTCCCGACGCGCCGCGGCGTCACATGGTCAGGACGATCTTCCCAGAAGCTCCGCGTGACTCGATGATGTCATGGTGAGCCTGGGCGGCCTCGGCGAGCGCATACCGGGGCCCGACGACTGGACGCAGCCACCCGGCCTCCATTCCTGCGTAGAGAAACGCTGCGCACTCCTTCTTCTCCTCCTGAGGCATTTACACAGGGAAATGTTGAATTAATACAGATTTTCCCTGCAGATTGATACATCGAATTAATCTCAGAAACGTGACGATGTGTTGTTTACCGGCGTAGCAAAGAAAAGAACCACTCCCACGATGCTGCTCTCTTTAGCCATGGTGTCCCTGGGGTTGATCTCAATGTTGCCTCGGCAGCCAACGACCTGAAGAGGAAGAGATGAAAGTGTGTGGAGAAACTGTCCAGATGTGCACGCAGATGATGGAAAGCTGCAGTGGAACTGACCATGACACGCCCGCCAAAGGCCAGCATCTGGAGATCTTTGCTCAGATTGACATTTGACAGCATCTCCACGATCACGTCTACACCTTTGCCCTCTGTGGCCTCCTGAAACACACACACACAGATAGTACACAGTAAAGACTGATAACATAAAGGTGCATTATGTAATAAATCTAAAGCAACTGGCCATAAAATCCTCCTAATATGTCACAGAGACTCAGGAATAATGTTCATATAACAAACCAACAACAAAAGTACATACAAAATATTTGCATAAAAAAAAATAATTTGCAGGCTGCAAATCATGTTTATGTTTTGAAATCATGTTTTGGCGTCATGTGGCGCCACCGACCGCCGTCTAGCAATCATTGCAGTCAGTAGTGTCTCAGGTGCCGAGCAACCACGGGTTGCCAGTTACGCCAGAAAACGAAACCTAAAAGACCTCGGTATTTTGAATGTAGTAACTGTTTTTGACCACATTCTTACGTATGGCACCTTTAAATTTAAACCCAAGTGTTTCCATAAATGTTCCCGTTGTTTACAGACTGTGTGTGTGTGTGTGTGTTTTACCATGATTTTATCAGTGTATCCCTCCTCTCTGTGATTAAAGGCCATGTGAGCGCCGTTGTCCAGGACCAGCTTCATGCCCTCAGGCGTCCCCGCTGTCCCCAACACCCGGAGACCGAGAGCACGGGACAACTGGCACACTGCCACACCCACCTACACACACACACGGAATTAGAATGTACTGTAGTTTAGATTAAGTAGATTACGTTAATATTTTTAGGTGGTTAAATCAGATTTTTTTTTCTTTACCCCTCCACTGGCTCCATGTATGAGGACAGTTTCTCCAGCCTTGGAATGAGCTCTGTAATCCAACATTCATAGACGTTTACTTCTAAAACTTAAGTACATTTTATATCAGATAGAAAAGTACAGTAAATGTAATATACTTTAACACTTTTACATAAGTAATATTATAAAAAAGTGACTTCAACTTCTACCAAAGTCATTTTCTGGTAAGACACTTGTACTTTTACTCAAGTATCCCTTCATATACAAGACTGATATAGTATATTGTCCACATTTTGTGTGCATTTTGAGGCCACGTTAAGGCCACAGTATACTCCTGCGTAAAGTGCCCTACGTAGGTTACGGAGACCCGTCTACGTCGCTGGAGACCCCTCTCCGTCGTCTCCGGCTGCACGAGATGTTTTTTTAGTGTCCGGCAATCCGTCAAGGGACAACGGAGGCGCAACGTCGCTGGCAAACTATAAATACGTCATATCTTAATACACACATCACATGTCTAGACTCCAAATGGCTAATTTCCGCTGAAACAAGTTCTCTCTCGGACAACATTGCTCAATGTAGCCTGAAGCACAACGGCAATGCGTACGCAAAAGTCGTTGTGCTTCGGGCTACATTGAGCAATGGCGTCCGAGAGAAAAGACTGTCGTTGTTGTAGCTGAATAACATTGTAACAGTGGCCGTTTCTCACCTGAAATACATATTTTTCTGTCCCCCGAAAGATAATTTGAGGCGAGAAATTAGCCATTTAGAGTCTAAACATGTGGTTAGTGTATTAAGATATGACATATAGTTTTGCATGGAGTGACAGACATATTTCGTGCAGCCGGAGACGACGCAGGGGCTCTCCGACAGACTCTCCAGCGACGTAGAGGGGTCTCCGTAACCTACGTAACCTACGTAAAGCACTACGCAGGAGTTTAAATTGGGCTTTAACCACTGCCTGTTCATACATCACCAAACTCACTTGTGAATCAGAGCTCTGTAGGCAGTAAAGTAGGGGATCCCGATGGCTGCACCCTGTGCGTAATCTAAGGTGTCCGGCAGTTTGTGAACACAGTCGCCCGCTGCTACAGTGAACTCCGCGTAACCACCAGACTCTGAGCCTGTGGCGAAGACACGGTCTCCTGCCTGGAAAGACAAAAATAAAACATCACACTCACTGTATATACACAACAATTCATTCTGTCATGTTGTTTTTCTTCTTCAAACCTTGACTGCAGTCACTCCTTCTCCAACAGTCTCCACCACCCCGGCTACATCTGTGCCCGGTGTGTACGGCAGCGGAGCCGTGCGACTGTACGTCCCTGCACGGATGTAAGTCTCCACAGGGTTCACACCGCAGGCGTGGACGCGGATCAACACCTACAGGACAGCACAGCACAGACACACACTTCAATGCCACTTTATATGAGGAACACACCTGTTTAACTCATATCCAACCACACATATATCTTGTTTTATCCATGTTTTACAAGTAGCAGCTGTCAAAACTTCTTCTTCTTCTTCTCTCACCTGTCGCGGTCCAGGCTGCGGGACAGGGACATCGGCACACAGTTTGAGGACTGACGGGGGTCCATACTCACTCACTCGGATGGCTCTCATCATTAACCTGCTGCTAAATAACATGAGTCAGTTAGTTCCCGCTTTTAATGCTACTTGGACGAGCCTCACGTCACGTAAACATCGAAAACCAACCAACCTCCGTCTGAGCGCCACGCAGTCTGTTCACAAGTGCGACAGCGACACCAAGTGGACCGGGGGCGTAACAACCTTACCCCGAACAGGACATTAAAGGTTAGCTAGTTATCTAGCTAGCTAGCGATATCTAGCTAGCTAGCTAGTTATATAGATGGACAAAAATATAGTCACATAAGGTCACTCGCTGATCTAAAAACTCATAACACTAATAACTAGTATTAAAGTGACATTAGCAAAACAGTGACACTCATTGAGCAGCAGGGGGCGATGTGAGCTTGTGTGTGAAGATAACAGAACAGACCGCTGTAGAGAAATGAATTGCACTTACATTCCTAACCGTTTGGTGGCGCTGGTGCGCGATCACATCGTTTGCCAACCGCTAACAGGATGACTCGAAGAAAATGAGAGCAGTAGCATTGAGCTAATGTGTGATGTAAAGACAGTCCGTGTACATGAGTAGAGTCGTGGGAGACATTTATCGCACACAAGTGACGGAGTTTGGCAACATGACGTGACAGCGGAGCTTTCTGTCACTCTTACCGGTGTGTTTACATGTGTTTATGAGTGTCGGCTAGTGTCGTCGCGACCCGGCGTGAGCAGCGGGGCACGCCTCTTCCTGGCACCGTTCATTCATGACGGCGTGAGCTTCAAACCTCAGCCCTGCGTGTGTGTGATTAAACGATGTCTACAAAGAGCAGGCTGTTTGTCCAGAGGCTGTTGAATATTGGCCTCAGAGGAACTCACGCCGTCTGCTGCCGCAGCAGCTCTGCTTCCGCCTCGGGTCAAGGACGAGCTGGTGTCAGACACGTGAGCGGCTCATACTCTGTTTGCAGACCGCAGTCTACTTCTACCTCAGGTACAACAACAACAACAAAACATAACAACAGACATCGTTATGTTCTAATAGTTATTATAAGTTATGATTAGTTTAGTCTGCTACATTAGTGATTCCCAAACACTGGCTCTGGACCTACAGATGGGTCAAGGGATACTTTTTTGGGGTCCTCAAACAAACATCCAGAATATGTCCGGATGCTGGATGTGTGGTCCAAATATACTGTGCACAAATACTGTGGATTACAGTTTTGTTTTTGTGTTGTACATTTTTTCTTTTTATTTCCACCATTATTATATTCTCAGGTTCGAGTAGCTGGTCGTTCAGGAGTCACACCTGTGGAGAGCTGAGGTCACATCATGTGGGCGACACAGTCACTCTGTGTGGTTGGGTGCAGTATCTCAGGTATCACAGCAAATACTACTGAGACTTGAGTTAGTCATTTTGAAACGATGGCAGAGACAGCTGAGATCTAAGAGGATCACGAGACCGCAGCTATGTGATGCTGTCGGTACTTTTTAAGGTGTAAGCTCGTTATGTTTGTTTTAAGGCTGTCGTGTTTTATCTTTGTTCTCCTGCCTTCAACAGACAGGACCTCTTTGTCATCCTGCGAGATTTCTGCGGCCTGACGCAAATTTTGATTCCTCAAGAAGATGTAAGAACAGGACAAACGAATACCACTGTGGCATTTATGTTGAGCTGAGCGATGAGAATTTCTCTGTGTCTACCTGCTCTCATCAGTTGTCACTCTGCTCTAATAATAATAATAATAATAATAATAATAATAAAAATGCACCTCTCCACGCCCTGGCTACAATCCTTAAACACTCTCACTCTGCACACATATTTAACTATTTCCTACACAAATGATTGTATCAATACATCTATAACAAATAGATAAATATGTATATGACAGTAATTCTACCTTCTTTTCTCCCCCTCTCCTCTTTATTTAAGTCTGCGAGTCACGTGAAAGCAGTGCTGTGTGATCTCACAGCTGAGTCTGTTATCAAGGTTACAGGGACCGTCAGAAGACGACCAGCAGGACAGGAGAACAAGGTGAGTCTGTCCAAAAAACACTCATCTATGTGAGGACATTTTTGTCTGAGCCAAACAACTTTAAGGTGCTTTTTCAGAGTTGAGATCTGGTTTTAGGGTTAGGGTTAGGGTTAGGCACTTGGCTGTGACGGCTATGGTTAGTGAAAGGGGCTCGGTGTCCTCACCTTGTGTCTATGCTGTGACCTTTTCAGGACCAGTCGTTCTACTGGAGACCAAATGAGGAAACTCATTTACGAGGAACTAGCTTAGGGCTAAGATTTGAAACGTGGTTAGATTAAGGTTATAGGTTAATGGGCATTAACTGGTTATGGATACTGCTAATACAGATATATAAGGTAATCTATTCAAATAAATAAATAATGGACAGATAGACAAAATGAGCACTTTCAGAGTTTAGTAACCTGATAGCGGAAGGATTTTGAACATATGCTGTTTCTCTTGAAGACATCACCATGCATTTCCTGCTTTGACGATGCTATAAAGTCTCTTCTTATCTTTAATGGATTAAACATTGAACTGAACCAAGAGATAAAAGACGCCATTAAATGGCTTTTGTTAAATGAACAATAAAAATTACTTATAATTTCTAGCGCTGACGTTGAAAGAGTTCATCTCCGTCATCGAGTGGATTCTCTGTCGCCCACGCTTGACAATAGACTCATTGTTGATGTTGGACTGTAGATGAGAGTAGCACACTGTCTCTATGATGGTAGACATTGACTGTTTGTCTGAAGCAGGTCAGATTATTATTATTATATTATATAACATCATATCTTGGTTTGTGGAAACGAGCAACTGCTTCTCAACATTTCACTTGTTTCAACTCTTCTTCAATAGCACATGATGAAAATACAAGATATTGCACATATGAGTGGACATCAGTGTTATTGACAGCAAGTAATAGCAGCCTTGTTCCAGGTAATGAATTATGAATTTGTGGAACTTGGTGCTGGTTAAATCATAAATCCCAATGCTTGAAAACAGGAGTTCATGTTGTTCATCCATAAAGATGCAGAGAAATGTCGGTGTAGTTCTTAGTTTCCCCACATCTCACAGTCTGGATGTTTCTTAGTCCTGATTTCACAGCTTTTTTTTTAAATAAATAATTTCTTACTTTATAATGACAGAGTTCTTTGTGTCCTCACACCTGCAGACGATGCCAACAGGAGAAATAGAAATCCATGCTGAGAACGTGGAGGTTTTCAATGTGTGCTGCCAACTGCCTTTTGAGATTAAAGACTTTGTCAAAGTAAGTGTCTCACATTACAGTGCAGCTTCTTTTTTTCCCCCTGAAACAAATAATGTTTTATTGTCGATAATTAATGGTGTTTTTGACGGAGCAGAAATCCGAGTCTTTGAGGATGCAGTATCGCTACCTGGACCTGAGGTCTTCTCAGATGCAGAGGAACCTGAGACTGAGATCTCAGATGGTGATGAAGATGAGGGAATACCTCAGTAACGCACATGGTATGAACAGTGACATTTCATCATTTTGGAGCTTGGAAACAATAGGCCCTGATCACATGTGATTATAAAACTGTGATGCAGTTCCCCGCATTTATTTGCCCCTCTTAGTTTTTTTTTACCACTGTGTTTTGTCTCTACTTTGTAGGTTTTGTTGACGTGGAAACTCCAACTCTGTTTAAAAGAACACCAGGGGTAAGAAGCTACTGAATTATTATTTCATTTCTACAAATTCATAGTGTAAACTTAAAAATAACTTGACTATGATGTCTTTTAAAACTCAGTTTCCTTGCCCCTAATTTCTCAGATGATGACATTGGTTACTTACTCTCAAGTTTTAAACACAACTGTGACATGTTATTTGTAGTCGGAGCTCAGGTTATCAGTGTTTTCTCCTGTGTTTCAGGGAGCCAAAGAGTTTTTGGTTCCTTCCAGAGAGCCGGGCCGGTTCTTCTCCCTACCGCAGAGTCCACAGCAGTTTAAACAGCTGCTGATGGTGGCTGGTATAGACAGGTGGGTACAGGCCGTGGCACAGTGGATGTTTAAGGTCTGTATAGCAACTGAAAATGAGCCTGAGAGTCAGGCTCCCTTTGCTCCATGTAATCAAACATCCACAGGGTGTTCTTGGCTGTTGGTTTTCATTTCATCCATTGTTAAATTGTGAGACGCTTACAATTTCCCTCTAACGTTACTGCAACAGGTATTTCCAGATGGCTCGGTGCTACAGAGACGAAGGCTCCAAACCAGACCGACAGCCGGAGTTCACCCAGGTAAGATGAAGACGTGACCACTGAACCCACACGCCTCACACACGTTTATGATGAAATTTTCCAGTTTAGTCTCAGAATTGAGTATTTCCAGTATGGTGATTGAAACCTGAGCTGCCATAATAATAAATGCATAATAAGAATATAGATAAAGAATAGAATAGAATATCTTTAATTGTATTTGCAAAGTACAACAAAATTGAGGTAGAAAATAGACAACAGGCACAGTATAAATTAAAGAAGATAACAACTGTATATGAAAGATAATTTTTTTAAAACAGACAGTATTGCACTTTTATTTAGTCCTCAGTATCTAGTTTTTTGGCATTATTTAATGCGATAATGGCTCTGGGTGTTTTGAGACCCAGTCAAAGTCATCTGAGTTATTCATCTTGTCATCATATCTCCCAGGTGGACATTGAGATGTCTTTCGTGGACCAGGCGGGTATCATGTCCCTCGTGGAGGGCATGTTACAGCACTCCTGGCCCGCAGAGACGGGTCCGATTGAGGTTCCTTTCCAAACCATGACATATGAAGAGGCCATGAGGGACTATGGTGTGGACAAGCCTGACACTAGATTCAGTATGAAGGTGAGGAAATGTCTCCTAAATGACTGAAGGACTCGGTTTTCTCAAAATGAAACAGGGAAGAATAAAATGAGCTCAGGAGTCCACTGAAGCTGTTTTTTTCTGTACAGTATCTGTCTCTCTGACTGAATCGTGTCTGTTTGTCCAGCTCATCGACCTCAGTGAGCTTTTCTTATCCACAGACATCGAGTTCCTCAGATCAGCTCTCAGTCGTCCAAGAGGCTCCGTTCAAGCAATTTGTGTCCCCAGTGGAGCGGTAAGAGGAGAGAAGAAGGTTTCGCTAATATAAACTAACAAAAACATGTTTGCTCATATGGGATATATTTATTCTCTGAACACAGAAACTTTTCACGGGGAAAGACTTGGACGGACTGAAACAAACAGCCAAGACTTTGTTTGGACAGGTAACTGTATCTTCACTTTTCAAAGCACACACGTAGAAATAAAAACACAATAATGAACAAATTATATGTTGCGGAGATTTGATTATTTAGTGAGTCGACCGAAGATGAAGATGGAGTTTCCTGGAGTCAGAGATGAGTTAAGTTGAAAAGCTTTATTGGAAGCAAGTCAGATCTGAGGAGAACTGAGACAATGCCGAACATAAAACAAGTATGTTAACAGTTGGGCATCCTCTGTCAGTCTGCCTGTGAGTCCCAGAGGATATTTAAAGGTGCTTTCTCTGCTGATACATGGAGCTGACCTTGGGGTGGACTGTGCATCAGCGTCATCAGTCGTCTGCCCCTTTCCGGTCAGGCTCAGCGAAAATATGAAGAGACGAATTCTGCAGACAACAGACTGGACAGCCAGTGCTATAAGTTTGCTGTGATTACAACAGTTGCGGCAGGCGCCGTCCTGAATTGTTTAGGCTTGTGCTTAGGAATGGGGGCTGATAACTTTAGAGAAGGCCGAATAATGTTTTTCCCTTTCATTATAGAATAAAAAAAAAAACGACTCAAATCTTTTTTTAAATTTTTGTTTCTCCCTTTCTCATCCTTTTCTTTTAACCACTAAAGGAGCTGAGTGTGGTGCAGGTCAGAGCAGATGGAGCGTTAAAGTCTCCTCTGAGAAAACTGCTGTCTGACTCTGTCACAGAGGAGCTGCTGAACCAGACTGCAGCCAAACCTGGAGACCTGCTGCTGATTACAGCCGCGTCCATCCACACTGTGGTAAAAAAATCACTGAAATGTGTTTAATATTCCAATTTTAACCAGACATAATGCATTTCTACATAAGCAATAATCAAATAAAGGCATCTAGAGTATATGAATCAGGAATATGAATCTAATATCTATATCTAATACCTATTTGCAGCTCATGTAAACAGACAGAATAGTACATGATGTTCATGTTTCTCCTTCTGTCACTTAATTCCATCTCCTGTTCTTCTCTTACGCTCTTTCTCGGCTCACAGCGTCCATTGCTGGGTAACCTTCGCGTACAGTGTGCAGAGCTCCTGGAGTCTCATGGCTCTTCACCACGAGACCTCTCCGCCTTCCACTTCCTCTGGGTCGTGGACTTCCCTCTCTTCTTGCCTAAAGAGGATGAGCCAGAGCAGCTGGAATCAGCCCATCATCCATTTACTGCTCCAGTGCCCGAGCATGCACAGCTCCTCTACACCGAGCCACAGAAGGTAAGCATGTAGAACCTTTCAAAAGTATGGTTTCATGTCAACTTTGTTCAATTAAATATGGAAATAATTAACATAGTCTTCATTGACACAACCCTAGGTACTTGGCCAGCACTATGACCTGGTACTGAATGGCTGTGAGATTGGAGGAGGATCCATCCGTATACACAAAGCTTCAGAGCAGCTTTATGTCCTGAAGAATATCCTCAATGTGAGTCGCTGTGTGCTGAACCAGTGGTCGGTCTTTTTTAACTACAGATTTGAAATCATTACTAGTTTTGACATGTGTCTGCTGCAGGAGGATCCCAGTCTCCTCTCTCACCTGCTGGAGGCTCTGGACTCGGGAGCGCCACCACATGGAGGCATTGCTTTGGGTGAGGCTATCCCTATATTGTGTATCCTGAGAATCAAAGATGTGCTCTGTTTCTTCCATTAAAGAGGCAGCTGTGACATGAGCTCATGAACTACAACTGTATATTTAATGAAGTAAAAATGTTCATATTCTCCTTCATGGTTTGCTCACTCATCCGTACTTTCCTAGGTCTGGATCGACTGCTCTCCATCATGGTCGGGGCCGCCAGCATCCGTGACGTCATTGCTTTCCCAAAGTCATTCCGGGGTCATGACCTCATGAGCCACGCCCCTGACTTTGTGTCCGAGGAGGAGCTGAAGTCCTATCACATCTCTGTGAGATGGCCGACGGATCGAGGAGGAGAAGATGAGGGGAAGTGAGCATATTTTTTAAGAAAAAAACAAACAAATCTAGAGAGGATAAGGAGAATCTCTGTAACAATAGAGGAAAGAGGACGATGGCGAGGAGCCGGGGACGAGCTGACAACGCTGAGTCGCTGATGAACTCTGCTTCCTCGAGGAGGTGACCGTGTGGGAGGAGCTGGTTTTGAAATTGAAGCCATGACATGAACACAGAGCTCAGCGAAACAGATTACAGCCAGTCTCAGTGATGATGGCGTTTCCTGTCACGACAATTGCTGTGAGCATTCCCTTCATTTAAACAATACTTTCATGACTGTTTTGAGCTGATCCAAACTGACGGAATGACATCCAGAGAAAAACACACCAGATATCATGCCATGTTCATATTCATGCCAACAGAATGCAGAATGTATTAGAGATCATTTCTACTATAGGAGTTGTATCAGACTCCAAATCCAAGATATTGTTTGTTATGTATACAGCTGCTTTACAAAATGACATCACGTAAGATGAGGACATATGTTGCCCGTGGAGTGTATGTAAGGATCGGCTCTGTAACATCTCATAACTCCATTTACTGAGTAGAGCTGAACATTTTTAACAACTACTGTATCATGTGATTATTTGTCATCTTTGTACCTTTCTTTCCTCCACAGTATGAGTGGATTTTATGCAATTTAAAAATGTGATAATCAGTGTTTGATATATTATAACAATAAAAATGATCATTACTTGCTTAGACGCCAAGTCATTATAATGATGGCACCACCAACTGGCTGAGGCAGATAATAATAATAATAATAATAATAATAATAATGCATTATATGGCTGATCTTTGAGTCTGTTTCTGAGATTTCTTCCTGTTAAAAGGGAGTTTTTTGCTTGTTCATTGTGTGATTTGTTGGGCTTCTCTGCTCTGCATAAGGTACAATGCCTTGAGATGATGTATGTTGTGATTATTTACAAATAAAATTGAATTGAGTTGAATCTCATTATTAAGATTTAGCATCTCATAATTTTGAGTTAATATTAAATTATTATTAAATAGTATATTATTATGAATATTGAATGACGTACCAATATAAAGTTGTAATTTTCAAGTGGCGTAAACAGGCTTCCATACATACATTTTTTTTGGTGACCCGGAAGTGAAGTGTGACCTGACGCTGCTGCGTACGTAGCGTACGTAGCGTACGGTTACGGCAGCGTAGACGAGAGAGGGGGGAAGAAGATGATTGAACAGAGGGGTGACTGTTGTCTCACTGCTGCCTCCAGAAACACGGAACACTCGGCCCAAACCCCCTGTCCGTGAACCGCCACGACATTACGGAGCGGCCACACGCGGCGTCAGAAACGGCATGTCACCGCAAACTCTGTCACGGCCGTCTGTTGTAGAGCGCGAGGACGTAGCGCGATGCTAGCAACCACTCGGAATTAGCCTGTGTGTGTGTGTGTGTGTGTGTGTATGTGTGTGTGTGAGAGTGTGGTGGTTGTTTGACAGGTTGAGACAGTTGTCACTGTGTGACGGACTTTATCTGTGTGTGTGTGCGTGTGTGTGTGTGTGTGTCAGCCACGTCACCCACAGCTCACGCTACTAGGTTAAAACTTCAGACGCTCGTACTGCGGACATGGCTCCGATGGGTGTCCGGCTGTCACCGCTCGGCGTCGGGGTGTTTTGCCTTCTCGCCGTCGGCATCATCTACCACCTGTATGCCGGGGTGATCACCAGCCGCCTGGCTGCTTTCAGGTCAGTGTCTTCTCTCCGTGTAACCTGCTGACATGGTCGTGTACAGTCCTATTACATCGAATTGCTGAAAATCAAATTGTGATTAAAATCGTGTTTTCATTTCTACTTTAATGAACGGCCACAGCTAAAACCTCCAGCTGCCAAGTATCCTTATATATAACGTTTTTGTCAGTGTTAACCAGAGTTGGAAAGCAATGGATTACTCACTCACGCACACAGATGTGCTTTATCATATATTCTACAAATGGGAACATCCATCCAACTATTTTTTCTACTGCTTTATCCAACACATGAGGGTCATAGGGCGATAGGTGGGGTACAACCCTGGACATTTCACCAGTTCATCACAACCATCCACTCTCACACCTATGGTCAATTTAAAGCAGGGGTTCTCAGAGTTTTGATACCTGAGGGCCAATTTAGGAACCCAACATTGGACTGAGGGCCACCAGAGGAAAAAGCCCCAGAAAGAAATCCCATTTGTAATAATTTTAATAACCAGATTGCAGTTAAGCATTAATATAATAATGTTTATAATTTACTGGGTAATTACCCAGTATTTTGGCCATTGTTCTTACCTTCTAATTACAGGTTAATACCAAGTAACACATTTCTGTTACCATATATTTACTGGGTAAATAGCTAGTAATTGGGGGCTGTAGCTATCTGCTTATTACCAGCTTATAACCCAATAGTACACTAAAATTCACCATATAGAAACCAGGTAAATACCCAGTATTTTTGTTTACACTTATTGGTCTGTATCCAGTAATGTCCAATAAACATTTAACAAGCTTAGTAGCTTCTGGATTGAAACTATCAACTGTAATTCATTGCGGGGCCGCCAGAAATGTTTCTGCGGGCCGCCATTGGCCCCCGGGCCGCACTTTGAGAACCAATGATTTAAAGTGTCCAATATAAATTATCCACATATTGCATGTTTTTGGACTGTGGAAGAACGCTGGAGAACCTGGAGAAAACCCACGCTCACACAGGCAGAACATGCTAACTCCATGGGAGACATTCTCCCAATTCCCAATTTCAAACATTCACAATATTTGAAATTGAGACCATTTTCTCAGAAAAAAATATCTCCTTTAAATCAAATGGCAAATTGGAAGTAGGCTAATTTTCCATAGACATTCATTTGTCTTTGCAACCAGTGGAGTCGCCACCTGGTGACTGTTTAATGGTTTCTTCCGCTTTGTCTTCAGGGAAAATGTACGTTTTATTAAATATAAATGGGAAATTGTATGTTTTCGTCCACACAAACTATACAAATGTCATATGTTGCAATTATTTGGTTGTAAATTAGTAAATATTATGAGTAATTTTATTTGCGTCCTTTGACGCGGTGTCATTGTTCAGCGCCTTGCATGCCTTCTAGCAGATGCGCGGTTTACTTGTGTTTGTGTGTGAGGAAAGTTATTTTTCCTCTTGGCTGCTGTTCTGTGGTGTCACGCATTCCTTTCTTGTACGCTTGTCTCTGCAGTCAGAAGAGAAATGTGGATCTGAGGGACCTGCTGGCTGTCTCAGTGGAGGCGGCAGTACTCGGTGGCAAAGAGGTAAAACCGCTTTTATCTCGGACAGGTCAGGTTAAGCGGGTTCTCTGTGTTTGTCTGCACACAGGATTTTCAAATATCTTTAAAGACAACACAAACTAAATCAAAGGTGGTTAAACTGTACCTGTGGCACCGTGTTTTCTCCTCTGCAGGTGAAGAAGGTGCGCAGTGACAATAGTCTGCAGGAGCAGTCAAAGGGCAAGACGAAGGAAGGAGCCAATGACCCTCTGACTATGGGCGACCTGCAGTCTCACAGGAAGATGTATAACCTCATCCACAACACTTTCCCTGACGTCACGGTGAGCCACAAACACTGTGTTGCTTTTTATATGCAAGATGAAATACAACCCGTTAAACTGTGTTGTGTCCAAACCAACTTCTGACCCCTGATCCAACTGCCCGACCCGTGTCTGACCTAACCAGGCAGTTTCAGCACTGGAGAATGATCTGACTGTGGCCCTCTGTTCTCATTAGGCCTGGGTATTCAGATTCACAAGGTCCTTTTGGCCATGAAAGAGATTTTCACACAGTTTGCGCTGCAAATTGTGCAAAACTCAAATATTACTAACCTGGTACATCATTAAAATGCACAGCGTGACACTATCAAGTCCACTCTTATTGTCTCCTAATAGTCTAATAATCTAATAGGAAATGTTATATATTAAAAGATCAATCTGAGGATTTTACAAGTTGATATCAGATCCAAATAAATTTTGATTATGAAATGGAAAATGTTTTTTCATACCCAGACCCAGAAACAAACACCTCTGGCTTATGGGTGTTTGAATTTCCAAATCGAGCCCTGAAGGATGGGCGTTTCTCATTTTTATTCACATACAGAGAAAACGGGGGGGGGGGGGGGGGAGACATGATCATAATTCTGTCTGCATGTGTTTGTTGTCAGGTGTACAGCGAGGAACATGACAACGTGGTGGATACAGAAGCAGCCTGGAGCCGTAACGTTCCAGCTGATATTTTAGAAAAGATCAAAAAAGGCAAGGAGGTTCCCGCTGACAGCGTCACGGTGTGGATCGACCCTCTAGACGCCACACAGGAGTATACAGGTGAGAACAGGAACATGTGTTGTGTATAATAATGTCCCAGCTGTAAATGCTGTACAACTTGTAATCTAAGACTCTATAAGAACTTCACTAGAACAAGGTTCTGAGGCCACACGGTTGGTGTAGTGTAGAGCTGAAACAATTAATCATCAGCTATTTTGATAATCGATTAATGGGTTTGAAGCTTTTTTCATGATTAAAACAAGATTTCTGATTGATTTAGCTTAAATGTGAATATTCTCAATCCACGGTTGGAACCTTTTTGGCTCCATGTGTCCCTGTGATGGACTGGCGAACTGTCCAGGGTGTGACCCCGCCTATCGCTCTATGTCAGCTGAGATAGGCACAGCGGCCCCGTGACCCTCCGGTGGAGGATAAAGCGGTAGATAAAGGACGGATGGATGTTATTCTCAGGCTCGTAAATTACTAACCACTCTCACCGGATAAACATAGACTGACGACGTCCTCAGTTCACACACAACAGTCCAACACTCCACCCATTATATTGACACTGTATTTAAAAACACATCCTGGATGCTTCCCCTTTGATGTGATGCGGCGTTGTTGCCCTTGCTCTTTATTCAAACACACATTGACGTCATGTTTGTTTTTGCATTTTTCTAACTGTACACCAGTTTTTCCAACTGGTGTTGGTGCAGCTGTGTATAGTGATGGAACATTGTTAAAGAAAAGCTGTGTGCTGTGTTCTTAAAGCCAATGAATGAACACACTCTGCAACCTCCTCCTTTACTGTCAATGTCCTGTGAACTGACATAACCTCCACCACAACTGTTTTGACTTTCTTTTTCTACTGGTCCAAACAATTTTTCAGTGTTAATTTCGTCTTGCAATCAGTCGTGACATTAGTGCGCGTTTGAATGAAGGGCGAGGATCTGATGTGGTCACAGGTGACTGCCAGGACATTTAAATGTCAGGTGTGAACAGTCATACATGAGGATGGATGTTGATTCCGTAAAATGTCCAAGAATGTTGATCAGTGTTTCTCAAATGTCTGGTTTTGTCCACAAACCAAAATGATTCAGTTTGAATGATTTTCTTATAGAGCAAAGAATCCAGAAAATAGTAGAGAACGATTTATTCATTGTTTCAGCTCTAGTGTCAAGTTTACTCGTGGATTAAGATGTTGATGTTTTCATTATTCTAGATGTGTGTGAAAGGAGACATATAATAAACTTTTTTTTAAATCATTTTAATCCTTATATTTGGGACTCTGGAGGCCCTATGAGTCGGCAAAGTGTGAAAAACACTGATAAACACAGATAAAACACGCGGTGTTGACTTCCGCACTCATTGCTACGCCACAATAAGACATTCCTGGAATTATTGTCTCGCGGAGCTCCGCTTTGTCCCTAAAAATCTTGGCTGCACAGTGCAGCACAGAGTTCTACACAAACTGCCAGCCTCAGAGGATTTACATTTTATATATGACGGCAATGTGCCGGCTAGAGTCGGCAAATTATGGCTTTTCCAAATGCTAACTCCTGTTAGCTGCCGTTAGCCTCAGTGACGCTGATGTAGTTTCCTGTGTCTCATTTGCATATTTAAAGAGACAGGCACTCAAAAGCGAGAGTTCTGAACAGGGCTGTTTTGGAAGAGTGATTGAACTGCTGTGGTGCTTAATCCTTAAGGTCTTTGGACCAAAGCATGTCACAGACATGTTCATTAGGACACCAGGGAACTAGGTTAACCTGTAGAAATAGGCTATAATATGTCGACTTTAAACAGGTGTGAACTGCAGCAGTATTTTTAGTCCTGCTTGCCTCGCAGCCTCCCACATCCAGCGTGTTTCATAGTCACAGCAAACCTGTTTGATGGCTAAAAGAAATAAAAGCTGAGGAGATGCAGCCGAACTGGTCTGTCCAGTTTGTGTCTGCGACCAAATATCTGAGAATAGTGAATTGTTCCAGTTAAGTCAGTCCTGTAAATTAGACATCAGATGTCAATAATATTCTATATTTTATTCACACATTGTCCTGGTATTTCAAAAGTGGCACGTTTGGTTGAGATCACATTATTTTTTTCCCCAAAGTTGCAATTATTCTGTACTTGGGATCCTTCGGCACTTTACTTGACACTGTGTGGTTGTTGTTGTTGTGATAATTACCAGCAGATGACAACACAAACAGCAATAGTTGACTCAGGGATGATAAAGAATCCACAGCAATATAATGTTTTATCTCCACCTCCTTTGTCAAACAAAGCTGAATGGACAACAACATATCACACCCGCCTGTCCAAGAAGCGGCTAAACGTCATGTAAACACAGAACTCTCTCCACAGAGAACCTTGTTCAGTATGTGACCACCATGGTTTGCGTGGCCGTCGACGGTAAACCAGTCATTGGCGTCATCCATCAGCCGTTCACTGGCTTCACTGGTAGGTTCTCTTCTCTCAGACAGATTTTGGAGTTATTGTATTTTACTTTTGTCTGTTGTAACCTTTGAATTACCCAGTCTGTTAAATCTCCTCCTCCAGCCTGGGCGATCGTGGGTCAGGGGGCAAATGTGCGTCCACGCTCGTCTTATAAGATCGACCCACCGAGTGTGATCGTGTCGCGTTCCCACTCTGGAAAAGTGACCAATTATATTCACAACGCTTTTGGAAACGACACAAAAATTACACCAGCAGGTGGAGCTGGTGAGTAAAGAATGATTTCTCTATATTATATATATATATATATATATATATATATATACATACACACACATATTTATATATATATATATATACACACACACATATATATATATAACCCTACCCCATATATATACACATATCATTCATTCATTACATGCTTTAAACAATTATGAAAACACTGTCAACATTTTAAATTACAGTCTTACACCATGGTAATTTTTTGGGAATTGGAAGGTAATATTATAGGAATAATATCTTATTTCTAACCCGATAGTTAAAGATAGTAATTAGGAGATAATTGTACTCTAACACCACCATGTTATTTCCTAATAAATATCCATGTAATGTAATGGAAAGTGCTACCCAACCTGTTTTTTGCACCTTGATATTTAAAAAAAACTACTTTTATTTAACTACTATAACTAAAAGAAACACTCAAATAGAACTGAATATGCAGAAAAACAAAAAAGATTTTTGCTTTATTTTTGTGTTTTACACACACTGATATGCCGGTTAAATTTGAAAATGGTTCAGGGATATCTGTTCCACTCTTAATAACCTCTCTTTGTTAACCCTCTGCTAAGCCGAGTGATATAACACATGTTCTATGTTCTCGTGTTGCGTCACTAAGTCACAGATTTGCAGCTCTTTTCTTATGGTGGAGCGTTTCATTTATATTGCGGCTGGAAGTTGTTGAAACGGAGTTGACGTTAAAATTGCAGACATAAATGACGACCACGCGTTCTCTCTTTGTGTGTCGCTCTCTCTCTCTCAGGTTACAAGGTTCTGGCACTCCTAGAGATGCCTGCGAGTGAAAAAGCTCCTATAGAGCAGGCAGACGTTTACATCCACATCACCTTCATTAAGAAGTGGGACATCTGTGCTGGTGCAGCTCTGCTGACTGAACTGGGTAAATACAACAGCCGTTATTTCCTCTTTGTTTGTTTCCTTTGTCGCGTTCGCTGATTTGCTTCTCAACAAAATGATTGCCGGACCAAAAAGTTGACTGCACTAAAAACAGCTCATGTTTCTGACCTGTAGGAGGCCACATGACGACTCTAAAGGGCGACTTCATCGACTACAGTGGATCCGAACTCAACAAAGAAGGCCTGGCAGCCAGTGTTAGTGTTGACCACAAGGCCGTTCTGGAGAAACTACCAAACTGGGACCCAGCGAAGAACTGAAAAAGACTGTAAGGTCGTCAGGTCGTGAAGAGGGCAAAACAAAAACTACAATCTGTCTTGCTAATATTACCAGGCTGCACGGCTTCGTCACCCCAAAACATCTACCAGTCATATGGCTTTGGATTCACGGTTACTGGTCTTTGAGCAGAACTGAGGAACTGGAAACTACTGCAGTGACTCGCGCACACACACACACACACACAGTGAACACGAAACAACAGACGTCGTCCCCACAATCTGTTTTCCTTCACCGTGACAGGACAGTCGAACAAAAAATGTGAAATATTATCCCGAGAAGCACAATATTGAACATTACAGATGCTTTCTTTGTGTGATTTCATCTTAAACACGTAAGACTTTGGCCACACTCCAGCAGAACGTCTTCAGAACGAGCCTGAACTCTCCTTCACTCCACGTGTCACATGATGATGTCCGTGTCTCTCTACAGTACATTTTTCAGAGTAAAAGCACCATTTCTATTACCTGAATACTCTTATGTTTTGTTGTGTGCGTGTGTGTGTACAAGGCTTTTATTGTGAAATAATTGCTTCATTCGTGAAGAACCCTGCATTCAGTCAAGTACATGGACGTATTAAGAATGATTATTTATGGCCATTTAAGGCAAACAGCAGACACTCACTGTGTAAACAGGTGTGTGCGTCCAGTGTGGCCCAGGTCTATTATTCATAGCATTAACTCAGGTCAGTTAGTGAAACCACCAACAAAAGCAATTTATTTTAAGCTTAAATGTTCTGCTGCTTCAAAGCACGAAGAGAAAACTCCACCTTCATTATATGGACACAAGTATTTGAAGTATTGACTTCAGGTGTTTGGTCTTTAGGCCCCTAATCTCCAAAGGATGGGACAATCTTAAAACTTCAGCATACCAAGACGGACATTTTGGACAATGCTTTGCTTTCAACTTTGTGGCAACAGTTTGAGGAAGACGTATACAGGACTACGAAGACACGGTTTGACTTTGAGTTCAGTGTGGAAGAACTCGACTGCTTGACTTGTCTCGATCGAGCGCCTTTGGGGTGAACCGGGACACAGAGGTTGTGAACCGGAACTTCACGTCCAACAGTTGGTGCCTGAACCTCATGAATGCTCTACAGAATGAATGGACACACATTCACATGTAGAAACACTTGAAAATCTGACAGGAAAGTCTTCCAAGAAGTGTAAAAGCTGTTCTAGCGGGAGGGAGGGACCAAGTCCACGTTCAAGTACTGTATATGTATTTTAATACGTCATTACAGTCCTGCTGGTGTTATAGTCAGGCGTCGCAATACTTGTGTCCATATAGTGTATATAAAACAACAATAATTATTACAAATATTATTTCACAAGGTCCAGAGAGGAGTAGGTTCACCAAGTTGTAGGCAAATGGCTGCTTTTAGCATTAAAATGATTGGTGATTGATATTTTGACTAAAGCATGACACAGACATGTTCATTAGGGCACCAGGACCTAGTTTAACTTGGGTTAATAGGGTATAATATGGGACCTTTAAAAAGGGAAAAGGAAAAAGCTTAAAGATTTGAAAGAAAACTGCAAAGTGCAAGTAATATTTCTTGTCTTCATCTTAAGTAATGTCTTCATTTTACCAGTCTCCCATCATTAATTCCTTTGTATATTTGTAATAATCTGGCGAGTGCTTTGTCTGTTTCTGCTGAAGCACAAAGTGAAAACACTTAAACTTTGAGTTTGTCGCCTCTGACGACATGAAATCACTGTTTATTAAGTTGGTCATAATAAAGATGTAATTTACTTAAATTAATTCATTAACTTGTAACGTTTGTGTTTTTGTTGCTTTTGGGAGAAGCTGATTCCTTGTCCCATTTACGTTTTTCTTTTTACAGGCAAACCAAAACAGCCCTGATGTTTAATACCAAGGTTCGATTTCTGTTATGAAAACTACACAAATAATAAGTGACAGTGGAGAACACACACATGCATAGATGCATGCAATTATCTTTCATTTCATTCCATGAATACAGACTTAAGAGACCAGTTATCCTCACCAAACTGACGAGATTCTGGTCACAGCTGTCGGAAATCAGGTCCTGACTCTTTAGGACCAGGCTTTGGTCCCAGATGAGGTCTGAGTTCATATTAGGAAAAACATCCTGTATAAAACACATACATTTTTCCCCATCAGGGACTTTTGTGCAGATTAAACCATTTGTATCTGTCTGTTTCTCTGGATTATGATAAACATTAACACTGAGCAGACTTGAAACCAGACAGAACTACTTCAAGAAACACATAAAACACAGCTTTTTTTTTATTTGTTGCTTTGACTCATCCTGTAAATACATAATTCATGAGAAGTGCAGTAATTAGGTCATTTGGAGCTCAAACAGTGGCGTCACTGACTGTCTTCTCCTGTTGGGGGCGCTGCTGCACCATAGACTCCTTTTTCCACCATGTTAACCCACAGAAGAAGAATATGGCGCCTCTGTCTTCAAACAGGTCCTCAATCAGCCTTTGAATAGCCGTGAATCTCAGCATAATGCATCACATCTCTTTGTGAACTCTATCAACAACAAGCAAAAATGAGTGGACGAGGAAAAGGTGGAAAAGGTCTCGGCAAAGGCGGCGCTAAGCGTCACCGCAAAGTTCTCCGTGATAACATCCAGGGAATCACCAAGCCCGCCATCCGCCGTCTGGCTCGCCGCGGCGGAGTGAAGCGAATCTCTGGTCTGATCTACGAGGAGACTCGCGGTGTGCTCAAGGTTTTCCTGGAGAACGTGATCCGCGACGCCGTTACCTACACCGAGCACGCCAAGAGGAAGACTGTGACCGCCATGGACGTGGTTTATGCTCTGAAGAGACAGGGAAGAACTCTGTACGGCTTCGGCGGTTAAACTCACTTTGGCCTCAAACAAAACAACAACAACGGCTCTTTTAAGAGCCAACCACTTTGTCTCTTAGAATTCGCAATCCTAATGTTTATAAATATGTTTATACATGACCAGATTCATAACAACAATGCATTTATAAATTGTTCCACATTGACGGTTGGTTTTTTCTTTAATGCATCTAGGTTCCTAGATGCACGGACTAATTTAGTTTTATAAATGCGGAACTGTTTATCGTGGCCCGGACCCAATTAATCGGCGCACTCGTTTAAACGTAGCGCCCAAGGATGTATAGTATGAACTGGATAGAGCTCCGCCCCCTTTGCCTTGAAGACAATTTGTGCATGGTGGCCACTGTGGGTACTGCAACAAAAAATCCCATGGAGGCCAGAAAGCAATTTTCCCATTGACCGCAATAGTAAAAGAGACGCGTGTAAAAGTGTCCACAGGACACCTCGAGACATGGACACGAGCTTTTATACATCTTTATATTCTATATTTTTAATTATGGAGTTTCATGTTTGAAAAACATTCCTAAAGGCCATAAAAAGTCCAGACAAATCTTATTTCTCAGTGACGTCACAGCTTTGCACGAGCACAGCCAAGCGCGGTCATGTGGCGTCTCGGGAACAGCGCTGCTGTCAGTGAACCGTACGATATGAAAACTTCATGAGAAATGTGAATAAATGAAGACAATGAGGGGGTTTTGTTTACATTTTTAAAATATTATGACAAAGCAGGTTTTAGTTGTTTATTCGGCGCTCATTAACATTTATTTCCATGCCATGGATGTATAATATAGGGCCCTATGAAATCCGTTTTATTTTTTTCCAAATTCCGTTTTTTCCGCTTTAATTTTTTTTTATTCTGTTTTTTCCGTTGAAATTTTTTTTTATTCTGTTTTTTTTTATTACCTTTTATACTTACTTTACCACCATATAATGTGTGCTTTTTGTGTCGGTGTATAAAATGTCCACTGACTTCTCAATTGTTCAATTGTTTTCACTAAAGTAAATGCCAGTGAATCTTAAAACAAGCCATGCAATGCTGGTCACATTTAAAATTAAAATAATTAACATAAATAAAAAAGTGGTAGTGCCCCCTCATCTGGTGCAGACGGATTTCTGCGCACCGCCCCTGCGCTGTACTCTTCTCCCTCTCCTGCGCCGTCCGCTTCTCCGTATCCGTCTGGATCATTTCTCTACACGCATTATTATCCCTATAACTCTGCAATTAAGGGAATAACAGATGCATCAGATGAGCCGATGTCTTTAGTTAACTGTTCAAAGAGAGAGAATGTTCTCTGCTGTGAAGTGAAAGTTGCGGGGAGTTCATAAGTTTCACTTTTGCGCAGAGACTTTCCAGCATTTAACAGGTGATGTTCCACAGTTTACTCGCCGTGGTTCGGCCGCCGAATTATCGGTGCATTCCTAAATATAACATCTTTATTGACAATAAAAATATAACATAATAATCGCGTATTTGATGGTGTGACTTGAGTTTCAATCGGCACCTGGACAAGGGGACGCTCGCCGGTTACATGCGGGCGCAGCGCACTTGTTTCGCGGTTTAGAAAAAAAAGTGTATATAAAGTAAATAAACAAGCAACACGCACTGGGGGAAACCCTGACCGGGTAAGTGTTTGTGAGGAGATGCACGGGTGGTGCCACGAATGATCCTGCCCCGGAACATTTCTCCAGACAAACGTTCCTTCTCCTCACGATGACAGCATTTCAGTCACATTATGTCAATTTCCGCAATATTCCGCATTTAACATTAGATTCCGTTTTTATTGGCCAATTCCGCGATTCCGTCCGCGATTCCGTTAACACAGAAATCATAGGGCCCTAATAATATGAACTGGATAGAGCTCCGCCCCTTCGCTTCCCTTCATTCCTATGAAGCTGCTCACCCAGCGCATATGCCAAAAAAGTTTTTGACTTCCGCGTTTATTTCCGGGTTATGGGGCCCATAGAGCATGCGCAGTAGTGTCCCTACCATAATTCCTCTCGGCTATGTGAACGAGCCGTCCGCGTTATCGACTTGCTCGGCGCGTACATGAACAGCGAAAGGCATGATGGGAGTATGCTAATAACGTGAGCTAGCGGATTTAATGAATATCGCCGTCACGTTAACTTCGGCTTTTAACCATGGATTTGTAAATAAATGCAAAACCAACGATATCGAAGTGAATATAGTGAAGCTGAAAAGTACAATGACGGAGTTAAAGATTAAACGATCAATAAAATTGGTTTATTTGGGTTAGGACCGTGACTATTACTTTATATGTGTTACAGGAATCATGTTGTCTTTGTCTGATTTCCCTTATATAATTGTATAATTATTATTATGAACAATAACAACGTGTTAAAGTAGTTTTATAACTCCCCAGTACCTTTATGAACCGATAGTGACGATAAGACAAACATCCTCCCCGGGAATCAGTGGTGAAGTGACCGCAGGTCTCAGTGCATCACACGGTCACAGCTCCACAGTTCACACCATCATCAGTGTCACGATGTCCGGGACTGAACACAGTGATAAAGTGCAGCATGTCAGTCTCCTCTCCTCAATGAATCCACACAGCAGCTCGTTAATACATCGATAATACGTTTTAAAATAAATGTTAATGAGCGCCGAATAAACAACTAAAACTTGCTTTGTCATAATATTTTAAAAATGTAAACGGAAAACCCCGCATTGTCTTCATTTATTCACATTTCTCATGAAGTTTTCATATCGTACGGTTCACTGACAGCAGCGCTGTTCCCGAGACGCCACATGACCGCGCTTGGCTGTGCTCGTACACAGCTGTGACGTCACTGAGAAATAAGATTTGTCTGGACTTTTTATGACCTTTAGGAATATTTTTCAAACATGAAACTCCATAAATTAAAAAAATATAATGTAAAGATTTATAAAAGCCCGTGTCCATGTCTCGAGGTGTCCTGTGGACACTTTTACACGCGTCTCTTTTACTATTGTGATCAATGGGAAAATTGCTTTTTGGGCTCCATGGGATTTTTTGTTGCAGTACCCACAGTGGCCACCATGCAAAAATTGTCTTCAAGGCAGAGCTCTATCCAGTTCATATTATACATCCATGGTAGCGCCAGACAAGCTAGCTGGAAAAAATAGAACACATAGACAATAGTAATTAAAACACTACACAATATTTATTTCTTCTTTTATTTTGCATTAATTGACATTAGTGATTTGTTTCTTTAATAAATAAATAAAGTCTCCAATCTGTTTCAGTCAAAGACAACAGTCTCCTCCTCATCCAGCGGCAGTGAGAGATTCAACCAATCACAGGAGTGGGATCACACAGTAGTGTTTGCATGGAGCCTTTATAGGTGTGTCTCCCCCGCCCCCTTTTTGGGTTACAGAGGCATGTTTAACGAAGCAGTGATGGCTTCACGTCAGTCTTTGAAACAGTTTATCACAGAGCGACTAACTGCTGTTGCTGAAGAAATATTCTCAGTCTATGAACAAAACATCATCAAGTTTGAGGAGGAGGTGAATCGTCAGCGCAAACTGTTGGAGATCTTTTGCAAACCTCAAGTAAAGTTACAGCGAATAGAGCTTCCACAGCAGCATGTCTGTAAAGAGGAGGAGGATCTCACTGAGCAGCAGCTCTGGAACCAGGAGAGGAACTCTGGTCTGGACCAAGAGGAACCAGAGTCAGGACAGATTAAAGAGGAGCAGGAAGAAATCTGTACCAGTCATGAGGGAGAACAGCTTGAAGTGAATCAGGAGGCTGATACTTTAATATTGACTCCTGATAATGAGGAAAGTGACCACATGGAACCAGAACCAGGCAGTGATCATCAGCTTCTCTGTCACAACTCTCCTGTAGCTGAGAGTCGAGGTCACACAGGAAGTAACCACGTTGACTCTGTGACTGATAGAAATGCAGAGGCAAATCCACAGAAGATAAGTGATGGGAACAAAATAGACAACTGTGACACCTCAAAGGCGGGTAAAACTGTTAAAAATACTTTCGAATGTGACACTTGTGGAAAAGGGTTTTCTTGTAAGTCATGGCTTATTGCACATATAAGAGTTCACACAGATGAGATGCCGTATTCCTGTAAACCGTGTGGAAAGAGATTTAAACATAGATCGAATTTGGCTTGCCATGAAAGAGTTCACGCAGGTGTGAGGCCATATTCATGTAAAACATGTGGAAAGAGTTTTAGACGAGGATCGAATTTGGCTCGCCATGAAAGAGTTCACGCAGGTGTGAGGCCATATTCATGTAAAACATGTGGAAAGAGTTTTAGACAAAGATCGAATTTGGCTTGCCATGAAAGAGTTCACACAGGTGAGAAGCCATATTCATGTAAAACATGTGAAAAGAGTTTTAAACAAAGATCGAATTTGACTCGCCATGAAAGAGTTCATACAGGTGAGAGGCCATATTCCTGTAAAACGTGTGGAAAGAGTTTTCAAAGAAAAGGAATTTTGACGGACCACGAAAGAACTCATACAGGTGAGTAGCTGTATTTCTGTAAAAAAAGGGAAAGATTTTTGCTCATTATTTGGGTTTGGTGTATTCACATGTGAAATTAAAGTGTTATAGTTTGCCTTTGATAGTCAATAAAAGACCTCTTACAGTAAAACAGTTTTATGAAGTTCATACACGAGAACCCATGTCCTTGTGAAACATTTGCAAAGTGTTTTTCATTTGTACCTGTAATTTAGAAAATGTGTATAAGATGGTGAGGATTTCTCTTCACTTAGATGAGTAAAAATGTCCCTCAACATATTCATTGTCTAATAAAGTAAACACAAGTGGGGAAAAAACGTATATGCCTTAACATATTAACATTAAGTCTTATAGAAGTAGAAACAGTAATTACACTAATTCCTTTGTTTTAGTGTATTTTGATGTTCTAATGCTAATTTCGAATATCAAAACAACAGATATCTAGAGATTAATTGAACACACAAATATACCAAGCTTTTTGCTAACGGACACAAACATTAGAATATTCCATAGAATTTTTCTAAGTAGCAGATTACTTCAGTGTTTATCCTGTCTAATTAACAGTGTGAAAATAATTAAGAATGAATAAAGTTCATAAACACAATGTAGTAATGTTACCATTACCATGAGTTTAAAACTCGGAAAAGATGAAGGACGGGAGATTTAATTTTAAAAAGCACAATAACAACTATAATAATAATAATAAAACAGCAGCATTTCTGCTTTTCTGTGATTAAAATGGAGCTGCTTTTTGAAAATGAAAAAGCATTTCTGTTAATGCATTTTCATTTTCAAATTTGACATTTCAAATTGGATTTTGTTACCCTTTTGCTGGAGGATGTTTTGAAAATGAAATCTTAAATGACATTTTCTTTATCATCTTAATAAAGTCACAGAATGAGCAGTCTTGAATTTGAAAATGAAAATGCATATTGAAGTATTGATTGTTAATTTTATTTATGAGTCACAAAATGCAGCTCCTTTTGAAAATGAAAAAGCATTTCTTTTGCATTTTAATTTGGATAATGGCACAAATGTGCTTCCAAAGACCGATGGCAATATTATCATTGATAGAATATTTGATGATGATGTTTAAATCCTGCCAAACGTCCTAATGTGTAATAAAACAATGGTAACTCAAAAGACACAAAAACTGCTTGATGTGTTGATTTAAACCATAAGTAAAGCATAAATGATGGCTCTCTTAGATGAAGTGCATGTGGTTGTTGTAGTTCTCGTGTGCTTACTTGGAGCTTGTGTACTTGGAGGTGACGGTGGAGTGGTGAATCTCTCACTGGGGGTTGGATTTTAGAACACTGATCGACATTTTCTGGCATTTTATTGGACCAAACTATTACTCGAGAAAAATAATTGACGGATTAATCATTAAGAAAATAATCGTAGCTCTAGTATCGTGTGTGTTTTCTAAAACGTCTCCAATCTGTTTCAAACCAAGACAACAATCTCCTCCTCATCCAGCCCCCAGTCAGAGATTCAGCCAATCACAGGAGGGGGATCACACAGTAGTATTTGCATGGAGCCTGAATAAGAAGAGTCTCCTCCGACGGCAGGCACTCATTCATTTCTGTGTAGTAGTGAACTCTCAGGATGCCTGAACCCGCAAAGTCAGCGCCCAAGAAGGGCTCCAAGAAAGCCGTGACTAAGACCGCCGCAAAGGGCGGAAAGAAGAGGAGAAAGAGCAGGAAGGAGAGCTACGCCATCTACGTGTACAAGGTGTTGAAGCAGGTCCACCCCGACACTGGCATCTCGTCCAAGGCCATGGGCATCATGAACTCGTTCGTCAACGACATCTTTGAGCGCATCGCCGGTGAGGCGTCTCGTCTGGCTCACTACAACAAGCGCTCCACCATCACCTCCAGGGAGATCCAGACCGCCGTGCGCCTCCTGCTGCCCGGTGAGCTGGCCAAGCACGCCGTGTCCGAGGGAACCAAGGCCGTCACCAAGTACACCAGCTCCAAGTAAACACGGGACTCCACAACAACCACATCAACACAACGGCTCTTTTAAGAGCCACACACTTTGTTTAAGAGAGTCAATATGATCTTTATACTGTGTGAAAATCAAAAGTAGTATTTATGCACGTGTACATTTCAATCCTCGAAGTGAATTCTAGGAAATACTGTAGATACTATGTACGTCTTACAAATTGTACAAAAACTGCATCGCATCATATCTCTCATCATAAGTGATTACACAAGTTGCTTATATAATGAGTAGTTTAGACGATTTGACCATTGACAAACTGCTTTGAGCAGAGAGTGTGAATCACATATCATCTGATCTGTTCCCTCTGGATAAATCCATAGATGGATGTTCTCCGAACCCATTCCCATTCTCATTGCTAGTAAGTATTAAAATTAACCAGTAAACAGATCCCTTTTTAGATTTATAGTTTACCTAAAACAACAAATCACTGCCATCGTTACCAACATTATGACGTTTGGAAGCATTTAAATATCACATATTTCTCTACTGATGAGGACCATGTTGTATTTTCAATAACTTCAAACGTGTATATATATCTTCTATGTATATATTTATTTCATTTGTCTAATTCCTTGTTTGTGTGCTCAAACTTGATGACACTTTAGCATTTGGGAAAATAGCTCAATATCTTTGAAATGAAGACATCTTAGTTATAGGAACAATGATCTAAATCACTCTCTGATAATGATATAAACTCCACACTATAGCCCAATTTTATTTTAACAACAAAGTATAACCTGTGTAAATATAGTAGCCTGTGTCTATTAATTGAATAGAATTCAAGGACAAATGAGCGTGTGTTCTTACGAGATGACACTCATTTACTTAGGAGTAAAACACCCTACATAAACAGTTGGCTTTTAGTTAATAAAGGTAACACGACTTTCTAATGAAGTTGACAGCTTTGATCTTCAGAATACTGTAACAAATAATATTTTATTATTTATAATGTACGATATAATAGTAAAGGAACTTTTAATTTATTTAATATTGTTTGAACAATTTTGAATCAGCAGAGGTTTGTTGTCTAGAGTTCAGAGTGAGGTGGCTCTTAAAAGAGCCTTTTGTTTGTTTGTTGTAGAGTTAAAGCTCTCTCTTCTAGCATTAAAAAAAATTGTTTTTTCAAAAAAATGAAGGGAATATTCACGGTACAATTAAAAGCTTAAAGATGTGAAGGAAAAGTGCAAGTAATATTTCTTGTCTTCATCTAAAGTGAGGTCTTCATTTTACCATCATACCATCATTCATTCCTTTGTATATTTGTAATAATCGGGCGAGTGCTTTGTCTGTTTCTGCTGAAGCACTAAGCACTAAACTTTGACTTTGTCGCCTCTGACAACAGGAAATCACCGTTTATTATGGTAGTCGTAATAAAGAGGGCATTTACTTAAATTAATTAATTAACTGGTAACGTTTGTGTTTTTTGTCATCCAGTTATTCCCACCAAACTGACGAAATTCTGGTCACAGCTGTCGGAAATCTTTAGGACCAGGCTTTGGTCCCGGATAAGGTCTGAGTTCATATTAGGAAAAACATCCTGTATAAAACATACTATTTTCCCCATCTGATGAATGAGGGACTTTTGTTCAGATTAAATCATTTGACTCTGGCTGTTTCTCTGGATTATGATAAAGACTTGAAACCAGACAGAACTACAAAAAAAAAAACCACATAAAACACAGCTTTTTTTATTTGTTGCTTTGAAAAACTCATCCTGTAAATACATAATTCATGTTAAGTGTGGACAGTAATTAGGTCATTTGGAGCTCAAACATTGGCGTCACTGACTGTCTTCTCCTGTTGGGTGCGCTGCTGCACCATAAACTCCTTTTTCCACCATGTAAACCCACAGAGGAAGAATATGGCGCCTCTGTCTTCAAACAGGTCCTCAATCAGCCTTTGAATAGCCGTGAATCTCAGCATAATGCATCACATCTCTTTGTGAACTCTATCAAAAATTGGCAAAAATGAGTGGACGAGGAAAGGGTGGAAAAGGTCTCGGTAAAGGCGGCGCTAAACGTCACCGCAAAGTTCTCCGTGATAACATCCAGGGAATCACCAAGCCCGCCATCCGCCGTCTGGCTCGCCGCGGCGGAGTGAAGCGAATCTCTGGTCTGATCTACGAGGAGACTCGCGGTGTGCTCAAGGTTTTCCTGGAGAACGTGATCCGTGACGCCCACCTTTTTTATACATTAAATTCATTATTCCCATATAAAAAGTTCCCCCATACAGCCTCTGGTCAAACCTTCATTATACATGGACGTGAGCAGGTCAATGACGTCATCCATGTATAATTGGTAGAATTCAGTGGGCAGACCGTCAGGGCCGGGACTTTTACCCACGTTCAGTTGTTGAATCGCTAGTTTTACTTCGTCATTTTTTATTTTTCCCACGAGTTGTGAGAAGTCCAGAGAATTGTAGGATGGAATCTCTTCTAGTAAAATATCTGTACATTCAGTGTCTATTTCAATTTTCTTATAATCTTCAGCACAGAGTTCTCTGATCACTTGTCTTTTCTCTTTCTCTTCGTAAACTTCATCGCCGTCACGGTTTTTAATTGATTTGATGAATTTACTCTGAGTTTGTTTCTGTTTCGCCTTAAGGGTATGGATCAGATTTCCTCTATTATCAATATTGGTTTGTTTATACATGTTATATAATATTTCATGATTTAATTGATCTATTTCTGTTTTTATTTTTGACATGATTTCGTCCTCAGAGTTTGATCTTTTTTTCATTTGTTTGAAATCTATATATCGTTCCATTAATCTGTTATATTTAATGTTTTTTAATTTATTTATTTTTCTACATTTAAATTTGAAAAAATCTTTAATTCTATGTTTTAACAGTTCCCATAATATGATATTAGATTTAGTTAATAATTTTAGTTGTGTTATTTTATGAATTTCTTCTTCTAACTCTACTAATAAATTCTTATCTGTGAGACAATGAGTGTTGAGTTTCCAAAATCCTCTGGTTTCAGAGGATCCTGAAGATAAAGAGGTTTTAACCAACAGGTGATCAGAGAGACTGTTTAAAATGGTGTTGTACTGAACCACTTTAAAATGTTTGGACACATAAATCCTGTCGATACGTGTTTTTGTTTGAGAGTCAAAACGTGTGAACTGAATACCGACAGGATCTATGCGTCTGCAGACATCCGTCAGCTCGGCTTCTTTACAAATATCCATTAACAATCTGCCCTCTGTGCCGAGTTTAAAAGCTCTTGAGCTTACTTTATCGTTTGGCTCTGTTACTGTATTAAAATCGCCACACAATATTATTTTATAACCAACCCCCATATACTTCCCTGAGTCTCTTAAAAAGTTGAACCTTTTTGGTTCTTTCAGGGGCAGTATACACGTTAATAATCCTACATTTTTCTCCTTTATAAAAACAATCAACCATTATCAATCTGCCCGGGATAAAGTCACGTCTCCTAATAACAGTAACGTCCATGGATTTAAAAAAGATACCCACACCATCCGCACTATTTTCCCCTATAGATATTATTGATAGACCTTTCGTCCACATGTTGGACACCTCTGCTACATCTTTACTCGTTTTCAGCCTCAGTTCTTGACAACACACTATGTCAAAGTCCGTTTTCAATAAATATGCCATTTTTTGGGCTCTAAATGCATTTGATTGGATGCCGCAGGCATTCCAAGATGCAATTTTTAGAAAGGTCATGTAATTTTAGGGGGAAGGCTATGGTGTGGGACCATCTTCTAAACGTTTTTTGTTAAACTTATATTTTATGTGCGCTTTTCTTTTGTTTTTCTTAGCCTCTTCAAGAGGTGTTTCATCATCCTCATCAGACTCAGGGGGGTTGTTATTATAAGGGATGTTCTCAGCGTCAGTCTGAGGGCGCAGTGGGGATCTGCTGGCTCGCTGACCAGGAGTCAGACCGGAGGGACTGATGTCCTCACTGGATCTCTCACTTGCACTTTCATAACTGTCACTGTTTGAAAATTCACTTTCAGATCCGCTGAGATTGTTAAAACTACCTTCACCTGAGAAGCTGGATCCCTCCAGAGGGATGTCTTCAGGTTGACGGTCAGTAGAGACGTGGGCCTGCTGGGGGTCTCCATATGGACCATGCTGCTGCTGATCTTCTTGTTGTGGTGGGACACCAGAAGATTGCTGCTGCTGCTGTCGCTGCCGCTGCTGGTGGTCTCTCTGCTGTTGCTGCTTCTGCTGCTGCTGTTGCGCCTGCAGGTCTTGCTTCTGATGCTGCTGCTGCTGCTGATCATGCTGCTGCTGCTGCTGCTGCGTCTGCTGGTCTCGCTGCTGCTGGTCTCGCTGCCGATGCGTCTGCTGGTCTCGCTGCTGCTGCTGCTGCGTCTGCTGGTCTCTTTGCTGCTGCTGCGTCTGCTGGTCTCGCTGCCACTTCTGCTGCTGGTCTCGTTGCTGCTGCTGCTTCTGCTGGTCTCGCTGCTGCTGCGTCTGCTGGTCTCGCTGCTGCTGCTGCTTCTGCTGCTGCTGGTCTCGCTGTAGCTGCACATCTGACAGAGTTTCCTGCTGCTGCCGTTGCTGTTGTGTCGGCTCAGCAGGATTTCCCCTCTGGGTGGTGGTCTTGGTTTTATTGACGTATGATACCGGGCAGGTGAAAAAAATGTGGCCTTTTTCTCCACAAAGGCTACAGTTACCCTCTGCGGAACAGTCCTTGGATTTGTGGCCGAGGCAACCGCATCTCCAGCATTTTGTGGTGGAGCACTGCTTGACCTGATGGTCGAGAGAACCACAGATGAAGCAGGAGTTTGTCTGTCCGGGGTATATTATTCGTCCATTATATGGACCGAGGGAGATAGAATTCGGGATCTGGATTAGGTTGCCGTCCGCGTCTCTCTTCAAACGCACTTTGTACTTCCGCACACCGTACCAGATCCCGAACTTATCCGTAGGTTTGTAAATCGGGGCAATTATATCCCCATATCTGCGGATATATAATTCAATGTCCTGGTCAGGGATTCTGCCCGTCCAGAATTTTACCACCACATTTAGTACGTCTGTTTGAATGGACGACTCCACCGTCCATCCACTCCATTTAGGATCCGCAGAATCCCTTGCCTGTACCTCCATGAATCTCCTAAGAGAAGCTTCACTGTAGAAGCACAACTCATAGTCCTTTTTGTTTGGAAGGGCTATAAAGGAGTATACATCTACCGGGCTGATCCAGGATGAATCGAACAGGAGAACCTCACCGATGTGATCTCGATCAGGAGGTTCGCCTTCTCCCGTGTATTTTAATCTCACCCAGAATTGTCCAAACTTTGATGAGTAAGTTGGTGCAGTCATGATGGCTGCTGCTGCCCAGCCGGGCGCAACGTGGTTAGGGAAAAACCCACAGTTCAGAGAGTTTACTCTCAAAGTCGATTTTGTTTGTTGGTTTTTTTTCAATATATATATATTTATACGGCCTTTCCGCCGGTTTTGCCTCTTCCGGACATCGTAACTTTGACTGGATTTTTGGGACAAATTCAGACAAACTGTGACTCTCGCTCACCAAAGCCTCTCTTTTATCTCAAAACCGACGATGTCCGCCGGTTTTCCCTCTACCGGACATCGTGACTTTTATAGGATTTTTCGGACAAAATCAGAGAAACTGTGACTAAATAGAAGTCTGTGCTTGTCTGTCACCTACAGACTGTGCTTGACGCCGTCACCTACACCGAGCACGCCAAGAGGAAGACTGTGACCGCCATGGACGTGGTTTATGCTCTGAAGAGACAGGGAAGAACTCTGTACGGCTTCGGTGGTTAAACTCACTTCACTTTGGCCTCAAACAAAACCACAACAACGGCTCTTTTAAGAGCCAACCACGTTGTCTCTAAGAGCTCGCAATCCTAATGCATCTAAAAAATATGTTTATACATAACTTAATTCATAATATCAATGCATTTATAATTGCCCCAAATTGTCGGTTGGTTTTTTTTCTCTAATGTTTTAGGTTCCGAGTTGCACCGACTGATTTTTTTTTTCTATAAATGCGGAACTGTTTATCGCGGCCCGGGCCAAATTAATCAACAAACTTAGCGCCAGACGAGCTAGCTGGAGAAGAGAAGACGTCGAAAGAGGGATATGTTCAAGCATCATTTGATGTGCAAACATTTCTTATAAATATTTACTGTGTTAAGTGTAAAAAGTCCTAACGGCTCGGGAAATACTTGCTGCTTCGTGGTTAGAAATGAAATGTATTTAATGTTTATGATGCATAATGAATCTCTAAACAACAAAAACGGACATAAATAGAAACATAGAACACAGACGATAGTAGACAAAACGCTACACAACATTTATTTCTTCTTTTATTTTGCATTAGTGATTTGTTTCTTTAATAAAAAGTAGTAGCTTTCTAAAATGTCTCCAGTCTGGTTCAAACGAAGACAACAATCTCCTCCTCATCCAGCGGCAGTGAGAGATTTAACCAATCACAGGAGGGGGATCACACAGTGGTGTTTGCATGGAGCCTTTATAGGTGTGTCTCCCCCGCCTGCGGTTTGGGTTACAGAGGCATGTTTGACGAAGCAGTGATGGCTTCACGTCAGTCTTTGAAACAGATAATCACAGAGCGACTAACTGCTGTTGCTGAAGAAATATTCTCAGTCTTTGAACAAAACATCATCGAGTTCGAGGAGGAGGTGAATCGTCAGCGCAAACTGTTGGAGATCTTTTGCAAACCTCAAGTGAAGTTACAGCGAATAGAGCTTCCACAGCAGCATGTCTGTAAAGAGGAGGAGGATCTCACTGAGCAGCAGCTCTGGAACCAGGATAGGAACTCTGGTCTGGACCAAGAGGAACCAGAGTCAGGACAGATTAAAGAGGAGCAGGAAGAAATCTGCACCAGTCATGAGGGAGAACAGCTTGAAGTGAATCAGGAGGCTGATACTTTAATGTTGACTCCTGATAATGAGGAAAGTGACCACATGGAACCAGAACCAGGCAGTGATCATCAGCTTCTCTGTCACAACTCTCCTGTAGCTGAGAGTCGAGGTCACACAGGAAGTAACAACGTTGACTCTGTGACTGATAGAAATGCAGAGGCAAATCCACAGAAGATAAGTGATGGGAACAAAATAGACAACTGTGACACCTCAAAGGCGGGTAAAACTGTTAAAAATACTTTCAAATGTGACACTTGTGGAAAAGAGTTTTCTTGTAAGTCATGGCTTATTGCACATATAAGAGTTCACACAGATGAGATGCCGTATTCCTGTAAACCGTGTGGAAAGAGATTTAAACATAGATCGAATTTGGCTTGCCATGAAAGAGTTCACGCAGGTGTGAGGCCATATTCCTGTAAGACATGTGGAAAGTGTTTTGAACACAGATCGCGATTGACCACCCATGAAATGACCCACACAGATGAGAAGCCATATTCATGTAAAACATGTGGAAAGAGTTTTAGACAAAGATCGAATTTGACCACCCATGAAATGACCCACACAGATGAGAAGCCATATTCATGTAAAACATGTGGAAAGAGTTTTAAACAAAGATCGTATTTGACTCGCCATGAAAGAGTTCATACAGGTGAGATGCCATATTCCTGTAAGACATGTGGAAAGAGTTTTGTAGCCAGATCGTCTATGGCCATCCATGAAATGACCCACACAAATGAGAAGCCATATTCATGTAAAACATGTGGAAAGAGTTTTATACAAAGATCGAATTTGACCACCCATGAAAGAGTTCATACAGGTGAGAGGCCATATTCCTGTAAAACTTGTGGAAAGAGTTTCCAAAGAAAAAGAACTTTGACAGACCACGAAAGAACTCACACAGGTGAGTAGCTGTATTCCTGTAAAAAAAAAAAGGGGAAAGAGTTTTGCTCATTATTCGGGTTTGATGTATTCACATGTGAAATGAAAGTGTTATAGTTTGCCTTTGATAGTCAATAAAAGACCTCTTAGAAACATGTGTAAAGTGTTTTACAGTAAAACAGTTTTATGAAGTTCATACACGAGAACCCATGTCCTTGTGAAACATTTGCAAAATGTTTTTCATTTGTACCTAGATTTAGAAAATGTGTATAAGATGGTGAGGATTTCTCTTCACTTAGATGAGTAAAAATGTCTCTCAACATATTCATTGTCTAATAAAGTAAACACAAGTGGGGAAAAAACGTATATGCCTTAACATATTAACATTAAGTCTTATAGAAGTAGAAACAGTAATTACACTAATTCCTTTGTTTTAGTGTATTTTGATGTTCTAATGCTAATTTCTAATATCAAAACAACAGATATCTAGAGATTAATTGAACACGTACTATAAATATACCAAGCTTTTTGCTAACGGACACAAACATTAGAATATTCCATAGAATTTTTCTAAGTAGCAGATTACTTCAGTGTTTATCCTGTCTAATTAACAGTGTGAAAATAATAAAGAATGAATAAAGTTCATAAACACAATGTAGTAATGTTACCATTACCATGAGTGTATATTCAGAAAAGATGAAGGACGGGAGATTTAATTTTAAAAAGCACAATAACAACTATAATCATAATAAAACGGCAGCATTTCTGCTTTTCTGTGATTAAAATGGAGCTGCTTTTTGAAAATGAAAAAGCATTTCTGTTAATGCATTTTCATTTTCAAATTTGACATTTCAAATTGGATTTTGTTACCCTTTTGCTGGAGGATGTTTTGAAAATGAAATCTTAAATGACATTTTCTTTATCATCTAAATAAAGTCACAGAATGAGCAGTCTTAAATTTGAAAATGTAAATGCATATTGAAGTATTGATTGTTAATTTTATTTAGGAGTCACAAAATGCAGCTCCTTTTTGAAAATGAAAAAGCACTTCTTTTGCATTTTAATTTGGATAATGGCACAAATGTGCTTCCAAAGACCGATGGCAATATTATCATTGATAGAATATTTGATGATGATGTTTAAATCCTGCCAAACGTCCTAATGTGTAATAAAACAATGGTAACTCAAAAGACACAAAAACTGCTTGATGTGTTGATTTAAACCATAAGTAAAGCATAAATGATGGCTCTCTTAGATGAAGTGCATGTGGTTGTTGTAGTTCTCGTGTGTGCTTACTTGGAGCTTGTGTACTTGGAGGTGACGATGGAGTGGTGAATCTCTCACTGGGGGTTGGATTTCAGAACACTGATCGACATTTTCTGGTATTTTATTGGACCGAGCGATTACTCGAGAAAAATAATCGACGGATTAATCATTAAGAAAATAATCGTAGCTCTAGTATCGTGTGTGTTTTCTAAAACGTCTCCAGTCTGTTTCAAACAAAAACAACAGTCTCCTCCTCATCCAGCCCCCAGTCAGAGATTCAGCCAATCACAGGAGGGGGATCACACAGTAGTATTTGCATGGAGCCTGAATAAGAAGAGTCTCCTCCGACGGCAGTCACTCATTCATTTCTGTGTAGTAGTGAACTCTCAGGATGCCTGAAGCCGCCAAACCAGCGCCCAAGAAGGGCTCCAAGAAAGCCGTGACTAAGACCGCCGCTAAGGGCGGAAAGAAGAGGAGAAAGAGCAGGAAGGAGAGCTACGCCATCTACGTGTACAAGGTGTTGAAGCAGGTCCACCCCGACACTGGCATCTCGTCCAAAGCCATGGGCATCATGAACTCGTTCGTCAACGACATCTTTGAGCGCATCGCCGGTGAGGCGTCTCGTCTGGCTCACTACAACAAGCGCTCCACCATCACCTCCAGGGAGATCCAGACCGCCGTGCGCCTCCTGCTGCCCGGTGAGCTGGCCAAGCACGCCGTGTCCGAGGGAACCAAGGCCGTCACCAAGTACACCAGCTCCAAGTAAACACGGGACTCAACAACCACATCAACACAACGGCTCTTTTAAGAGCCACACACTTTGTCTAAGAGAGTCAATATGATCTTTATACTGTGTGAAAATCAAAAGTAGTATTTATGCACGTGTACATTTCAATCCTCGAAGTGAATTCTAGGAAATACTGTAGATACTATGTACGTCTTACAAATTGTACAAAAACTGCATCGCATCATATCTCTCATCATAAGTGATTACACAAGTTGCTTGTATAATGAGTAGTTTTGACGATTTGACCATTGACAAACTGCTTTGAGCAGAGAGTGTGAATCACATATCATCTGATCTGTTCCCTCTGGATAAATCCATAGATGGATGTTCTCCGAACCCATTCCCATTCTCATTGCAAGTAAGTATTAAAATGAGTAAACGAATCCCTTTTGTAATTTATAGTTTACCTAAAACAACAAATCACTGCCATTGTTACCAACATTATGACGTTTGGAAGCATTTAAATATCACATATTTCTCTACTGATGAGGACCATGTTGTATTTTCAATAACTTCAAACGTGTATATATATCCTCTATGTATATATTTATTTCATTTGTCTAATTCCTTGTTTGTGTGCACAAACTTGATCAAACTTGATGACACTTTAGCATTTGGGAAAATTAAGAAGGTCCTCGTGGAAATATATATATATTTTTTTTAAATGAGGACAGTTTTCCCTCATCTTAGTTATAGGAACAATGATCTAAATCACTCTCTGATAATGATAAAAACTCCACACTATTGCCCAACTTTTTTTAACAACAGGCTTTGGTCCCGGATAAAGTCTGAGTTCCTATTAGGAAAAACATCCTGTAGGAAACACACTTTTTTCCCCATCTGATGAATGAGGGACTTTTGTGCAGATGAAACCATTTGTCTCTGGCTGTTTCTCTGGATTATGATAAACATTAACACTGAGCAGACTTGAAACCAGACAGAACTACTTAAAAAAAGAACACATACAATACAGCATTTTTTTATTTGTTGCTTTGAAAAACTCATCCTGTAAATACATAATTCATGAGAAGTGTGGACAGTAATTAGGTCATTTGGAGCTCAAACGGTGGCGTCACTGACTGTCTTCTCCTGTTGGGGGCGCTGATGCAACATAGATTCCTTTTTCCACCATGAAAACCCACAGAGGAAGAATATGGCGCCTCTGTCTTCAAACAGGTCCTCAATCAGCCTTTGAATAGCCGTGAATCTCAGCATAATGCATCACATCTCTTTGTGAACTCTATCAACAACAAGCAAAAATGAGTGGACGAGGAAAAGGTGGAAAAGGTCTCGGCAAAGGCGGCGCTAAGCGTCACCGCAAAGTTCTCCGTGATAACATCCAGGGAATCACCAAGCCCGCCATCCGCCGTCTGGCTCGCCGCGGCGGAGTGAAGCGAATCTCTGGTCTGATCTACGAGGAGACTCGCGGTGTGCTCAAGGTTTTCCTGGAGAACGTGATCCGTGACGCCGTCACCTACACCGAGCACGCCAAGAGGAAGACTGTGACCGCCATGGACGTGGTTTATGCTCTGAAGAGACAGGGAAGAACTCTGTACGGCTTCGGCGGTTAAACTCCCTTCACTTTGGCCTCAAACAAAACGACAACAACGGCTCTTTTAAGAGCCAACCACTTTGTCTCTGAGAGCTCGCAATCCTAATGTATATAAATATATGTTTTTACATAACCTAATTCATTGTTATTATAAATTATGCCGATGCATTTATAATTTCCCTACATTGTCGGTTGGTTTTTCTATAATGTTTTAGGTTCCTAGTTGCCAGGACTGATTTATTTTTATACATGCGGAAATGTTTATTGTGGCCCGGACCAAATTAGTCGACGCACTCGGTAAAACGTAGCGCCAGACGAGCTAGCTGGCGAGGAAAAGTCGTTGAACGAGAGAGTTATGTTTAAGCATAATTTAATGAGCGAAAAGTTCCTATAATGATTTACTGTTCAGTGTAAAAAGTCCTAATAGCTCGGGAAAGATTTGCCGTTTATTGGTTAGAAATGAAATGTATTTAATGATTATGATGCATAATGAATCTCTAAACAAAAAGACATAGATGAAACATTTTTTTTTAACACAGACCATAGTAATTAAAACGATACACAACTTTATAAATGGGGTTTAAGTTAAGTGGGAACCGTCGGCTATAGGTAATGTAAGGTTTAATACTTTGAATACAAGTTTAGGTATTTGTAGATTGAGGTAAATCCCCTCATTTTTTTTTTACATAATACTTTAGTTATTGTATGGTAACAATTTCATAAAAGGTAGGTTTGGTAAATACAAAGATAAAATGATCAGCCTAATATTAATATAAACACTTCCTATACAGTGCTGTATGAATGAATGAATCAATGTGCGAACGACTGAATAGTTGACATTGTATAAATAAATACAGACTATTTTCTTCTCTACATTAACGGGATGACTTAAAAATAGGCATGATATTTTTTAATGTAATAACAAAATTAGTGCTGGGAAGTAATACATTTTAGTGTCTCTTGTTTCAGCTTCTCAAATGTTCCATTAAATAGATTGAAAAACACCTTTTCTTCCTTTGATAAAGAGAACTAATCGTCATGAAGATAGAGATGAGGCAGGTTAATGTTAAATGGTTTCTGTCTGAGGAAATTACTGAAGGACAATATTGATGCATTTCTTTAATAAAATGTACGTATGTAATGTAAAATGACATAAATCTACAATGTATCTTTTGTACGAAGGATAAAATGACTGTAAGACATTTGATGGTCATGATTCTCTGAATTTAGACTTGATACAAAAGCAGAAAAATGTTATTTAAAATATTATTTCTTTCTTATTCTTTTTTTTTTTTTTTTGCACTAATTGGCATTAGTGGTTTTCTTTCTTTAATAAAACGTATCATGTATGTTTTCTAAAACTGCTCCAGTCAGTTTCAATCAAAGACAACAGTCTCCTCCTCATCCAGCGGCAGTGAGATATTTAACCTATCACAGGAGGGGGATCACAGAGTGGTGTTTGCATGGAGCCTTTATAAGAAGCGTCTCTCCCCCACCCCCTTGCTTTTTGGGTTACAGGGGTATGTTTAAAGAAGCAGTGATGTCTTCACGTCAGTATTTGAAACAAATAATCACAGAGCGACTAACTGCTGTTGCTGAAGAAATATTCTCAGTCTTTGAAAAAAACATAATCGAGTTCGAGGAGGAGGTGAATAGTCAGCGCAAACTGTTGGAGATCTTTTGCAAACCTCAAGTAAAGTTACAGCGAATAGAGCATCCACAGCAGCATGTCTGTAAAGAGGAGGGGGATCTCACTGAGCAGCAGCTCTGGAACCGGGAGAGGAACTCTGGTCTGGACCAAGAGGGGAACTCCAGTCTGGACCAAGAGGAACCAGAGTCAGGACAGATTAAAGAGGAGCAGGAGGAAATCTGCACCAGTCATGAGGGAGAACAGCTGGAAGTGAATCAGGAGGCTGATACTTTAATGCTTAATGCTGATAATGAAGAAAGTGACCACATGGAACCGGAACCAGAACCAGAACCAGAACCGGACAGTGACCTCCTCTGTCACAGTTCTCCTATAGCTGAGAGTCGAGGTCACAAAGGAAGTAACCACGTTGACTCTGTGTCTAATAGAAATGCAGAGGCAAATCCACAGAAAAGAAGTGACGGGAACAAAATAGACAACTGTGACACCTCAAAGATGGGTAAAACCGTTAAAAATACTTCAAAATGTGACACTTGTGGAAAAAAGTTTCTTCGTAAATCATTTCTCGTTGCACATATGAGAGTTCACACAGGTGAGAGGCCGTACCCCTGTAAAACGTGTGGATATAGTTTTAAAAATAGATCGACTTTGACGAGCCATGAAAAAATTCACACAGGTGAGAGGCCATATTCGTGTAAAACGTGTGGAAAGAGCTTTAGAAAAAAATGTACTTTGACAGACCACCAAAGAACTCACACAGGTGAGAAGCCCTATTCCTGTAAAATATGTGGAAAGACTTTTGGGTATGTTCCGGCTGTGGCGAAGCACATGAGGATTCACACACGTGAAACGAAATTGATTTACAGTCAAACAGTTTTATGAAGTTCATACATGAGAAATCATGTCCTTGTGAAACATTTGGAAAGTGTTTTTCATATGTACTTGTAATTTAGAAAATGTGTATTAGATGGTGAGGATTTCTCTTCATTCCACAGATAAGAAAAAATGTCCCTCAACATATTCATTGTCTCATAAAATAAGCACAAGTGGGGAAAACGTTGAATATGCCTTAACATATTAACATTAAGTCTTATAGAAGTAGAAACAAAGTAATTGCACTAATTCCTTTGCTTAGTGTATTTTGATGTTCTAATGCTAATGTTGAATAATAATAATTATTATTTAATCAATATTTTTCCAGTTTACTGTAAATATTTTGTATCTTCATTGTTTTATTGAATTTACTTGTTTATTTTGTAACTGAAAACGATTATGATGCTAGTGTTTCATAGCTGTGATTTGTCTGTACTATGTTTGTTCTTTCACTGTTGATCTGCAGGTATAATCGTGTTTGATGTGTAATAATAGATACAGTAAATATACATATATATAATTATTATTGTTATTAATAAAGACACTAATAACAATAACAATAATAATAATGTAGTGAGCGTCCTGTGATTGGTGAAGTACAATAAAGCAACTTTGGATTAATAAAAACATATTAAAATACTGTTTGCAACATATTCAACCAATATTAATAGGCTATATATTTACACGTTATACTATGTTGTTAAAATGCTATTATATGTATATATTACAATCACATGAATGAGACAGATGGCATTATTATTATCATTAATAGAATATTTGATGATGATTGAGGAAACATTTGTTTCCAATGTTTAAGTTTGGCAAATTGCCTAATGTGTAATAAAACAATGGTAACTCAAAAGACACAAAAACTGCTTGATGTGTTGATTTAAACCATAAATAAAGCATAAATTATGGCTCTCTTAGATAAAGTGCATGGGGAGAATCTCTCGCTGGGGGTTGGATTTTAGATCACTGATCAACATTTTCTGACATTTTATTGGACCAAACTATTTCTCGATTAATCGGGAAAAATAATAGACAGATTAATCATTAAGAAAATAATTGTAGCTCTCCTATCATGTGTGTTTTCTAAAATGTCTAAACAGTCTCCTCCTCATCCAACCCCCAGTCAGAGATTCAGCCAATCACAGGAGGGGGATCACACAGTACTATTTGCATGGAGCCTTTATAAGAAGAGTCTCCCCCGCCTGCACTTATTCATACATTTCGGAGTAGTAGTGAACTCTCAGAATGCCTGAACCCGCAAAGTCAGCGCCCAAGAAGGGCTCCAAGAAAGCCGTGACTAAGACCGCCGCTAAGGGTGGAAAGAAGAGGAGAAAGAGCAGGAAGGAGAGCTACGCCATCTACGTGTACAAGGTGTTGAAGCAGGTCCACCCCGACACTGGCATCTCGTCCAAAGCCATGGGCATCATGAACTCGTTCGTCAACGACATCTTTGAGCGCATCGCCGGTGAGGCGTCTCGTCTGGCTCACTACAACAAGCGCTCCACCATCACCTCCAGGGAGATCCAGACCGCCGTGCGCCTCCTGCTGCCCGGTGAGCTGGCCAAGCACGCCGTGTCCGAGGGAACCAAGGCCGTTACCAAGTACACCAGCTCCAAGTAAACGGTGACTCCTCAACAACCACATCAACACAACGGCTCTTTTAAGAGCCACACACTTCATCTAAGAGAACCAATATGATCCTTTATACTGTGTGAAAACAAAAGTAATATATTTTATACACATTAGTGATGGGATCGGCAGTTCATTTGAGTATACGGAATTACTACAATCTATTCATTAAAATGATTCCTGAAAAATAAGCGTTCACCGAATTGTTCAGTGCTCAGCAGGAGCCCAGTGCTGTTCTATGGGACTCGCGTCCTCCCTGTGTGCAGTAGGCACCGCAAGTCATTGAGTGAGTGACAGCGCGAACGAGATTCATATCCTCAGCCACAGTTCTCCAGTTATCTGTGTGTCAGTAAGTTCGTGAGAGTCACGTCCACAGTTCAGTTCTCTGTGTCGCAGTTTGTTCGCGAATGATGAATGAGTCAGTGTACTGACAGCGCGAACGAATCACAGCAGACACAACAGTTCTTCATACTAGTCGCTCCCTCCACGCTCAGCACACGTTGGCTGGCGTCGTTTGCCGAAGATTCACGAGTGAGTGACGGCGTCGGCGAACGACTTCAAGAGTGAATCACAGAACGCGGCAGTTCCACTCTGGGCAGCCACGATCGCTGCTCACTAAGAAAGAGAGTGTGAATCACATATACTCTGATCTGTTCCCTCTTCATAAATCTATCCATCTATCTATAGATATTCTCCAAAACCATTCTCATTAATTTGAATGTAAACATGAACAAGTAAAAAGATCCCTTTTATCATTTATAGTTAACCTAAATCAAATCATCACTGCCAACCTTAAAAACATTACTACGTTTGGAAAATATTTGAATATCACATATTTCTCTACTGTGAAATACCTTGTTGTATTTCTGATAATTTCAAATGTGTATATATATATATATGTATATAACTAATGTGTATATATTTATTTCGTTTGTCTAATCCCTTGATCAAACTAGATTACACTTAAGCATTTGGGAAAATGAAATGAATAGAAGTTCCCTTGTGGAAAGAGAATATTTTTTGAAATGACAGTTTTCCCTCATCTTAGTTACAGGAAGAATTCTCTACATCACTCTCTGATAATGATTTAAACTCCACACTATAGCCAAACACTATTATTATTATTTTTAATAATAATACCATTAATCTTATTCAATATAATATATATAGCAGCATAGTATAACCTGTGTAAATATAGTAGTCTATTGTTCTAATGTCTATTCATTCTTCTTTGTATTTTATTTTATTCCCATATTATTCTGGATTATTTGTCAGAAACTATATTTGGTTTCTGACACAATGTCTTTTACATCGGCCATACACGTCTGTGACTGTTCTGACTGCAGTACATGACCATATATTACTTTGTGATTTGAGATTGTGAGAATTGATGTCGATTGATAAAATGTGACATTCTAAAAATACATCAGTAATATTATCATCACATCCTATGTTTAAATCAGGGAAATTAAATTCAAATGACATGGGAGTGTCAAGATGAAACAAATGATATAATGTAGATATTCAGGATGATATTTCCAAATCAAATGTGCGGTTTACCTTGCACACATGCTCACACAACAACAAAATTGTGATAATTGTGGTCTGATTGGTCAGTTAGTGTGGGTTCTTACGAGATTATGCTTGATTATTCATAATGAACAATATAATAGTAAATAAACGTTTAATGTATTCAATATTGTTTGAATCAGCAGAGGTCTGTTGTCTATAGTTCAGAGTGAGGTGGCTCTTAAAAGAACCTTTTGTTTAGTTTGTTTGTTTTTGACTTTAAGCTCTCTCTCCACGGATGCGTCGGGCCAGCTGGATGTCCTTGGGCATTATGGTGACCCTCTTGGCGTGGATGGCGCACAGGTTGGTGTCCTCGAACAGGCCGACCAGGTAAGCCTCGCTGGACTCCTGCAGAGCCATGACAGCGGAGCTCTGGAAGCGCAGGTCGGTCTTGAAGTCCTGAGCGATCTCTCTGACCAGGCGCTGGAAGGGCAGCTTTCGGATCAGCAGCTCCGTGGATTTCTGGTAGCGACGGATCTCTCTCAGAGCCACGGTACCGGGCCTGTAACGGTGAGGCTTCTTCACGCCGCCGGTGGCAGGCGCGCTTTTACGCGCAGCCTTGGTGGCCAACTGCTTCCTGGGAGCTTTACCCCCGGTAGATTTACGAGCGGTTTGCTTGGTTCTTGCCATGATTTTCTGCTTCTAATTTCTTGCAACAGAAGAAAAAGTGAAGCAGACACGAGCGACTCTCTGCTCTTAAACTGTGGGAGCAGCTGTGAGACGGTGACGCTGCTTCAGTCCTCCGGCTCCTGATTGGTGGTGAGCGGCTCTTCCTGGAGCGCAGCGCCGCCCAGAGGAGCCTGAAGCCCCGCTGCTTATTGGACAAAAGTCCCTGTGAAAAGCACAGGGTGAACCCCCCTCTTCTGCTCTGCTCTGGTTGGTCTGGCAGGAGTCTCCCCCTCTTTCTTGGACATATAAAGGAGGCTTTGAGCTGTTTGAGTCACAGACAAGCGCAGACTTTGATTTAGTCACAGTTTCTCTGATACTTCCGAAAAATCCCGTTAAAGTCACGATGTCCGGAAGAGGGAAAACCGGCGGAAAGGCCCGCGCTAAGGCAAAGACCCGCTCCTCTCGTGCTGGACTCCAGTTCCCGGTCGGTCGTGTTCACAGACTGCTGCGCAAAGGCAACTACGCTCAGCGTGTGGGAGCCGGCGCCCCCGTCTACCTGGCGGCTGTGCTCGAGTACCTGACCGCTGAGATCCTGGAGCTGGCTGGAAACGCCGCCCGCGACAACAAGAAGACCCGCATCATCCCCCGCCACCTGCAGCTGGCCGTCCGCAACGACGAGGAGCTCAACAAACTCCTGGGCGGAGTGACCATCGCTCAGGGCGGCGTGCTGCCCAACATCCAGGCTGTTCTTCTGCCCAAGAAGACCGAGAAGGCCGCCAAGTCCAAGTAAACAACAACACGTCAACAAACAAAACAAAAGGCTCTTTTAAGAGCCACACACTCACTCTGAGAAACTGCTCATCCTCCTCATGTGTTCATCAACCCGAATGAATATGACTAACATATTAATAACATAAATTCTTATGGAGGTAGAAACTAAACGTCTGTTTTTAGTACTAATATAACACTCATTTCTAATATAAGTTCTAATATGTAAAATACAGATAGATCCTGAGACTAATTGAAGGCAAATACTGACATTTGAAAGTTTTTTTGCTAACGAACACAACATAATTAATCTGAATATACAGATTAATTATGTTTTTTAGCCCTCCTAATTGACAGCATCAAAATAAAAAATTATAAAACCATAAACACAATGTAATAGTGTTACCAGTGTTTCACATCTGTGGTTTGTCTGTACCATGTTTGTTCATTCCCTGTTGATATAATGCTGTTTGATGTGTATTCATAATGACACAGGAAATATACATGGATTATTTGTAACTCTGTCTCTCTTTAGTTCATTGTACTGGTAAATGTAATGTTTTTGTTTCAGCCACTAGAAAAGCCCAACATCTCCCAACCTAACACCAAGATACCAGGTCCTTTTGTGTATTTAAAGTGTGATGTCCAGACTCGAATTTGCACCTAAATACAAGATCCTGCAGGATACTTCACATGTAAAACACACCAACTGGGGGGTCGACAATAGACAAAAGATGTGAAAGGGGGTTCCTCAGGTATAACACAGAAGTGTCTATTTAACCCTTAACCCGTAATTACAATGTTGTTACAGTTATTATTATTATTATTATTGTAGTTATTATTATTGTATATAATGTAGTGAGCTTCTTGCGATTGATAATGTACAATAAAGCAACTTTGTATGAATCAAAACATGATATATCAAAATACTTTTTGCAACATATTCAATCAATATAAATAGACTATATATTAACACGTTATACTATGTTGTTAGTGACTGAGACTGATGGCGTTATTATTATCATTAATAGACCTCTGAGCCAGCATTTGCTCTATTAAAACAGGACAGTCATCATATCTGCAGTACTTGGATCATATATATTAAATTCATAAGGATCGTAAATATACACATATATATGATCCAGACTCAAAATATAACAAATATCACTTGTCATTTTCACACAGTATAAAGAGCATATTGGCTCTCTTGGATAAAGTGTGTGGGTTGATGTGGTTGCAGTAGTTTTCTACGATTAATCGAGAGAAATAATCGACGGAGTAATCATTAAGAAAATAATCGTAGCTCTAGTATCATGTATGTTTTCTAAAATGTCTCCAGTCTGTTTCAAACAAAGACAACAGTCTACTCCTCATCCAGCCCCCAGTAAGAGATTCAGCCAATCACAGTAGGGGGATCACACAGTAGTATTTGCATGGAGCCTGAATAAGAAGAGTCTCCTCCGACGGTAGTCACTCATTCATTTATGTGTATTAGTGAACTCTCATAATGCCTGAAGCCGCAAAGCCAGCGCCCAAGAAGGGCTCCAAGAAAGCCGTGACTAAGACCGCCGCTAAGGGCGGAAAGAAGAGGAGAAAGAGCAGGAAGGAGAGCTACGCCATCTACGTGTACAAGGTGTTGAAGCAGGTCCACCCCGACACTGGCATCTCGTCCAAAGCCATGGGCATCATGAACTCGTTCGTCAACGACATCTTTGAGCGCATCGCCGGTGAGGCGTCTCGTCTGGCTCACTACAACAAGCGCTCCACCATCACCTCCAGGGAGATCCAGACCGCCGTGCGCCTCCTGCTGCCCGGTGAGCTGGCCAAGCACGCCGTGTCCGAGGGAACCAAGGCCGTCACCAAGTACACCAGCTCCAAGTAAACACTTGATTCCACAACAACCACATCAACACAACGGCTCTTTTAAGAGCCACACACTTCATCTAAGAGAGTCAATATGATCTTTATTTATATATTGAAATGCATATACGTGTGTAAATTTCAATTTCAGGTGATTGAATGAGAACTCGTATATTGGTATTAAGGTGACATTTAATTAATTACATGACTGCAGTTCTGCACGCTTCATGTCACTTGTTGCAATCAAGTAAAAACGTACACAAATGGTACATCAGTCACTTTTTATATGAGTTGCATGTAAAAGTGAAGTGATTTCATAAGTTGCCCAAGGAGAAAATGGAGACTAAAAGCACAAGGCTCTATTCTCTACATGTTTCACTGACGAACTCCTTTGACTGTGTGTATCTTTAACATTAACGAGTAAAAACGTCACTTCTGGTTAATTTATGGTTCACCTAAATGAACACATCACGCATTTTATGTCGGTCTTTTTGAGTTCACTAGCATGTGTGCGCATCACCATCTGCTGCCAGACTGAGAGTGGGGCGCGCAATAGATATGTGACGATTTCTACACAAATGATAACAAAATGTTATTATTACAACACTACGGAAGCGTATTGCATTCACTTGAAAAAAAAAATAAAAAATCCTGTTTTTCTCACTAATTAATTTTTGGTTTGATTTTTTGAATAATCTTTTTTCTGTTTTTCTGAGTAATATTTTTTTCCCCTGTTTTTCTGTCTAATTATTTTCCTGTTTTTCGGAGTAATTTTTTTTCTGTTTTCCGGAGTAATTTTTTTTCTGTTTTACGGAGTAATTTTTTTCTGAGTTTAGAGAGCTTTTGAAATAATAAACACATTCACTCCTTTATTGAGAGTCCGATTTATAACAACATGGATGGCTTGTTTAGTTTAATCAAGTTTTACTTAGATCTGGGTTTAAGACACTGGGAGATAGTCCTGTCTTTAAGTCAGATAGATGGTATTATCATTAGTTTGTCGACTTTACGCAGGCACCTGAGGACTTTGCGGTTGTTCAGAAGGAAAGCCCATTCAGATCTGCTATACATGGCAATCTTTCTCCAGGATCAGTTGGACAGATATGGCATGCTCCATGGATACAAGATGATGCATTTGAAATGCATTCAGGCTGGCTACGTGGTGACTCAAGAGACGATCAGGAGACTGCTGAAAATATTGGACCCACACGGTGTGCAGCTGAGGCGCCGGAATCGCCTTCGGCGGCGTATGTACCATAATCCAGGCCCAAACTTTTTATGGCACTTAGATTCGTATGATAAACTCAAACCGTACGGGATCTGCATCAATGGTGCAATAGATGGGTTTTCATATATATATTTCATATAATATGGCTACATGCTTACTTTACAAACAGTGATCCCAAGATAATCGCTCAATACTTCATTGATGAGGTGTCATCAAGGAATGGAACTGCTGCCCGAATTCGTTCAGACCTCAGAACTGAGAACTGTTACGTTGAACAGATGCAGATGTTCTTGAGGCACGATCATCTGGACACTTTTTCGCACAGATGTTATCTGTATGGATCAAGCAATCACAACCAAAGAATAGAGAACTGGTGGGGCTTTTTGAGGAGGCAACACGCACAGTTCTGGATGAACCTGTTCCAAGATTTAAAAGACTCTGACTCCTTTTCTGGTGACTTCCTGGACAAAAGTCTCATTCAGTTCACATGTCTTGAAATAATAGAGGTAAGAACTGCAATATGTTTGTTGTTTTTTTCCCATAGTGCTATATTATGTCAGAATAATACTGTGACACCTGCTTTGTGGTTGAAGTATTCAAATATTTTATATCACCAAAAGCATTACCACCCTGTGTAGTGGGTTAGTTTTTGTGTGGTACTAATATCATAGATCTACTGATATTAGTGAAAAGAGCTCACTCCATGTAGGCTATATTCAAATGCTAAAGTAAAATAAAAATGACAGTACTATCAGCAGTATATATTCAAAGTATGAAAAGTATAAAATGCAATAAAATGTTTCCTGTCAGTGTTTTGATGTTTTTAATTGCATGATACAGTTAACGATTGCAGATGTTTAAGTTGGAGCTGATTAGGAGCTGAACTATATTACTGGCTAGTTTAATGCATCGTAATATCTACTACAGTTTGTATAGCAAATGTGTGAACCGATTTTCTCACTTTCTATTTTTATTTATATTTAGAGAGAACTGCAAGACGTTGTTCACCTCTCGAACACTCACAGAATTCGCCCATGCAGAAATGCTGTGTCTCCAGGTGGGCGCCCAGTGATGATGTACACACTACCCCAACTTTTTGGTGCCATAGAGTACCTGAAAGAGGTATCCCAACAAAAGATAGAAGCCTGCAGAAAGGAATGCCTTCAGAGAGGACCGTATCCCTGTGATGCTACAGTGTTTGACATTTGCTGCCATGCCATGGCAGAAAACAGTCTTCATCCACCCACCTCTCCAGAGGAAGCCATTTAGCTTTACATGTTCTTACGTGCTAACATACGAGCTCAAATTTAATTATCACAACCTGATCTACTGGACCAAATTACTGTATGTAAGCCTCCACATAAGGGTAGAAAATGTTGTGGACCATGATTTTAACTGTGTAAAGGGTATTGTGTTCTAACAGTAAAAATCTCCCCTTTGTGCTTTGTAAATTAGACATCAAAATAAGTGCTGGCAGTCTAAGCTGCATATGAAATATCGTATCACCCATGCTGTGAAAAAATTAAAAATCTTTGGTGCATTGTAAAAAATAGCAGCCTACAAAAAGGATGGTCATTATAAATTATAAATACATGTTAATACTGAGCAGTGAAACCTTTTTCTCTTTGGATATTAAGTTATTGTTTATTGTAGCATTTAGGAAATACACCTTCCTGTTTTTGTTTCGCTCAGGAATTTACTGTCTGTCATTTGCAGCCAAACAAACATGTAACAAAATGTGGTGAATATATATGTATCTACAATCAGTTGGTGATTGTCATCTCTCAAACATATAAACAGATCAGATCAACTATTCTTATGTATTTGAAAGAAATGTCACTCTATACATTTATGTTGAAATGCAGTTGTCATTAAACTTTCAGATAATGATCTTTTATTTGGAGATGCATCTTTCCTTGTGTTTACAAACATTTGTTAACTTTAACATTTCAAAATGCAAGCACCCCATAACAAAAGGACCGTATCCAATTTTAAAAATTGTGGGTGGAAACACATGTCTCACAGTGCAGGACTCCTGAACTACATGATTCAACAGTAAAGACACAATCTGTTTGAAGACATTTGTAAAAAAATAGCAACAGCAACCTGTGATTCTATTTGTAAAAAAACAAACAAAAAACACCCACCTCAAAGTACCTTTTAACGTAACAAGCAGATTCACAAACACTGTCAGTATTTACATCTAACATGAGGTAGAGGTTCAAATTCTATTATTATTTAACAGAGAAAATATGACAAACGTATTTCTACTGCCCATTCTCATCCTAGACTAGTAACAAAAGTGTCTTAACTCAAAGTAATTGTTAACATTTTCTTGATGTGATAGAAATAAAATATCTAAAATAAAATAAAAATATCCATCTGTGCTTATCACACAGCCCCTGGGCTAATCACATTTCTCCTTACATGCTCCATCTCACACTCACTTGTCCACACTTAAGCAATGTCCATTGCATAAGTGTTGCTGGACAGTATAGCCTCCATTTCAACTCGAAGCTCAGGATAGCTGTTGTAAGTTGATGGCAGCTCCACAGTTGGGCCACAAGTATGGGCAATTGGCCGCCGTGCTAGCCCTTCCAAAGAGGTGAATGTGACCTGAATTTCTTTTACACATATGACATCAGACCCAGTCAGAAATCTCATCAGCTTCCGGAGACCTATTTCATCCAATCCCCTTATGTACTGATGTAAAAATCGCAAACTTTGGTTCTCTGCTGAAGTAGCTGGAAAAGCTGTTATCATCTTATTTACCTTTCGTGTTGTTGGTTTAATGTCCTCATACAGCTTTGTCATATCCTGTACATTGGGGAAAAACTTCCTGAGTATTGGTCCTGCAACCTCTGCAATATTATCCAATGCATATTTTGGGTGCTGGATCATTTGCTTGTGGGCGACCTGGACGAGCATGGCTCTCAAGTTATCTTGTGTTGGTACTGTTCTTACTCCCATGCGATCCATTAGATCAAGAAGCTCTTCCTCATCGTCGCCGACAACAGCCTCTTGCAAAGCAGTGGACAAGAGATCACGCTCAGACTGACCAAGATACAACATCAGGGAGTCAAACAGTAAATACGGTGAAACGGAGTGTTCACCAAATATGACTGCTGCTGTGAAGGCTTGTGCCAGCCGAAATGGAAAATACCCATGGTCCTTCAGTCCTTTGGCCAATATCCTGCCAACAGACTTCCATTCCTCCTCTTGCCATTTTGGGGAGAGTGATGGCACCCTCACATCTGCACCTTCTGCTGCACAGTCTAGGAATTCTGTCCAGAAGGCAGCATATACCTCCCTGGACACACCATCAGCATCTGCCCCCATTTCATCAATGAAGCTGTATTTCACAGAGTAGGTCATCATTGCTTCATCCTTGAATTGGGCAATCAGTTCATCTAAGAGAGTCACTCTTTGAAGTTTCACAGTCACATGCAAAAGTTCATTGGCAGGACTTGGTGGTCTAGCAGAAGCTGTCTCAGCATCAATAAGAGTTGAGGTGTAGGTGGGGGTGTTTATTTGTTCTGCTTCTATTGCAAGGATTGGTTCATGTATGAGTGTATCATCAAGTTCACCTAAAAACGGCCCACCTGTCAAGGGACCAAAGATGACCTCTGATATATTATACAAAGTTGTAAGATCAATAATCTGAACAGCTGCATAAAGCCCAATTTATACTTCTGCGTAAAGTGCTCTGCGTAGGCTACGTAGAGACTCTGCGTCGACGCAGAGACTGTCGAAGAGCCTCTGCGTCGTCTGCGGGTACACAAAATATTTTTTAAGTGTCCGTAACTCCGTCAAGGGACTACGGAGACGGCAAGAGCTGCGATTGGTCCTCAGGACATGCTGAGCGAAGCTGCTCTGTGCCGGCTCTCAGTGCGCTCTGGGTGTCCTGACAGAGGCGGAGCTGATCCCCGCCGATAACGCCGCTGCCGAACTATAAATACGTCACATCTTAACACACACAGCACATGTTTAGACCCTAAATGGCCAATTTCAAGAGCTGACATTGTGTCAGGGCTAAGCTCATCATCTTCGGCTGTGTGTGTTTGATTTTTTTCATGTTGCTTATCTGTCCCTATATCAGCTCCTTCCTCTGGGTCATCTCCACTGGTCAGGGTCTTTGTGAACAAATAAAATCTTAACAACCCCAATTTGTGTGTCTCATAGTAGTCTCCCACACTAACATCCTCATCAATTTGTGCTTCCTGAAAGTCAACTATATCTTGACTGAACTCTTCCGACTTTCCCATCACTGACTTTTCATGAGGGAAAAACAGTTTTTTAGCTTGTGACAGAATCTCAGTTTTCGTGGCATTCTTGTTAATATCAAGAACTCTCATTCCTCCACCGCTGCGTTTTCTGACTTGTCTATTGTCATGTATCCACCCTATTTCTATTTTTCTGGTTGTCTTCAAGGCTCTCCTATTATTAAGACGCATTTTTGTTGGTTGCCCTGTATTCTCCTCCTCAAAACCTCGATTACTGTCTTTGTTACTCACTGTGCCCATTTTTTTTTGAAGTTTTTTGAATAAGGACAGTCTTTTTGTATCATCTCCACCTCTTCTCTGTTTTTCCATACAGAAACGCCTTGTGGCAATCCTGTCACCATAGGCTGGAATGTAAGAGGCCATGGTGGCATCATCTATTTCTCCAATTATTGAGCTGTCAATCTGCAATAAAACAAAAAGTATACATTAGACATGACACAGCTTAAACTATATTATCTCTAAGACTATTTACTGCTGTGCTAAATTCCATGACAAACAGCTTTTGAAGCTGGTAATAATGTAGTGCACCGATATAAACATCAGACATTTATTCCTTCTGCTAAGTTTATAATACATCAACAGTAACTTGAAAGGGTACTTAATCATGTGCAACTATTACTTTAGTCATGCAGTTGCTTTCAAATGCAGTCATATGGGATTACTTATCATTTCTACTCCATATTCTCGATATCATATTATGACACAAATAATTCAATGTTACAATGTTACAATGTAAACCATTTTTAAAACGAATATAGCCCTGCAGGGACAACTTTCCTGTGACTTACATGATCCTGCTGCATTTTCTTAATACTCTCCTCAGGAACACCTCGGTTGCGAAGAAATATCCACAGACCATTATCTTGTGGGAGGCTGGGGGCTGAGGATGTAGCCATTGCTGGCACTGCAAAAAATGTAGGAAAAAGGCAAAGTCTAGATAAATATTTGTTGCACCAACAATTAACACATTTAAAACTGTCAAGACCAATTGTGTCGTGATATTGTCGACTTATATGGAAGAATACAATTATTTTGTTTCCTGTCTTGACTGTTGACTTATAAATACTCTATCTATATGTATAATCATTTGAAAGTCAACCTGTCATTAAACATTTTAATGTTCTCACTCACACACCAAAACTGATTTGAGCTGTGTCCTTTTGTGATGAAAGCCTTCCCTGGTTATTCATAAACAACAAAATTACTCTTATAGAACAGAAGACGAAACTGAGCAGCCCAGAGTGGTCTTTTACTAGTAGTATTGTTGTTGTTGTTATTATTACTATTACTATTCAGTCAATAAAATCTAAATTGGGCTTTGCAACATAAGGTTTTATGGTTTAAATTATTTTATTCAACATATGGGCCTATAAAAAATAATGATGTGTATGGACGTTTCATGTAGGATCCTTCCTCACTGTGTATCAGGTATGCATGCATGCATGTATGTAATACATAGCCTACATAGGAAATAGCAATGGAAAGGGAGCCCGTAAGCAAACCACAACAACCTCAGCAACTCAAAACACTCGTCATGGTGCGTCAATGGTGTCAATATATAGCGAGTCGTCTATTGACAAAGTTCTGTTTGTTTACATGCTAACGTGCCCCATGTTAAACAACTTCTACGTTATAATTGTCACATTATGTCTCTATAGTGTTAGTGTATACTTAGCATATAACAAATGGCTCGTTCTACTTGTGCCAAGCCAATATAAAGAAAAGCTATCCTTTTGATGAGAAACAACGGCCAGCATGATGGAAACTGTTAGCTTACCTGACAACTGAAATCATGCCCATAAACACGTTCGTCATAAACACGTTCGTCATAAACACCTTACCTGCTACATTGAGCGATAGGCTTACGATAGAAGGAAACAGTCCAAAACATAACTAACTAGAGTATCATAGCCTGTGTGTAACTAATAACACGCCTTACCTTAATTGACCCGCTATGGTAGATCATTTATGAGGCATGTATGTGCGGGAAGGAGTCACCATATGTGTATGCATGGATGTATATCCATGGGTGTATGGGAGTCACTTGCAGGTTGGAGGTTCTCGCGAGAGTTCTCGATAATTCAGAAAAAAATGACTCTGAAAAACAGGGAAAAAAGATTTGCACGAAAAACAGAAAAAAAAATTACTCCGAAAAACAGAAAAAAAATACTCCGAAAAACAGAAAAAAAATTACTCCGAAAAACAGGAAAATAATTAGACAGAAAAAAAGGGGAAAAAAATATTACTCAGAAAAACAGAAAAAAAGATTATTCAAAAAATCAAACCGAAAATTAATTAGTGAGAAAAACTGGATTTTTTTTTTTTTCAAGTGAATGCAATACGCTTCCGTACAACACAAAGAAAACCCAATCATTACTTAGTATTTGTGAAAATGCTCTTATGTTGCATTTATAATGGAAGGACAATATTTTGAAATGAATGTGCACCAAACACTTGATTTTCTACATGTGAATGAGGGTTTGCCTGAATTATCTGACTTCACTAATCACTCACTGATTATGAAATAAATACCACACTGGAGCTGAAAATATGAATAAATCTTGGAGGAATTCTTTAAATCATTACATTATTTAAACACCCAAAAGACCACAGAGCAGCACATGATTATTATTATTATTTTTCGATGTTTAAAAAGCAGAGTATTCAAACACCATAAACAGTTGTTTGACATGTTTATCTTATTTCAAAGAGAAACAAATGCTACTATCGTGCAACTTCTTTGATTTTATGCACTTTGAGTTGCACCTGAGACCATGTTTATTTTTTAAATAGTTACAGCTAATATCGGGCACTATTTAACGCACTTTGAGGTGTGTTAAATCCAGAATAATTATATTACTAATTACAAATGATTTTTTAACTTTATGATTCGTTAAATGTGTCACCACCTGTGACAAATTTAAAATGTGGCCTAACTGAGTTTGTAATTGAATAGTCCTGCTGTAGAAGTATTTCATAAAATAGTAATACACATGTATATTAAGTAAAAAGACTAAATATTATTTAAAGTAAACTATAAACAATATAAAAGTGTTGGGAGGGTCATCACTGACTGAGGTTTGTTGTGATTTCAGTGTTCAACTGTGACAGAAGTGTGTGTGAGCTTCACCATCATCAGTGTGTGTTTGCTGCTGCACAATAAGTGCACTTTATTACACAGTGATCATCAGCAGCTGCTTGTTTGGACTCGGACTCTGTGAACAAACGAGTGCAGCAGCAGAGAAAAACGTTTGTGTCAAGTTGTGCTGTTTTTCACCTGCTTTTAGGAGACAAACGAGTGAGAAAAGCCGCCGAGCAGCGCTGCTCACCGCGGTGAACAGCTGAGGTTTGTTCGCTCCACAGAGAAAACACAGAGAACATCAGAACTCTTCATGACTTGAATATGAAGACAGACGAGTCCTCTATAGACTCCGTTCACTGTGAGCCTCCAGCTCCTCTCACACGCTCATCTGGACTCTTTTGAGAGTGAAGAGAAAACACAAATGTCCCGGTGTTCACGCTGCACACAGGAGCCGCGGCTGCACTGAGTCTCCACGGTTCTCATGGTGCCTTCAAGTACCGCCTCCTCTCTCTGATATCTCCTATAATCCGCTCTCTCTCAGTCTGAGCTCAACTTAGAAACCACCAAACATGGCAGAAGTAGCTCCAGCTCCAGCTCCAGCCGCCGCTCCGGCTAAAGCAGCCAAGAAGAAGGCGGCTTCCAAGCCGAAGAAGGTCGGCCCCAGCGTCAAGGAACTCATCGTTCAAGCCGTGGCCGCGTCCAACGAGCGGGGCGGCGTGTCAGCGGCCGCTGTCAAGAAGGCTCTGGCTGCCGGAGGCTACGATGTGGACAATAACAAGGCCCGCGTCAAGACCGCCATCAAGAGCCTGTTGGTCAGCGGAACTTTGGTCCAGACCAAGGGAACCGGAGCCTCCGGCTCTTTCAAGATGAGCAAGAAGGTGGAAGCCAAGAAGCCAGCAGCGAAGGTCGCTCCTAAAGCCAAGAAGCCCGCAGCTAAGAAACCCGCAGCGGCTAAAAAGACCAAGGTAGCGGTAGCTAAGAAGCCAGTAGTTGCTAAAAAGTCTCCTAAGAAGGTGAAGAAACCTGTAGCGGCCAAGAAAGTAGCCAAGAGCCCCAAGAAAGTAGCAAAGAGTCCCAAGAAGGTGGCGGCCAAGAAGGTGGTGAAGAAGGCTCCAGCAGCCAAGAAATCTCCCGCTAAGAAGGTCGTCAAACCCAAAGTGAAGAAGACAGCAGCCAAGAAGAAGTGAGCTGTCCTCACTGTGAGACATGTCCATCCTGTTCAAAGGCTCTTTTAAGAGCCACACACTTGTCCTCAAAGAGCTCAACCATCTTCTCTATTATTTTAGTAATAGTTAATAATATATCATAATGTAATGATTAATTACAACAACTAGTGCTATTTGTCAATATACTAGCTGTTAGTTTATATTCATGTGTGTGTGTGTGTATATATGTATATATACGTATGTAGTGACATGTTGCATATATTATAATTAATTTTTAATTCTAATCTAATTTTTTTGAACATTCTCAAAACCTGTGTGTTATAGTGTTATAATGTTCTTTAGGTTTCTGTAAAAAAACCTGTGGTAGTGGGGGATTTAAATGAACGGTACACAATGTTGTGATATGTTAAAGGAAACTAGATAACTCAACACACAACACAGTGATAGCGACATAACTGGTAAGAAGTATTATGATGCTCTCTGTCTGTTAGCTAAGTTAGCATAGTTTAGAATAAACTATGCTAACTTATGCTAACGTCTTATACTGAATTTAAACATAAACATCATTGCTAATACACTGCTGAATATATTTACGATTGTTTTGACGGCGATTTTGCCCTCATTTGCGTTTTTTAAGACCTATGTGTGTACTGACGGTCCTCGAGACTTTTATAGGTATGTTACCGTATGAAACTATTAATCTGAATTTTGGTGCGTTTTTATGAAAGACTGCATAGTTAAGATAAGTCAGATATTAGATGTGTAGTTGATTTTTTATTTTATTTTATAAAGAGATTATTCCTGTATTAGTCACTTGATGAGTGTGTAATGTTTTGTTAGCTTCTATTCAATATTCCTTCGCTTCTTTTATAGGTGTGTTGCATGAATAAATGTGCAGATCCTGATCCCAGTTCTGAGTGGTGTTCTTCATTTCGAAAGCAACCAGACTAAAGCTGTTACACACATATGTATATATATATGTATATATATATGTATATATATATATGTATATATATATGTATATATATATATATATATATATATATACATATATATATATATATATGTATATATATATGTATATATATATATGTATATATATATATACATATATATATATATATATATATATATATATATATGTATATATATATGTATATATATATGTATATATATATGTATATATATATGTATATATATATATATATATGTATATATATATGTATATATATATATATGTATATGTATATATATATGTATATATAGACAATCTTAATATTAATTACACGTTTTAGACTACAAAGTAATTATTGCTTATTAAAATAAAGATGCTCCTCATCAATATTAATAAACGATAACCAAAAAGAGATACTCATGTAATATATTCGCTTATTACAGGGTTTATATGTATGTGTTTACATTTTCACTAAACTACAGTAATACAGTGGAAAAAGTATTTGATGTATATAAAATGTTGTATGACGTCAATCACTTAAATAATGGTCATAACTAAAGAAACAGAATATGTTGTTTTATGTACTACATATCATTACTAACAAACACCCACACAAATAAACCTGCAAATGAACAGTGAAAATAACATAATGATTTATTTGTTCATAATGTCAGACATTTGTCATTTGCTGCATGTACAGTATGATTTCCAACGTGGAATAAAAGTGTAAAAAAACAAATATACAGAAAATCTGAACTACAAAATGTCGTGGTGATTGTGTTTAATTACAATTGTTATAACTTCATACATTGTTAGGGTGTCATCATTTACCGTTTTCAATTACTGGAACAGGATATTTTGTATTTATTTTTGTTGCATATAAGGAAAATATATGATGTTTATGTTAAGCTCAAATTCTGAAGACAGTTGTATTTTAAAGAGAAGGATGAGCAATTTCTTAAAATGGTTAATGCTAATAATATGTTAGTGATATTCATTCAAGTTCATAAACACATGAGGATGAGCAGTTTCTCAGAGTGAGTGTGTGGCTCTTAAAAGAGCCTTTTGTTTGTTTATTGACGTGTTGTCGTTTACTTGGACTTGGCGGCCTTCTCGGTCTTCTTGGGCAGAAGAACAGCCTGGATGTTGGGCAGCACGCCGCCCTGAGCGATGGTCACTCCGCCCAGGAGTTTGTTGAGCTCCTCGTCGTTGCGGACGGCCAGCTGCAGGTGGCGGGGGATGATGCGGGTCTTCTTGTTGTCGCGGGCGGCGTTTCCAGCCAGCTCCAGGATCTCAGCGGTCAGGTACTCGAGCACAGCCGCCAGGTAGACGGGGGCGCCGGCTCCCACACGCTGAGCGTAGTTGCCTTTGCGCAGCAGTCTGTGAACACGACCGACCGGGAACTGGAGTCCAGCACGAGAGGAGCGGGTCTTTGCCTTAGCGCGGGCCTTTCCGCCGGTTTTCCCTCTTCCGGACATCGTGACTTTAACGGGATTTTTCGGAAGAATCAGAGAAACTGTGACTAAATTAAAGTCTGCGCTTGTCTGTGTCTCAAACAGCTCAAAGCCTCCTTTATATGTCCAAGAAAGAGGGGGAGACTCCTGCCAGACCAACCAGAGCAGAGCAGCAGAGGGGGGGTTCACCCTGTGCTTTTCACAGGGACTTTTGTCCAATAAGCAGCGGGGCTTCAGGCTCCTCTGGGCGGCGCTGCGCTCCAGGAAGAGCCGCTCACCACCAATCAGGAGCCGGAGGACTGAAGCAGCGTCACCGTCTCACAGCTGCTCCCACAGTTTAAGAGCAGAGAGTCGCTCGTGTCTGCTTCACTTTTTCTTCTGTTGCAAGAAATTAGAAGCAGAAAATCATGGCAAGAACCAAGCAAACCGCTCGTAAATCTACCGGGGGTAAAGCTCCCAGGAAGCAGTTGGCCACCAAGGCTGCGCGTAAAAGCGCGCCTGCCACCGGCGGCGTGAAGAAGCCTCACCGTTACAGGCCCGGTACCGTGGCTCTGAGAGAGATCCGTCGCTACCAGAAATCCACGGAGCTGCTGATCCGAAAGCTGCCCTTCCAGCGCCTGGTCAGAGAGATCGCTCAGGACTTCAAGACCGACCTGCGCTTCCAGAGCTCCGCTGTCATGGCTCTGCAGGAGTCCAGCGAGGCTTACCTGGTCGGCCTGTTCGAGGACACCAACCTGTGCGCCATCCACGCCAAGAGGGTCACCATAATGCCCAAGGACATCCAGCTAGCCCGACGCATCCGTGGAGAGAGAGCTTAAAGTCAAAAACAAACTAAACAAAAGGCTCTTTTAAGAGCCACCTCACTCTGAACTATAGACAACAAACCTGCTGATTCTTCATTTAAACTGTTAAATACAAGTTACTTTACAATTACATTTTCCCTTATGAATAAATAAAAAAGTGGTTATTACTTTCATCATTCATACTTTCAAGAAAATCATCAATAAAATGGCGATCATTTAATATAATGTTATATGGTGATAACGCCATATGTATAATGTAATAATTCATTATCATTCATCATTAGTCATTACAGAAGTAATACAACTTTTTTAGTTTAACCACATCTACTATTTTTCATGAAGAAGAAAAGGGACATTTTGTTCTTGAAGTTTTTGAATGTAGAGAAAAGACTTTGTTCCATTACAAACTCAGTCAAAAAGAACAGAAGTTGAGCTGGGACTCATTTAAAACATACATAAAAAGTATACAAAAAACCTTCTATTTCTAGCTGAGAATTGTGATTGATACAGTGTATCATCATCATTGAGATTTTAAATGAGAAATTCATCTGGTTCTTTTGTGGAAGTCAACAGCGAAGCATTTGTTAATGACCATGAATCATCTACGTTTGTTAAATCTCAACAACGAGGTCACAGCTATCTGCTATCTGCTGCTGTGGTTCTGTCTCTTTCTTTTGGTTCTGTGGTTTTTATTATTATTTTTTGTGTTTTACAGAAACTCACTGGGTTTCATTGAGACAAGCTTTGTGTTCTTTTCCATCCATCCATCCATTATCTACCGCTTTAACCTCCACCAGAGGGTCGCGGGGGGGTGCTGTGCCTATCTCAGCTAACATTGAGCGATAGGTGGGGTACACCCTGGACATTTTGCCAGTCCATCACAGGGCCACATACAGATACAAACAACCATTCACTCACTCAATTTAGAGTGACCAATTCACCTAATTCCCAATTTGCATGTTTTTGGACTGTGGGAGGAAGCAGGAGAACCCAGAGGAAACCCACTCACACTCGGGGGGAACATGCAAACTCTTTGCAGAAAGGCCCTTGTTCCGAAGATGTTCCAAACAGGGCTCGAACCCAGGAACCTGGTTCTTGCTGCAAAGGCAAAAGTGCTAACCACTACACCAACCGTGGGCCCGCTTTGTGTTTTTAGTAAGTCAAACTAATAATGCGTCTTAAATGATGACAGATGGTTGTGAAATGCTAGACTAATCCTGCAGAAACACTGTTATAAGTGTTTATTTGTGAGAGAGAGTTAGCATAGCATAGTTTTACAAGCTACGGCTAACTTCTCTAGGTTTGAAATAAAAACCTAACAGAAAAAAGGTACTTGCATATTTATTTAAAACATTATATATAAATACATGTTTTTATTGTTTAACACGTTTTTGTTAATGTGTCTTCCGTACACTGACAATAAATGACTTTGCATGTATGCGTTAAAACAGAATACTTCCTGCCTGTTGCCTGATTTTTTTATTTTATTTTATTATCTAAAATAATTTTGGACTTTTCACAGGAGGCCGATTTTTTGCCAATAAGATATAATTTTCCTCTCTCATCATCCTCCTCTTTCTCACATATGCTTCACACACTGGTATAGTGATATTCGTTAAAGATGGAGCGAGAGATAAGGTGAATCTGATTATTATTATTATTGAATACATTGAGATTTTTTTGTTTCATTTTCAATGCACTCAAAAGTCTCAGCTCCAGTCCACACACATATATACATATACACACAAACACACATATGTATAGTATATGTACACACACAAAAACTGTAGTATTGTACTGAAACACCATTCTAAATGCAAAAAAAATACATAAATCTGAAAATGAATCAATCAGAAAAAAACTGGTGTTTGAAAAGTGTGAATGGTTTTTAATAAATGTGCATAATTATTCATACACATGATCTAATCCTCACTTTCCTTATTGATTATTAAATGTATATATTTACTGTTCACTAATTTATTTTTCTTCAATTGTGGCAAATGTGGTATTCATATACTTTCTGTTGCCTGACACATAGTTTGAACAACTGAATTAAAAAAAGTATTAATATATAATAATATATGCATTTTTTTTTTTTTTTTTTTTTTTAATTTTGGCAGACTTTTCAGACATGCTGTCACTGACTGTCTTCTCCTGTTGGGGGCGCTGATGCACCACAAACTACTTTATCTGCCATGTAAACCCACAGAGGAAGAATATGGCGCCTCTGTCTTCAAACAGGTCCTCAATCAGCCTTTGAATAGCCGTGAATCTCAGCATAATGGATCACATCTCTTTGTGAACTCTATCAATAATAAGCAAAAATGAGTGGTCGAGGAAAGGGCGGAAAAGGTCTCGGTAAAGGCGGCGCTAAGCGTCACCGGAAAGTTCTCCGTGATAACATCCAGGGAATCACCAAGCCCGCCATCCGCCGTCTGGCTCGCCGCGGCGGAGTGAAGCGAATCTCTGGCCTGATCTACGAGGAGACTCGCGGTGTGCTCAAGGTTTTCCTGGAGAACGTGATCCGTGACGCCGTCACCTACACCGAGCACGCCAAGAGGAAGACTGTGACCGCCATGGACGTGGTTTATGCTCTGAAGAGACAGGGAAGAACTCTGTACGGCTTCGGCGGTTAAACTCACTTTGGCCTCAAACAAAACAACAACAACGGCTCTTTTAAGAGCCAACCACTTTGTCTCTGAGAGATTACAGTCCTAAATATACATCACCCAATTCACAATATCAATGCACTTGTAACTGACCCACATTTTTTCTCAGCATTTTAAGCGTTTATCTTAGGCTCCTAAACTATAGATGCGGAACTAATTACCCCGACTGGACCAAATCGGTGAACGCACTCGTCAAAATGTAGCGCTACATAAACTAGCTGGAGAAGAAAAGACGTCGAACGAGCGATATAAAGTTAAGAGAACAAAGGAAGATTAACTTTTTGAAGCTCCTTTAGCCGTAAGTAGGAATGTTTAAGCATCACTTAATATGAAAAAACAAAACAAATATATGAAATGTTTCGGACATGAATCTTATGGAGACCGAGTAAATCTATGTTTCATCGTATTTGGTGATCAAATACGTTTAAGCTGTAGGGTTTGATGTGAATTCCTTATTCCTTTCGTTAATGCTTATGTTTAGTTTTGTATTCTTGGTTATTTATTAGGTTTCTTCCATCTTGACCCCCGTTCTCACGGGTTGCTCTGATTGTGGGAAAACCCCTGCTTCTTAACCAAATACTTTGAGCCTCATGCTGTCTGTAGACGTGGAGTAGCATGGTCCCTGGTTCCTGCCATTCTTTATCCTTCTATTTATGCAATTGATTTTTTTCCCCTGTTGTAGTTCGTGAGCAGTTGGGAGACTTTTTTAAATGTCTTAATCTGGAGGACAATAAGGTTAACGTCTGCTGAGTTGTTTTGCTCTCACGTCATAGTCTGTCTGGACCCATGGTTCTTAAAGGTGTTATATGTAAGAATGTGGCCAAAAACGCTTACTACATTCAAATTCCAAATACCGAGATGAAACTAGCAACCCGTGGTTGCTTGGCAGCAGAGACTCTATTAACTGCAATGATTGGTAGACGGCGGTAGGTGGCGCCACATGCCAAAACATGATTTCAAAACATAAACATGATTTGCAGTCTGCAAAATATTTTTTTGAATGCAAATATTTTGTCTGTACTGTTGTTGTTGGTGAGTTCAGTTTGTTATATGAACATTATTCCTGAGTCTCTGTGACATATTAGGAGGAATTTATGGCCAGTTGCTTTAGATTTATTACATAATGCACCTTTAAAGTGAGAATTTACCATTTATCTAATTTATGTTTGTTTGTTTTGGTCTCTTTTTAAAATGTCCACATTATCTCTTACTCTAGAGCTGAATACTGAACTTTGCTGGCTTTTGAAAAGTATACATTAATTTTGCATAAATTGTTTTCTTTGTTGTTTATTCCGAATGTATTTCTCTTTTGTTTGACCTAATGTTAGTTACAAGATACGGAAGCAGAGTAATGTTAAACAAAGACAACGCTGTCTCCTCCTCGTCCAATCACAGTGAGAGAGTCAACCAATCACAGGAGGGGGATCACACAGTAGTATTTGCATGGAGCCTTTATAAGTAGAGTCTCCTCCGCCTGCAGTCACTAATTCATTTCTGTGTAGTAGTGAACTCTCAGAATGCCTGAAACCGCCAAGCCAGCGCCCAAGAAGGGCTCCAAGAAAGCCGTGACTAAGACCGCCGCTAAGGGCGGAAAGAAGAGGAGAAAGAGCAGGAAGGAGAGCTACGCCATCTACGTGTACAAGGTGTTGAAGCAGGTCCACCCCGACACTGGCATCTCGTCCAAAGCCATGGGCATCATGAACTCGTTCGTCAACGACATCTTTGAGCGCATCGCCGGTGAGGCGTCTCGTCTGGCTCACTACAACAAGCGCTCCACCATCACCTCCAGGGAGATCCAGACCGCCGTGCGCCTCCTGCTGCCCGGTGAGCTGGCCAAGCACGCCGTGTCCGAGGGAACCAAGGCCGTCACCAAGTACACCAGCTCCAAGTAAACACGGGACTCAACAACATCAACACAACGGCTCTTTTAAGAGCCACGCACTTTATCTAAGAGAGTCAATATAATCCTTTGTACTGTGGAACTCTAATGTAATGTCCTTCATGTTGTCTCTCAGAATTTCGGTGATTAGGATTAAGTATAAATTAAGCTGAATGTCATAAGAACATGTTTAGAATTTGGTTTCATTTGCTCAATTAATCTGTAAATCTAATGTCATGGTGCACATTAGAGAAGAAGGACCTTCATTGTTTTCAATATCGAAACGTTTAATAATTATACAAATACTTCGACGCCCCTTGCTGGGCTACACGTGCTAATACAGGGTGCTTGACCAGGAACGCAGATCTTTCCAGTCGTTTTTTTTTTTATACTTGCATGTACTTTTTAAATGAGTCCCAACTCAACTTCTGTTCTTTGACTGAGTTCGTAATCGAATAAAGTCTTTTCCCTTTATTCAAAAACGTCAAGAACAAAAAGTCCCTTTTTATTCATGAAAAATAGTGGTAAAAACTCACAGACTTTATTTATCAGCGTTTTTGCTCGTTACATTTTTTAAGCTGAAAATCCAGTTTTGGTTTCTCACTATGGCTGAACGATATGAGAGGGAATGATCATTTATACAGCATTATTCTCAATTTCATGGTTGGTTGGTTTTATGTCTTCATTCTTGTACAATGATGAAGTTTAAAAGAGAACAACAAATAGAAGTGAAGGGCGTGGGCAGAATAATATTATTTTTGATGATCCTCAGGCTGTTGTATAATCGTTTAGGCGCCAAAGTCAACTTGTGTCACTGCCAGGTATTGTCACTGGAAGCAGAATTGGTTATTATTCAATGAAGTCATGATTGTTTACTTTTGTAGAATCTGGAAGTCTTCTGCACGTTGGTGGGAACATGGTAGAAAACGGCCTTTGCAGCAAGAAGACCCAGGTTCCGGGGTTCGAGCCCCAGTTGGAACAAGGGCCTTTCTGCAAGGAGTTTGCATATTCTCCCACATGCAATATGGGGATTAGGTGAATTGGTCGCTCTAAATCAGGGGTCTCAAACTCAAATGACCTGGAGGCCAATGCGCATCTATTGTGGTCAATAGGGGGGCGGCCTAGATAGCACACGTATACTTAACAATACTATTGATGATGCAAAATTAATATATTAATATCAAAAACAGAGCTTTATTTTAAATTACATAAATAAACAGTGTGGACAACTGTAATGAACATTTGTACCAGGAGCCGTTTCGGCCACTGCCATTCTTGGCTCGGGGCCCTAACAAGTGTATTTATATATGTAATTGAATGTTGTGTATGGTACATTTAATAATGGCCAAGGCAACCATTGCAATTTAGGCGAATTTCTACCCACGCATTCATGGGGCCCGACGCTGAATTTGATTAGATCTGAGCACGACTTGCGTGACTAAGAGTCTTAGCCAAAATAAATATGTATTTTAAACATTTGGTTAAAATTCAAAATATCTCATATTCTATGCCACTGTTTAACTTTCACACCCCGATACACAAACACACTCTGCCTTCCAGGTCTAAGACGATGTTTAAAACATTAGAGAAAAGCAAATACAGTGAATGTTACCAGGATGTTATGATGATATAACATGTGTCGCTGCTCCTGTTAGCTATCTGCACCGTTAGCAGCACTAGCTATTATTTACCAGGAATACGTGCAAACCTGTTAAACTTAGAAGCAAAGAGAGCCGCGACGGCCACATGATAAAGAGACATACACGCATAAATGTCAATGTGTTTTAGTTAAAGGTGACTTTAAATACGTCCAGATATATTCATCATTCAGATCAGAAACAAAGTAACTCCTCCTGAGACGTGAAGTGAGTATTCTTTCAAATAGTTTCCCTATGTAGCCGAGAAGGCTTATTTTGTGTATTGGTCGAGTTTTCTGCAGAATACGTTTCATGTTTTCTGGAGGGTGAGTTGTGTTTTAATAGTGCTCTGCAGTCTGTTTGATTCCGTTTCGATTTGGGGTGATCCGAACCTGATGAAATCTCGTCGCAGCTTCCTTTTTGCGCCTGATGAGTTGGAGGAGATGAGCAGGTAAAGTCTAAAGTTTCACCAGAACTTCACACAAACCTGTTTCTCTGCTGCTGCACTCGTTTGTTCACAGAGTCCGAGTCCAAACAAGCAGCTGCTGATGATCACTGTGTAATAAAGTGCACTTTTTGTGCAGCAGCAAACACACACTTTATGATGGTGAAGCTCACACACACTTCCTTTTATGCAGAGGTTATTATTGGACACAGTTACAAACACACACTTTATTTATGTCACTGTTTCAATACAAGACATTTGTTTACTAAAGGAGACTTAGACTTCCTTTATATTGTTATTAAACAGAGAACACAACAGTGAAAAACTGGCAACGAAATGTCGTTGCTTGGCAACTGTTAAGGAAAATAAAATAAGAGGCAGCATTGTGTTTGTAAACAACAGTATATACATACATAAGTTTTTTGTAAATATAAATATATAAATATATATAAAAGTAGTGCAGTTTGTATAAGTAGTGCAAAAGATAAAAAACATTGGCTTAAGGTGCATATGAAAATGAAAAACAAATGTAAACAATATGAAAATGGAGGAAAAACAGTTAAAATATTGCACAGTGTGTGTGGGGGGGGGGATTTGGAATTTAGCAGTCAGAAAGCAGTTAGAAAGTCAATAAAAACAACAAAAACAATCTCCCCCTCATTCACACAGCAAAACAATAAACCTGCTCCCAAGTCTTTATTTTAGAGATGTTGATTGTAATAACAATATCTATCAGGCTTTTATTCTTCAGTGTCCAAAAGAGGTGTGCGGAGTGGTCATCTCACCTTTAGAATGGATCTTTGTTTACCTCTCACTCGCTGCTGTGTTACGTGAACAGTAAAATCGGTCAGACTTGAGCTTGACAGAACAGGACAAAATACTTAAAAAATATGTGATAAAAATAAACCGTGAAACCCATTCACCACTCACAATTCTGAATGATATCCCGATGAGTTGTGGCTGTGTGCCAACATGCCGCGCTAGCATGCTAGCTGTAGTAGCGTTGCGCTAGCATGCTAACTGTAGTAGCACAGCGTGGGAGCCTTGTAAGCTAATAAAACCAGCCGTAATTAATTTGTTTATCTGGTAAATAATCGTATCTGATGAGGACGGTGACCATGGCTGCTGGCGTAAAGTGCAGTATTGACACGACAAGTTTAATTTGGCTAAACTCTATTTAGTTGTTAACAGCTTTAGCTAAAGTGTTGAGTCATTTAATAAACATTAGTAATGAAAGACTGGATTATCTCCCAGTGTCTTAAACAAGTAAAACGTGATTAAATTAAATTAAATTAAACCATCTTGTTTTGATTAAATCGAGCTTTAAAGGAATGATTGCCTTTATTGTTTGAAATGCTCTCTCAACTCAGGGAAAAAAAGTTCAGCAAATCAGATGGAAAATGCTAACTGAAATGATAACAAACCTCAGTCAGTGAGGACTGTTTGACTTTTATAGTTTACTGTAAATAATCTGTATTTTCAGTCTTTCACTACATATTATGTATTTATTGTATTTATTTGACAAATTATTAGATTTGCAGTTTTTTTTTAACATTGTTATGATTCTCAGGTTCGTTATGATATATATTGTGTTATAACTTCTTATAGCTTGTTGCACTAGTGATAATGAACAATATATTGTAGAGCTGCAACTAATGATTATTTTCGTAATAGATTGATCTGTCTATTATTTTCTTGATTAATCGATGAATCGTTTGGTCCATAAAATGTCAGTAAATGTTAAAAAACGTTGATCAGTGTTTGTAAAAGCTGGAAATGACGATGTTCTCGAATGTCTTGTTTTGTCCACAAACCAAAATGATTCAGTTTTAATGATTTCTATGTCATGTGGAGCAAAGAAACAAAGAAAATATTCACATTTAACAAGTTAAAACAATCAGACATCTTGTTTTAATCATGAAAAAAGCTTCAAACTGATTATTGATTATCAAAATAGTTGGCGATTAATTTAGTAATCGATTAATAATCGATTCAGCTCTAGTATATTGATTGATTGTGTCTTTGTCTCTCTTTAGTTATTACCGACAAAAGTATGTTTACTTTTTTTTAACCTTTATTTGTCATTGGCAATACACCGAGTGTTTGCATAAGCACACTTTGCATTTCTGTAATATGCGACGGTTTGTGCTCTCAGAAAAAAAATAAAAAAATCCAACAGTTTCTGAATGCTGAGAAGTTGCATGTGAAAGCCAAACGTGTGGTTATTACGGTAATTTCAGGAAGCCGTCGAATCAGCGTCGTCTCCTCTATAATCAGTTTTAATGTTTTACTTCTCTTCATTTGAAATTGTTGATACATGCAGTAAATTGCAAATAATTGACAGATGTTCAAAGTAATTATAAAAAAAAAAATAGTTGGAGGCCATGACTATGACTACATTGGACACAAAGTTCCTCCCTGTTTAACTCCTCCTCTCGTCCTGAGTCGAGCTGTTAAATAAGATGAACTCTTATGTCTCATCATCACTCTGGATCAACACACTTTCCAGAAGCAAGAATGTCTTTTTATCGTGTGGCCTTCGTGGTTCTCATCGCTCTCCTGCTGCTTTACGGTGAGATTAACAGAGAACAAATTGTATAAATTAAAGGATTTTTTTGTGCACACAAATCCAATTTTTTATAATTTTTTTATGACAGTTGCAGAGACTGAGGCTTGCAGAAGACCTGGAATATGTAGATCCAGGTGTGGCGTTTATGAAACAAAGTCAACAAGATTTTCCTATTGTCCATCTCGCAAAGTGTAAGTTGAGATGCAGCATTCCAATATTGTCTACATTTATTTTGTTTGTATAGTGTGATTATAAGAATGGGTTTTGTTTTGTTTTTTAATACCAGATGTTGTCATAACTGGGGCTAATTCGTCTGTTCGACAACAAGACTCACCTGGAATCAGATGTCGTTGATTCTTGTAGGTCAAATGACAGATGCAATAAAAAATAAATATTCCCTGAACATCTTTGGATATATTTTTGTGTGGCAATATTTGGTTGACATCACGCAAGTGTTTATCTGTATGTTTGTAGCTGCAGTGTGATATAATGTGGTTTATGAATCTAACCAGTTTCACGTTTCCTGGTGCATGTTCTTTTCTTGGTAAAGACTTGCACTCATGTTGATTTAGTGAGATTTTTAGTTGCTACAGTTTACAAACAGATGATTTTCACACAGTATAAAGGATTATTTCACTCTCTTAGATGAAGTGTGTGGCTCTTAAAAGAGCCGTTGTGTTGTTCTTGTTGTCGTGGAGTCCCGTGTTTACTTGGAGCTGGTGTACTTGGTAACGGCCTTGGTTCCCTCGGACACGGCTGTTATCACGGAGAACTTTGCGGTGACGCTTAGCGCCGCCTTTACCGAGACCTTTTCCGCCTTTTCCTCGTCCACTCATTTTGGCTTATTATTGATAGAGTTCACTCAAAGATGTGACGCATTATGCTGAGATTCACGGCTATTCAAAGTCTCTTTGAGGACCTGTTTGAAGACAGAGGCACCATATTCTAACTCTTTGGGTTTTCATGGCGCATCAGCGCCCCCAAGAGGAGAAGAGAGTCAGGGACAGCATGTCTGAGAAGTCTGTCAAAAATAAAATATTAATTAAAAAGTCAGTGTTTATATAAAAAAGAGAGAAAGTGTTTTGTGAACACTGTCAAAAGAACAACAAATACTAAATTCTAACATTTACTCTTTTTTTTCTTGCTCTAGCGGTGAAAGTTATGTTTTTTAAAAAGACCTAAAAATCTACCTGTTCTCCAAGGCTTGTTGTTAAATGTCCACAATATGATCTCCTTTCAACTTTTAGCTAATTACTTATCTTTCTTTTTACTTTTTATCCTATTCTGCACTTTTTTTTCAGCACTTTGAGATTGCTGAATGTAAAGTGTCATACAAATAATATGTATTATTTTCGTTGTTCTTATGAACACATGATGTAGTAATAATGTTTCCATGAGGATGAGTGTAACCCTATTTCTATATTTATAGGGTTGATCTGAAGGTGTAATTATGTTTATTAATAATGATAAACATATTGACATTCTCAATACGTGATTAATAACTCTGTTATAACTTATGTTTCTTTAGTGATGACTGTGATCCGTTCTACTATATTACTGTAGTTTAGTTCAAATGTAAACATGAACACTTTTTATTTTAATCATAAATCATGTGATCCTTCAAAATCTGATGTGATTATGAACACATGAAGGCTGCTCCTAAAACCAAGAGCTTGTTTGTCATAAACAAATATTACTTTTGTCTCTTTAGTTTAACACACTGATTCATCCGAGGTCTGAATAAAGGACGCACGAGATGTGAATAAAATGTGTAAATAACAAATATTATTTTTTTTAATTTATTTATCTGATTTAGATTGTTCATCCAATATGTCACCTAGAGTAAAAACTGTCTTTCAGAAATAGGTCTTTCTATAAGGAAAAATGTAATCCATCTTCTATATGGTAGTGCACATGAGAATCAGAAACTTTATTGTCAAAGTATGTGCACACAAGCAAGATCTTTTGCAGCAGGGAAAATGTGTGAATGGACACTTCATATATATAATTTTTTTTTCCCTCTATTCCTCACTCATTTTCTCTCAAAATTTGTGTTTAAAACTGGAGGCAGACTGAGTGACGTTTTTACTCTCTGCAGTTTACAAACAGATTACACAGTATAAAGATCATATTGACTCTCTTAGACAAAGTGTGTGGCTCTTAAAAGAGCCGTTGTGTTGATGTGGTTGTTGAGTCCCGTGTTTACTTGGAGCTGGTGTACTTGGTGACGGCCTTGGTTCCCTCGGACACGGCGTGCTTGGCCAGCTCACCGGGCAGCAGGAGGCGCACGGCGGTCTGGATCTCCCTGGAGGTGATGGTGGAGCGCTTGTTGTAGTGAGCCAGACGAGACGCCTCACCGGCGATGCGCTCAAAGATGTCGTTGACGAACGAGTTCATGATGCCCATGGCTTTGGACGAGATGCCAGTGTCGGGGTGGACCTGCTTCAACACCTTGTACACGTAGATGGCGTAGCTCTCCTTCCTGCTCTTTCTCCTCTTCTTTCCGCCCTTAGCGGCGGTCTTAGTCACGGCTTTCTTGGAGCCCTTCTTGGGCGCTGGCTTGGCGGTTTCAGGCATTCTGAGAGTTCACTACTACACAGAAATGAATTAGTGACTGCAAGCGGAGGAGACTCTACTTATAAAGGCTCCATGCAAATACTACTGTGTGATCCCCCTCCTGTGATTGGTTGAATCTCTCACTGCGGTTGATGTGGAGGAGATTGTGTTGTCTTTGTTTGAAACTGACTGGAGACATTTTAGAAAACATACAAATCGTTTTTATCTTTTAGTTATTTCTTCAGATAGAAACCATTCAACATGTTTCTGCCTTAGTATCTTCTCTTTATGGAAGGACAAACATTTGTTTTTCAATTGATTTATTGGGACATTTGAGAAGCTGAATGGTCCGGGTACTAAAGTATAATCCGTTTTTTTCACAATACCAACAAACGAGAGAACGGAAATTTCCTTGTTTCGTATTGAACCAAAATACGAAAAAACGGAAACAATGCTCCTTTTTCCTTTTTTCGTATTCAACCAAAATACGGAAAAATGAAAAACACAAAACAAAATAACGGCCCAAATTTGTTTTTTGCAAATTCCTTTTTTTGTTTTTCGTTTCTTGATTCTCGAGACGGCGGCTGACAGACCGGAAGCGGAAGTGAAGTGTAAAAACTTCAAAATAAAAGCGTGCTGATTTATTTTCATACAGATTATATACCATTCTCTTTATACACTGTAATGTAGTACATGTATTTTCGTGAAAAGTGAAACTATAACAGCTGGTTGTTTGGGAGAAGGACAGGTAGGCTGTAATTATTATTTTAGCTGAGTGTGTGAATGGATATTGTAGAAAACGTTTACCCTGCCGAAATAAGCTAGCATCTAATATCACCAGCAGAGGTCGCCATCACCCGCAGTCAAGACAGACACGGCCAATAATAGTGTTAATAATTATTTGAAAATCAAAACTTGTGATTAAGTTATGATGACTTCAGCGTCGATGTTTAGCCACAAGGTGGCGCCCGCATCCACCCAGGGATTTATTATGTTTTGTCTTATAGCCTATAACCCTGTATGATTTGGAATACAAATATGCTGAGATGGAGCTATAGTATGTAAACTGGCTCATGACAGATCATCTGGAATACAAAGCAAACGTACCTGTCTCAAATGGATCAACATCTTTGGAAGTCTTGTATTGTCGTCCTAGGGCAAAATACAGTAATGTAATAATATATATCTTTAGATGCATAGTAATTATTGAATGTTTTTATTATTTAATTAAGGGTTTTCTTATTCACGCTCAAGTTCAGTTTTGTTCCCTCTGTTATAAACTCTTCCAATTGGTAATATTGTGTTGTGATCAGTTCAGTAATTAAGTAAGTAAGTCATTTTCATTTGACAAATACACTTTTAGACAGAAGAATGGTTTTGAGGCTATTATTGTAATTATCATACAAATCATCACCATTATTATTATTACTATTCTATAATTAAAAGTTGATATCTGTATAATTTTTATCAACAATTTATGCTCCTGCTTGTACAAATGACTGTAGTTCTATGAACATGTCATCACTGACTCTGACTGTCTTGTATACACTTATAACTATATACTATATTATATTCCTGCAGTTGTTGCATATTTGCTCCTGGTCTCTTTCTTCTGTCTCTACCTCATCTCCCTCTTGTCCTTTCTCTTTTCATCCCAACCAGTCGAGGCAGATGCTGCACATCTTTGAGTCTGGTTCTGTCAGAGATTTTTTCTTCTGTTAAAAGGGAGTGTTTTCTCTCCACTGATGCCTCTAGTGTTTGCTCATTGTGTGAATTGTTGGGTTTCTCTGCTGTCCATGATGTTGTCTATGTACAGTGCATTGAGATAATGTATGCTATGATTTGGCAAATTGAATAAAATGTAACTGCAGGCTATTCATGTCTGTGTGGTACGTGATTAGGTAGTAGAACTAGCACTTGAACCCAAACACACAACTCAGGAACTCAAGTACTCAGGGAACAAAACAAATTGTCATTTATTTAAAACACAATCTCAACTGAACTATATAACAAGCACATTAACTTTCCTCTCTTGAACTGCAACAAACAAAAATAACCCATAAAAGAAAATGAAACAAACAATTATAAACAAATTAAATTAATATTTTTCTGTGAATTAATCACGAATCGTGTCTTTGAGGATTCCAATGGTCTCCTCAATCCCTGTTATCATGAAAAAATTTTCCTCAAAGTCCCCATCACGGCACTTTGGGCAGCTGGGCTCGTGGGCAACCCATTGCTGGATGCAGACCTGGCAACCTACCAGGCTGCGGCAGCATGAGCTGGCCACAGTGTGCTTCATTGGATCTGCAAGGTTCATGAAAATCGTAAATCAGAACAAGTATTTGTTCACCAATATCTTCATGTCAATATTCACTTAAATGTTTTTTTTTTTTATTGCATAACAGACCTGATTACATATTTCAAATAAAAAATACACAAATGTATTCTGGGATGGCGCAAAATATATCGGAAATTCACCCATCACATAATCTCTATAGTTATACGAGTAGGTACATTACCTTATTATCAGTGTCTGTTGTTTTAAAATATGTGGGCCAGAGATGTGAGCTGCTCAGTGAATACTGACACTGATAATTAAAAGCAATTAACCTACTCATATGACTATAGAGGTCATTGTAATTGAGTAATTAGCCAAAATGTTGAACTATCCCTTTTATGTTTTATCTTACACACCTCTGCAGATGACACACTTGAACGTAGCCTTGACAGATGCCACCTCCTCATCTGTCAAGGCTATTGTGTTAACTTTATTGGCCCTGGCAAACTGTCCCAGGTCCTGGAGGGCTTTGGTGATGGCTGGCAGCTCTTCTGCTGCCAGGACCAGCTCTTCCATGTTTGCCATGGTTTGCTCATCTGTGACACTGGTGGAATAAGGTGTGATAAAACAAATTAGCTAATGAGACAAGATACCTATGATACTCAAATCTTAACTTGCCGAAACTGCAGTTAGACATGGATAGATAAGCAAGCAGCTACTGTATTAGGATTACTTGCTTGGACTTACAATTTAATTAAAGGTAGTCTAGTTGTGAGCTCGTTAAAAGGTTAACATCTTTTACTTTTAGTAAAGAAAAAAAAACATTGTAACACTGCCATCCATATACCTTACATTACATTTGTGAAAAGTCAACTTTAAAATCACGCATAGGTGGACACATTACATTACAACATGGTGAGAACTTCCCCACTCGATCAGGCAAATAGTTACTGCTGTATTTAAATACATAAGGTATTTATTTGTTTTGGATAAATGAAACACTTCTTACCCACTCCTCCTCTTCTTTCTCCTCTGGAGCTCCTCAAATTGATTTTTGGGGACAGCAACAATTTTCCTGGCATTGTGTTTCCAGAATGCCAGACCTACAGAGAAGATACAAAGTTGATTACTTGTTTGAAGGAAGCGAATCAGTAATTTTTTTCTTTACCACAATAATAAGCTTGTTGCATGTTTCAACCTCCCTTTTCGCCTCGAGAGTAGACTGTTTTAGTTTATTATGAATAAGACTTTCCAAGTACTAATTAGCATGAGGCTCTTAACTTATGACTTCAATAAGAAAGGGTAACAATTACAATAACATTAATGAATTACAGTGTTTGTTGATTCAAAAAAAACCTAAGTAATAGAAAATACACCGTTTTTAGTCTAGGTTACCACTTACTGTTTAGTTACTATGAGAGGTATTTATATTTCTATTCATTTTGGTGGATTTGTACATGTAACTGGCTCATCAACTTGTTTTTCTTACGCCACCTTGTCCATCATAGAGCTGTACCCTTAGTTTTATACAGCATGAGTGTGACTAATAATATGGCTATTTACAAATGTCAGTCACTACAAAAAATAATGCAAAGGAGAGCCTAAACCATGGAAATCTTTAATTTTATCTTTTATTTGTCTTTGATTTATCAGTGAGAGTAAGTCAGTCATCTCCAGTTTACTAAAGATGTTGCAAGCAACACAAATTATGTTGTAATCATAGTGCAAATCTTTTGTTTAGTTTGTGTTTAGTTAGTTGAGTTTGAGTTCAGCTACCTTTCAATGCAGTGTTGCATGTTTAAAGCTGTTTAGGTCATCCACAAACGTATATTAAGTTTAAACTATTCAAATATTTACACATTGTGAAATAAACATGAAAATCTGACAATTGGTTCACAAATGTGTCACATACAGGAGCTATGTCTTACCTGAAATGCATAACTTTGAAACAACACATTTCTGGACTACAAGCAGTGCCGTACCCAGATTTTTAAATGAGTTATTTTGCGTTGTCTGAACATTACACATACTTATTTGATTACATGAACATCTTTAAAGATACGACACAGCATTAAACAAGATGACTGTTATAAGAATAACATATTTGCTATGTCTAATAGATGATTCCTCATCTTACAACAGGTGAGGTTACATCACTACCTGCTTGAAAAAGAGTTGAAGCCTGAATAAAAATTCAATTCTATCAAAGGATCTAAGGTACAAGGCATTCTGCCAAGGGTAAATCGTCACACAACATACCAGTTGTCCCACTGGACTCGAGCAGCTGGTTCCCATGTCCATCACAGAGGACAATTTCTGCATCGCTTTTGAGCTCCCTTCTCACTTTCTCTGACATCAATGTTATTGTGGTGTCAGCCTGATTAAATTCAATGAGGGACGCACCATCCGTCACAAGACAGCCTCTCTCCACCCTTCCAAGTAATATGTTTCTTTCAATGCAAACACAAAGAGGGGAGAGAGACAAAAGGCAATGATTTGCACTTCTTTGCATGTTATTCATAAAATACTTTTTTATAAGCATTTCATGTTTATGTCCTGTAAGTAAACAATAACCCAAAAGATTGTTTGTTTCATACCTGTTGAACATTTTTACAGGACGTGGGGTGGGGGGCCCGGGAAGTCCGGTGGATGTGGACGGCCTTGTGGCGAAAGTGAAGGCTGGCTGTCTTGCAGGAGGAACTGAAACATTAATCAGTGTTTTTTTATGAGATTACAACTGTTTTGATGATCAAGCTGGTTTTTCAAAGTACAATAAAATGCTCTTCTTCCAGCTTCTGATCAGTGAATATCGTGTATTTGTTCCACTAAGACAGAATTAGATATATCATGTAGGTGTGGACAAAACAAGTGAGACTGTTATCTTGATTTCTAGAGAAAGTCTTAGTAACATTTCTCACCATTTTACGCAATACAGAACCTATAACTAATCAATTAAAGATAACAACAGACAGATTAATCAATGATAATAATCATTAGCTTTGGCCCTACCAGGTCTTCCTTCAGGCCGTTCATCATCCCCACAGACCTCACATCGATGCATGTTATTGTCATCAATGTAGCCTGTGGGGCTGGGCAGCAGGACATCTCCACTGTCCTGCACCAGGTAGATTGTGGATGGGATCAGCTGAAGGGGGAAGGAAGACAATGATTTTTAAAAGTTTGATACACTGTCATGCACACTGTCCCACCTCCACATTTGTTTTCTTCTCCTTCACTTTTTAAAAAAGAAAATACATCACTGTCCCACCAGATCCTCATGGTATTTTTGACTGTCATGTTGGAGTGAAAGGTGGCTGCTATACATTGCATTTGTCTGTAACACTCAGCGTCATTCAATGTTCTGTCCTGCTATTAGTTGTACAGTTCAATGTGTTTCAGATTTGGTTTTCTCTGACATGGTTTAATACAGGTTATGCTGTGGCTCCCGGTAATAGCTATCGGCGCGCCTGCGCACTGAAGCCTTCTTTATACTCCGTGCCGTAGCGCGGACTCGAAGTTGCGGCTAGCTTGACCGCAGTGTTTAACCATAAATTAGTTCATAATTTACACGAACAACGAACGGCAACTTCCCTCTTAGCAGAAACGCGCGCAATATTTTGAACTCAAACATACGTTCTCCCTCTTCCGCCTGGTATTGGGCAAGTGGCTCAACGTGGGCGGAGTCAAACGTTTAGCTCCACCCATGTTGATCCACTCCTCGATCTGCGTACTGGCTCCGGGGCTCCGCAGACGGCGTGACACCATACAACTATGTACGGAGGCGTTTATGCTCAGCGCGTTCAGCGCGTTGTTCGTTGCAGTATTCGCCGCAAAGGCAGAGGGCGTACAACCAAAATATTCAACTTGTACTGCCGGTAAACATCCGCTGCCTAGCAACTGCAGTAAACAACAACTTTCTGCATATCGCTTACATTGGTACGCGGCCGCTGTGATTGCGCCCGCCATGACACAATAATAAATACATTTTATTCATAATATTTGTGAATTGCAGTTTGTATTATTCCTTTATTACAAGCTCTACTTTTGCGAAAATGATAACAGAAACAATGTTTTAATATATATTTATTAGACAAATAAAAAAAAAATCTCACCAAAAACACTGGAGGAACGACGGTTCCCCGCGTCCCCGACCACTACACCCCTGCTTCCCCCGAAAAGTAAGAGTTAATAATGCGTTATGCGCACCATGTAATTGTCAGTAACGGCTAACTATGGTGATAGCAACTAGTTTGATTACCTGTTACTGAAAAAAAGTATTCGCATATAGCACACTCAGAACATTGTCGTGCAAAACACTGTCATATAACTACAGCAACTGTAATGAGAATAATACATAAAAAAAATTACCTTAAAAATCTGTGAAATGTTGGCAGTGTTCAGGTCCATGTGCCGAACATTGACGCTTCGGGTCCAGCGCCACAGGGTCACTCTTTCAGGGTCCATTATGAGTTTCTACCACTAAAATTTTTCAAGTGCCCGTTTTGTAGAAACCACTGCGCGCTCAAAGTCGTGACGTTTCCAGAGGGTATTGGATGTCGAGTCAAGTCAACGTCAACGCTCGCTGCTTACTAACCGCCAGAATACGTATCACGTCAACTTCAACCGCAAATTCAAAGTCACTCCTATACAGTCACACAGAGATGGCTCTTGATGCACACCTAGACTTAATTACATCTATGATGTCAAATGGTAAAACGTTCAGTGAAATGTCAAATACGTTGATTTCGATGGGTTTGGAGAAAGGTGTGTCAGTCCCTAATCTCAAGAAATTCTGTGCAAAGTGGAACCTGAAGACAAATGGACTGGTGTCAGAGTCGCAGTTGGAGGGCGCAGTTGTGGACGCTATTCAAGAGGTAGGATAATATGAAGTAACAACTCCTTTGCCTTTTTAATGGCCAGAGTCAGATATCATCCAGATTTGACTTATTCCTCATAAATTTTAGTTAGAAATACTAGAGTACTAGAGCGAACAGTGTTATGATAGACTACTCATGATGTGTTTATCATTGTGAGCTTCCCACTCACTGGGGTTCCGGAAGAACGACGAGATGGCTGAGAGTGAGTAAATTGACCAGTTTATTGCAACAGAAATAACCAAACAAACAAAGGTAGACAGAGCCGTGCGTCCGCGCTCTGCTGCGCTTTCTCCGCAAATGTTCACTGTTCCTCTGTTCCTCTCTCCGACTCCTCCCTTCTCTCCAGCAGCCGTCGCTCTCACCAAGCCCCACTGCCACATACCCCCACCGCCCGACTTAGGCCGGCACCCTGCCGGCCGCAAGCCCACTCCCCCCCCCCCTCCGCAGAGCGGGAGAGAAAGTCGGCCACGGCCATGCGGTTCCCCGGCCTATGGATCACCTTGAACCGGAAAGGCTGTAACGCCTGTAACATCCGCGCGTTGGCATCTTTCATGCGGTGGAGCCATTGGAGCGGGGCATGGTCCGACCATAGGGTGAATGGGCGTCCCAGGAGATAGTAGCGGAGGGCACCGACCGCCCACCGTATGGCGAGGCACTCTTTCTCCACCGTACTGTAGCTCACCTCCTGCTGAGCTAGCTTTCGGCTGATGTACAGTACGGGGCGGTCGACCCCCTCCACCTCCTGGGACAAAACAGCCCCCAGCCCGCTGTTCGAGGCGTCGGTCTGCAGGATGAAAGGGAGAGAAAAGTTAGGTGTATATAAAAGTGGCTCCCCACAGAGGGCTTGCTTTACCCTCTCAAACGCCAGCTGACACGGCTCCGTCCACTGGACCGGATCGGAGGCACCTTTTCGGGTCAGGTCGGTTAGGGGGCTGACCAGCTCCGAGAAGGCCGGGATGAACCTCCTATAGTAACCGGCCAGCCCCAGAAACCTCCTAACCTCTTTTTTGGACTTGGGTCTTGGGCAGGCTGCCACCGCTGCGGTCTTTTGTATCTGTGGCCGCACCTGCCCTCCCCCCAAGTGGTACCCCAAATACCGTACCTCCCTCCGTCCAACTGCACACTTCTTTGGATTGGCCGTGAGCCCCGCCTTCCTCAGGGACTCCAGCACTGCTCCCACCTGCTGCATATGCTGCTCCCAGGTCTCACTATGGATGATGACATCATCCAAGTAGGCCGCAGCATATGCAGAGTGAGGCCGCAGTACCCGGTCCATGAGGCGCTGGAACGTAGCTGGGGCCCCGAACAAACCAAACGGAAGCGTGACAAATTGGTACAAACCATACGGAGTGGAGAAGGCCGTTTTCTCCCTGGACTCTGGCGACAAGGGAATCTGCCAGTAGCCCTTTGTCAAATCCAGTGTCGTGAAAAAGCGAGCCGTGCCCAGCCGATCCAGGAGTTCGTCGACCCGGGGCATTGGATAGGCATCGAATTTGGACACCACGTTGACTCTACGGTAGTCCACACAGAACCGTATTGACCCATCGGACTTGCGAACCAGTACAATGGGGCAACACCAGTCACTGTTGGACTCTTCTATTACCCCCATCACTAACATGGCCTGAAGTTCTGCCTGAACAGTTTTCCTCTTGTGTTCTGGCAGCCGATAGGGTCGTGAACGCACTGTCACACCCGGGGAAGTTTCTATGTGGTGGTGTATGAGGTTAGTGCGCCCTGGTAGGGGAGAGAACACATCGGCAAACTGCCGCTGCAACGAGGCCACGTCTGCTCTCTGGCCCGGCGAGAGATGATCGTCAACGGGGACCGGTGCCGACCTGTTTGATTTAGTCACCTCCGGTCCCAGTTCATCTCTCTCAATCACCGTGGTGGCCAGAGAAACAGACGCCACCTCCCTCCAGGCTTTGAGGAGGTTAAGGTGGTAAATCTGTGTTGCTCCGCCCCTGTCAGAACGCACAACCTCATAGTCGACATCCCCCACTCGCCGTGTGACCACAAAGGGCCCTTGCCACTTGGCGAGTAATTTGGAGCTAGACGATGGTAGCAATAGAAGCACTTTATCTCCCGGTGAAAACTGTCTAAGTTTAGCCCCTCTGTTGTACAGCCGCTGTTGACGTCCCTGGGCCTGGAGCAAATTCTCCCGTGATAATTGACCCAGTGAATGGAGCTTTGCTCGCAGGTCCAGGACGTGCTGTACCTCGTTTTTACTGGTGCTTGGACCTGCCTCCCAGTTTTCCTTAACCAGGTCCAAGACACCCCGAGGTTTTCTGCCAAACCCGTGGAGGCCTGGGGCACCTCCCTCACTGCAAACAACAGAGGGTCCAACCATTTATCCCAATTACGACTATCCTCGTGCACGAACTTACGAATCATGTTCTTTAGTGTTTTGTTAAACCGCTCCACCAGGCCGTCAGTCTGGGGATGGTACACACTAGTCCGAATTGAGCGGACGCCCAGTAATTCGTATAGTTCGCGTAGTGTACGTGACATAAACGATGTGCCCTGGTCAGTCAGGATCTCTTTCGGGATCCCAACTCGGGAGATGACCTGAAACAGTGCCTGTGCAACACTCTTCGCCAAGATGTTGCACAGGCGCACTGCCTCGGGATAGCGCGTTGCATAGTCCACTAGAACTAATACAAAGCGATATCCCCGTGCGCTCAGGTCTAATGGCCCGATGAGGTCCATGGCAAGTCTATCAAAAGGAACCTCCATTAACGGTAATGGGCGCAAGGGCGCTTTTGGGGTGGCCGGAGGGTTGACTAATTGACATTCGCGGCAGGATGCACACCACCGACTTACATCCGCCCGAATGCCCGGGCCAATAAAATCGGGCCATGATCCGGTTCAGTGTCTTATCATATCCGAGGTGACCCGCCATGGGGTTGTGGTGAGCCGCCTGGAAGATAGTTTCTCGGAGGCTTTTTGGGACTAACAACTGGGAGAGCTCTTCCCCTGTTTGAGTGTCACGACTCACTCTGTATAATCGGTCTTTAACGACCACAAAGTAGGGGTGAGTGAGTGCTGCGTTAGGGTGAACCGGACAACCATCAATTTCCATCACTTGGTCAAAGGCGTGGCGGAGGGTCTCATCCCGAGACTGTGCGAGTGGAAAATCTTCCATGGGAGCCATCTGTGCCCCCCCCCCCCCCCCCAGCAGCGTCGGGACACGGCACCTCCGCCTCACCACTAAGGACAGCACATAACTCACATTTCCCTGACTTACGTGACCGCACCCTCATGGTTTCCCCCGCTAAGCTCGTAAACCCCAGCCAATTTGTTCCCAAAATTAGAGGGTGCGTGAGGTGAGTACTAACTCCAGCCTTTACTCTATGTTTTTTTCCCTTAAAATAAATTTCCAGAGCCACCACCGGATAATCGTGAATATCCCCATGCACACACCTCACCCTAACTCACGATGCCTCCAACAATGCCCTGGGTCGAACCAAGCGCTGATGGATCAAGGTCTATTCACAACCAGAATCCAGCAGAGCTTGGTTTGTACCCCCTTGTATACATACCGGTATACGGTACGTCCCTTCCGAACCGGGGGAGGCGGCCGGCGGCCCAGCAACCCGAACCACTTGCCCCACTTCCATGAGTGGGCATTCAGCTCTGATGTTGACGGGCTGTCCAAACCGCCAGCACACCTGCCCTGGCGTCTGAGGAGCCCCCCGGGGTGCCAGGTGATCAGACACATAGGCTGGGCCCTGTGGAAAAGACGGCAGAGAGTAATTAGTGGCCCGGAGCATGCGCTAAGGCTGTGTGTGTGTGAGTGTGGGTGTGTGTGGGTGTGGGTGTGGTGCAGGAGCCACTGCCGCTGCCGCTGGGAACCTCCTCCTCGGGGCTGGGGTAGGACGGCCTGCAGGGGTCGTCGCTGGCCTGGTTTCCTCCCTCATGCTCCGCCGGGGAAGAGAGAGATGGTCCTCCGCGAGGACGATCGCTGCCTCGATGTTGGCGGGGCGGTGGCACTGGACCCAATTGGCCGTAGATGATGGTAATCCCGCGATGAACTGCTCCAGTGCCACCTGTCCAACGACGTCCTCGGCGGAGTGGGTCCCCGGCTGGAGCCAGCGCCTCGCTGCGTCCAGGAGCTGCTGCGCATATGCAAAGGGGCGCCCGGCTTCTTCAAACGAGAGCCCCCTGAACCGCCGCCGGTGTCCCACGACGTACTGCCCAGCCGGTCCAGGATGGCTCTCCTCAGCTGTGTGTAGTTGTGGTGCGCGGCCGCCGGCAGGCTGTGCGCGGCCAACTGCGCCACGCCGGTGAGCAGTGGAAGAAGCCGGACCGCTCTCTCCTCCTCCGGCCACCCACACGCCTCCGCCGTGCCCTCAAAAATGTCCAAATATGCCTCCGGATCATCTTCCGCGGTCATCCGATGTAGGGCGACGGGCGGAGATCGGCCCCGACCGGGCTCCGGATCGGCGCTGTGGGTAGCCGGGCGTTGCAGCAGCTCCCGCAGGAGAGCACGATCGTCCCGCTGTGATGCCGCAATGTCCGCGAGGGGCTGGGACTGCTGCTGCTGCAGCGTTGTAGTGCTCTCCTGCATCGCAGCGAGGTGCTGAAGGGCCAGCGACAGCGGAGATTGTCCTTCCATAGTCCCTGCTCAGGTGCCAATGTGAGCTTCCCACTCACTGGGGTTCCGGAAGAACGACGAGATGGCTGAGAGTGAGTATATTGACCAGTTTATTGCAACAGAAATAACCAAACAAACAAAGGTAGACAGAGCCGTGCGTCCGCGCTCTGCTGCGCTTTCTCCGCAAATGTTCACTGTTCCACTGTTCCTCTGTTCCTCTGTTCCTCTGTTCCTCTCTCTCTCTCTCTCTCTCTCTCTCTCTCTCTCTCTCTCTCTCTCTCTCTCTCTCTCTCTCTCTCTCTCTGTCCGTGTGTGGACCCAGCCTACTGCAAGACCAGAACCAGGTTACAAACGTGCTTATATAGCTGACTGATTACCTGATTCTGTCCAGCTGTCTGATCACCGGCTGAGCCACTCCTCCCTTCTCTCCAGCAGCCGTCGCTCTAACCAAGCCCCACTGCCACAATCATCTACCTTGAATCTGGATACATTCACTGCAACTCTGTATTCTATAACTCATGGAATGAAATGTCCATGGTGCAGGATGATAAAAATAATAATAATTTAAAAAAGGATTGTGCAGTTTTGTCAAACTGAAAATTAAAAAAGTGACATTGTTATGGCACATAGCTCTTTTTGTTAGTTTTTTTTAATCAAGTTTACATTGAAAATTAAAGTTGAAATTATTGGTTGAACATCCCTAATCCCAATCGTCATTGGATGATTGATTGATACCAGTCTAGCCACAGCCAATGTGTCTTTATGATACTATAACATGTTATGTGTCCAAACCTCTACTTTTGTATTTGAGTGTTTTTAACTACTAATACCTTACATTCTGACTTCTTTTAGACAGGACCAACTTATGGTCGGAGGATGATGAAGGGATACCTCCACAGCAAAGGCATCCATGCCTCAGAAGGGAGAGTTGCAGCTACACTACAGACTGTTCAGCGACCTTATCATGACACCCGTCGCCAAGTGAGTATACCCATAAACTCCTCATTTGTCTAGTACTTTGAATTCAAAAGTAACATACTGGGGTGTAGTCCAGCCTGTAATCCAGACTAAAACTTTGTTCAACTATGCACTTTAATGTACAAATGTATAGCCCCGAAAAAGCAAGTCGAAAAAGCAAAAAACGTGTTCAGATTTGTTGTAGTGAGGCCTGTGATGGAGATGGTGGATGTCATCACCTGAAAATTAATTTTTTTTAGAGAGAAAGCAATGACAAATGTCGGACTGTGATCAGACATGATTAGCATTTCACACAGCATTTCACAATGTGTGACAGCCAGTGGAAAGTGTTTTTTTCCAGTTTATGTTAGTGCTGTGAAATAAAGCAGAGCAATTTGAAAGAGATCCAAAAGTCTTCCAATTACAGCTTGCTTAAAAACAATGTCCATTACCCCATTTCTGTCTTGTAAGTCAAATAGACCTTTCAATTGCAGTGAAACAATTTACCAAGTATTACTCTGTTTTATCTCTAGGGCTTAAGGAACCTAAATCCTATGCCGTACCAAGCAGCATATTTTGGTCAAAAACTGCACATGGACCAAAACGAAAAGATGGCCATGTATGGAGTTACTTATGTTATGGCCATAGATGGCTATAGCAGCAAGATTGTGGCCAAGTCCATCATGCCAGTCAAAAATAATCTGGTGATATATGATGAAGTGTACAGGTGAGTTGATGTGTTAACCTTCACACGAAGCGGTGTACTTTTTGAAAGAAATTGTCTTGAATTGATGAAAGTTTTTTTTACTAATTTCATTCAAAATTATCTTTGGAGTATGACAGTCGTCTTCATGGTAACCATACAACAACATTGTAGCATGAAGTTAAAGTTAAAGAAAGTATGACTTTGGCCTTATATAGTTGTGTAGGAAATAATGGGAACCAACTTGGAATGGACTGCCTGATTTAAACAATATACAGATACAGTTTTCTTATACAGTAAGAAAAAATAAAGCCAGTGTCACTTGAAAGTATCTTACCTGTTGTCTTTTTATTAGATGTTTTGGTGGTAAATCCTTATACATTTTCTATCAAAGTATAACACAGGTTAAATGATTAAATAAAGAATGTATTTGGTTGGTCTTATAAAATAAAGGAGTTTATGAATCCATTAAAATATGAAATATGTCTTATTAACTTGTGATAGGATGTGGGATTTGAGGCACGGCCTCATGACAGAATGAGCTGCTGAAGTTCTTTTTATCTTTTCCCTTTTCATTGATTAAGCAGGAATGCTGTTGTGACCTTTGGCCTTTGGGACCAACTGAGGGTGGACCATGGAGGAGAATTTTATCTGTCACTATACATGCAGGAAAAACTGTCAGGGTACAGGTTTCAGCAAGACAGGGCACCGTATCAGCAGACAGCATCAACAAGGGTATTTAAAAGTTTTTCTAAACATTATGTCTCTCTACACGATATATTATGTGTGTGTGGTTATGTATTTTTTTATTTATTTTTTTGGACAGTGTAGTGTCTGACTGTATATAACTCCTGTGTGTTTACATCTATACATGTTACTAGATTATATCAGACAGTGGTCATGAAATTATTTGCTTTTTTTTCCGCACACTTTTAAGTTAGTAAGAGTTAAATAGCATGTAAAAAAAACAATTAAAATTATAATCTTGGAATAATACTATTATTTCCTAAATGTGTGCTATTGACTGGGCTTGAATGTAGACCTAAAAACAACAAAAACCTTGTCATTTTTTAAATTCCCTTCTGCTCTGCATTTTAACAGAACCACAGGATCGAACGTGTGTGGCCTGAAGTAAACAACAGGGTCAGCTATCCACTGAAGGCAGCCTTGGTTCACCTTGTGGACAGGTAGCCAGCATTGGAATCCAGCGATTTGTTGATGCTTGGAATTCTCACACAGTTTCAGGTATTTGAACTGTTTTAGTAGTTGTATCCCCAACACAAAACTACATTTCACTTAGCAGGGAGCTTGCTATGAGGAGTAATTTCCCCTAGGCAACACCTGGCAGCTTGTCCTGCTGCTTTCTCAGGTCCCACTGAGCATTTTCAAATTCAAAATATTTACAGCAAATAATGTGTAAACACAGCGCATCTGAAAAGTATTCAGAGACCTTCATTTATTCCACATTTTGTTGTGTTATAGACTTGATTTCAATAAATAGCATAGCATAAATATTTTTTCTCAGAAATAAAAAAATGTTTTTTTGTTGAGAATTTGATAATTGTAAGACGTAAGACGTAATCATTACACTCACATAACATCTGATAAGAAAGCTGATATATTGTTTTTTGCTTTATATCCTTTAGATGTCATGATTTACTTCTCTGTGACACGTTCACACGAATCAGATCATGATATTACATAACTTAGGCAGCTGACAACACACTACTGTGGAATTACAGTTGCCTGGTGGCCAAATCAGAAATACATGAACACAGACAGCTTATGTCACTGTAAGTAGGCTTTAACAATAACACTACTGTGATATTGACAGTTAGTTACAGTACAACAGCATGTGTCTCAACACCAAGAGAAAAATTAACTCATTCAACATTCCCTTTGTCTTTCATAAGGAAGAGGGATTCCAAATGTCCTGGCCGGGGACGGATGTCAAGTGAAGTTGGCAGAAGAACTTCTGCCAGGTTCAGCAGAGGCTGCTGATCTTTACCTGCAAGAGAGGGGGGCAAACTTGACCAGGGAGTCAGCATTCGGCACCAATCCCTTTCCGTCTCTGGAGGAGCAGCAAAATGCAGAACAACAGTTCAACACAGCATACCCAGACTTAGGGAGTCTGTTTGACAGTGCTGTGAATCATCAGCCTCGCCCCTTCCAAGAAGCTGTGATGGAGCTGATCTCTGTTTCGCGGCGATACCAAGTATAGCGGGAGAGTAAGTTAGTGTTAACTTGAACATCTTCATGTATTTGTTCATGATTGTTAATGGTTTGCTTTACTGGTTACTTTTGTTAGTTAGTCAAAGTTCTAAAAGGGAAAGTTTATATTGTTAACAGTGTGTGTGTGTTATATAGTTCAGTTGAGATTGTGTTTTAAATAAATGACAATTTGTTTTGTTCCCTGAGTACTTGAGTTCCTGAGTTGTGTGTTTGGGTTAAAGTGCTAGTTCTACTACCTAATCACGTACCACACAGACATGAATAGCCTGCAGTTACATTTTATTCAATTTGCCAAATCATAGCATACATTATCTCAAGGCACTGTACACAGACAACATCATGGACAGCAGAGAAACCCAACAATTCACACAATGAGCAAACACTAGAGGCATCAGTGGAGAGAAAACACTCCCTTTTAACAGAAGAAAAAATCTCTGACAGAACCAGACTCAAAGATGTGCAGCATCTGCCTCGACTGGTTGGGATGAAAAGAGAAAGGACAAGAGGGAGATGAGGTAGAGACAGAAGAAAGAGACCAGGAGCAAATATGCAACAACTGCAGGAATATAATATAGTATATAGTTATAAGTGTATACAAGACAGTCAGAGTCAGTGATGACATGTTCATAGAACTACAGTCATTTGTACAAGCAGGAGCATAAATTGTTGATAAAAATTATACAGATATCAACTTTTAATTATAGAATAGTAATAATAATAATGGTGATGATTTGTATGATAATTACAATAATAGCCTCAAAACCATTCTTCTGTCTAAAAGTGTATTTGTCAAATGAAAATGACTTACTTACTTAATTACTGAACTGATCACAACACAATATTACCAATTGGAAGAGTTTATAACAGAGGGAACAAAACTGAACTAGAGCGTGAATAAGAAAACCCTTAATTAAATAATAAAAACATTCAATAATTACTATGCATCTAAAGATATATATTATTACATTACTGTATTTTGCCCTAGGACGACAATACAAGACTTCCAAAGATGTTGATCCATTTGAGACAGGTACGTTTGCTTTGTATTCCAGATGACCTGTCATGAGCCAGTTTACATACTATAGCTCCATCGCAGCATATTTGTATTCCAAATCATACAGGGTTATAGGCTATAAGACAAAACATAATAAATCCCTGGGTGGATGCGGGCGCCACCTTGTGGCTAAACATCGACGCTGAAGTCATCATAACTTAATCACAAGTTTTGATTTTCAAATAATTATTAACACTATTATTGGCCGTGTCTGTCTTGACTGCGGGTGATGGCGACCTCTGCTGGTGATATTAGATGCTAGCTTATTTCGGCAGGGTAAACGTTTTCTACAATATCCATTCACACACTCAGCTAAAATAATAATTATAGCCTACATGTCCTTCTCCCAAACAACCAGCTGTTATAGTTTCACTTTTCACGAAAATACATGTACTACATTACAGTGTATAAAGAGAATGGTATATAATCTGTATGAAAATAAATCAGCACGCTTTTATTTTGAAGTTTTTACACTTCACTTCCGCTTCCGGTCTGTCAGCCGCCGTCTCGAGAATTAAGAAACGAAAAACAAAAAAAGGAATTTGCAAAAAACAAATTTGGGCCGTTATTTTGTTTTGTGTCTTTCGTTTTTCCGTATTTTGGTTGAATACGAAAAAAGGAAAAAGGAGCATTGTTTCCGTTTGTTCATATTTGGGTTGAATACGAAACAAGGAAATAGGGGCGCTGTTTCCGTTTTTTCGTATTTTGGTTCAATACGAAACAAGGAAATTTCCGTTCTCTCGTTTGTTGGTATTGTGAAAAAAACGGATTATACTTTAGTACCCGGACCCAGTTGAACATCAATGTGATGCCTCCATGTCAACTTAAAAAAAAAAAAGCCATGGATTGAGCCATGGCGGCCCAGTGGTATGGCGAAATGTCAACTGGAAGGGTTGTGGGTTCAATTCCTATGTGCTCTTGAGCAAAGGCACTTGACCTCATCAAGACTAGAAAAGCGCTAAATAAATACAGACCATTTACAAACTCTTGTTCTTCTGATTGTATGGTAGTGAGTAACAATGATAGTTAGAGGAAATGTGCAAAAGTAAAAGTACAAGTTTCCAGAAATATAAACAACAAAGTAAAGTACAGGTACATGAATGTTGTACTTAAGCTCAGTAACAAAGTATTTGTACACTGTTAAGTTGTTGACCCACTTTAAAAAAAATGAAGAAAACTTAGGGAAGAAACATGTTATATTTACACTCGGTAAACAAATCGTTTCCAAGTGATGTTTGGTAAGCTAATTAAACATAGTTATAAATCCTAAGTCAAAGGTTGAAAAAATGTGTTTGGGGACCCAAAAATGGCCCGACCCAGGGCTTGAGAATCACTGGTTTAGCCGACGTCTGTATGCGTTTGTGGATTTTGACAGACAAATTTGTCCCAAAGAGACAGGTTTCAGGTACATGTAAGTTAACTTTCTCTGTTACTGCTCACATCTCTGTCTAAAAAGCCCAAACTGCGTCCATCTGGGTCCATTTTTTTGGCTGCTGCTGGGAAAAACGTGCCATTTTCCTGCTCAGTGTAGCCTCACTGGCCAAAAAAAAACACCACAAGAGTGGATGAGGAGACAAAAAGAGAAGTTTGTTTTTCACCTTCTCTGAGCAGGTTACGTTGCAGCTTGTTTTTCGTTGGTTTTTTTGTCTGTTTGTCAAAAGGATTATGTAAAAATCTACTGGTTTTATTTGTCCTTGAACCCGTGAACTTTTTCAGCAGGTCAGGAAAAGGTCTGTGTTGTTTTCTTTTTTCCTCAAAAAGTCATCAAAAGGTTGGGCATAATATAAAGAATCCATGAAGACGTCAAAATTGGAGCTGATTCTGATCACTTGACTTTTTTTTTGATAGTTCCTGGTGCTTTTTTTTGGTACCGGCTCTGGCGAGGTTCCAGTCGAGCTGAGCCGATACTTAAATGTGACGTCAAACGACCGTGGCGGCGAGTGTACACGGCTGCGGTGCACAAAAATACACCGTGGTCCATCGTCGGCGATGGTGCAGACTAGTGGCCGATGAGAGGATCCAGATAAAACGACGTTGCGACATTAAGGACGTACTGTAAAGTAATGGAAATCAAACACGACTGATACCAAACCAAGTCGACTGGATCTAGATCTGTATAATGGAATTCAGGCGTTTCGAGGCCCCATTATCTTCAATGAATGCTTCATGACAATTTGGACAATGCTATGCTTCCAACTTTGTGTCAACAGTTTGAAGAAGATCGTTTTCTATTCCAACAGGACTGCGTCCCAGTGCACAAAGCAAGGACTATAAAGACATGGTTTCACTTTGAGTTTGGTGTGGAACTTGTTGATCTGAAATGGCTGATGTCAGATTTTCCAGGTGCATTTCCAGATACAGCAAGAAGGAAAACGTACTATTGTCTAAAAAAACCAGACCTAAGTTCAATCAGAAGACATAATGAACTTTCGCAACATATCGCCTGACCTCATCAATGCTCTACACAATGAAATCAATGGACACAAAAAACCCTAATCCCCAGAAAAAAAACAGATTTGGGTTTTTTAGACAAATCGGACGTTCTAAATGGGCCATATGTCAGCTAGGATTTTGCACCAGCAACCCTGTGAGTAAAAAACTAAGCAAACAAACACACGAGTCATGAACACTTGGGGTTCTATTCTTTGTTTAGTGTGTAATTAGGTCCGGTTGTTCTTGCTCTCAGTGTCCTCAGGCACAGACGTTCAAAAGAACAACATGTCCAGGGTGAGAGGAATCCTGGAAACACACTAGGAACGGGATAGAAAACATATTACGTTGTGTAAAAATTATATTTATATCCTTTTTTTTTTTTTTTTTGCCAGAAAGTGATCTCTTCTTTCAGGGAGTCCTGGTCATAAATGGTTACATAGACGAGACAATTTCAGATGAAAAAGCCACAACAGAATACAAAAGTTAGAAGGAGACAATATAATAGTGCAGAAGTATACAGGCCATATCAACAAGAGCCTTAATGCAAACAAGGTTATTATAGTAAATGAAATGAAGAAAACTAAAAAGAACTGAAATAAAAAATAGCCGAATTGTGTGTTTCTAAAACTAACTAAAATTGTAGTGGAAAATCAGCTTTTTTGTAAATTTAGTCTCTTTTTTTTTTTCTCTGCCTGCAATTTTGAAAGGTTGAAGGTTTTCATTCATATTCTTAAAGGTGCATTATGTAATAAATCTAAAGCAACTGGCCATAAAAGGCTCCTAATATACAACAACAGTACAGACAAATATTTACATAAAAAAAATATTTTGCAGACTGCAAATCATGTTTATGTATTGAAATCATGTTTTGGCGTCATGTGGCGCCACCTACCGCGTCTACTAATCGTTGCAGTCAGTAGAGTCTCAGCTGCCGAGCAACCACGGGTTGCCAGTTACATCAGAAAACGAAACCTAAAAGACCTCAGTGTTTTGAATTTGAATGTAGAAACAAATCCGTGTGTGTTTATTTTCTACCTTACTACTTTAGCAGAATGACACACATTTTGGCTAATTTGTCGTCGACTGTTCTATTTCATTCAGGGATGGTTGTTCATGTGTGCTAATACGTTTTTAAATTGCTGTCTTTTGTAGGGTCTTTATGACCTATTTGTACCTGGCAAATACTCCATATGACAAAAAAACTAATACTAAAACAAATTAAAACTAAAACGATTGAAAAATCACCCCTTAAAAATAGGCGACATGAAACAACATGTTCCTTTCACAGTTTAGTACTATTATATTATATAAATACATCTCATGTGTGACCTTGTCGTTTAACCCTTGAACACCGAGTGTGTTGCCAATGACGCCTTTGCATAAGCGCACTTTGCATTTCTGTAATTACGTGACGGTTTGTGCTCTCGTGCAGTAAATTGCAAATAATTGTCAGATTGTTCAAAGTTATTCTGAACATTTTTTTTGTTGGAGGCCATGACTATGACTACATTGGACACAAAGTCCCTCCCTGTTTAACTCCTCCTCTCGTCCTGAGTCAAGCTGTTAAATAAGATGAACTCTTATGTCTCATCATCACTCTGGATCAACACACTTTCCAGAAGCAAGAATGTCTCTTTATCGTGTGGCCTTCGTGGTTCTCATCGCTCTCCTGCTGCTTTACGGTGAGATTAACAGAGAACAAATTGTATAAATTAAAGGATTTCTTGTGCACACAAATCAAATGTTTTATAATTTTTTTATGACAGTTGCAGAGACTGAGGCTTGCCGAAGACCTGGAATATGTAGATCCAGGTGTGGCGTTTATGAAACAAAGTCAACAAGATTTTCCTATTGTCCATCTCGCAAAGTGTAAGTTGAGATGCAGCATTCCAATATTGTCTACATTTATTTGTTTGTATAGTGTGATTATAAGAATGGGTTTTGTTTTGTTTTTTAACACCAGATGCTGTCATAACTGGGGCTAATTCGTCTGTTCGACAACAAGACTCACCTGGAATCAGATGTCGTTGATTCTTGTAGGTCAAATGACTAAAATGGAATAAAAAATAAATATTCCCTTAACATCTTTGGATTTGTGTGGCAATATTTGGTTGACATCACGCATGTGTTTATCTGTATGTTTGTAGCTGCAGTGTGATATAATGTTGTTTATGAATCAAATCAGATACAAATTGAGGGATAAACACACACACACACACACACACACACACACACACACACACACACACACACAGAGGGAGAGACAAGAAAAGAGTTGATGTTCAAATGCACCAAAAAAAGTGGAATTCAATGAGACTTCAGGAAAAAGACTGCAATCAATGAAATGCACTGACAATAATATAATATAATGCCAACTTTATTTATGTAGCACCTTTAAAACAAATACATGTCAGTAACACGTACAAACAAATCAATATGGAAATATATAAGGCGACAAAATAGAGAGTAGCAGCAAAATAGAAGTAATAATAATAATAATTATTATTATTATTTTTTATATTTTTATATATATTATTATTATTGTTGAGGCCAATAATGAATTCTCAGTTGGGTAAAAAAAACAAAACAACAACAATATATATACATAACCTTAGTTAGATAATAATAGTAATAATATAATCATAATAAAAATCATTATATTATACGATAAAAATAAAGCACAACAGAGACTTCATGTCCTCAGGGTGATAGTGTGGAGGCTCATAAGGCAGATCTGGGCCCTTCCCAGAATCAACATCAATGCAAATAAGTACAAATTGTGCACGCTTTTATTTTAAAGCATCATTTAATTAAAGAAAAAAACAAACAAAACAAAACAAGGCCATAATGTCTGCAGAAAAGATCACTGTCTCCTGGAGGAACCCCCCCCCCCCCCCACTAACCCTTTGAAGCGTTGCTAGGTGACAGAGCTGCCAAAACACAAAACCACCAGATTCAGAGGCAGTTTCTTCCCCGCAGCCATCAGCTCATCGAATAAACCAGTTTTATGACTTTGGTTTTTAACATTTAAAAGAGATGTGCAAATGTCAGACCGTACGTAACTCAACGGGCTATCCAGCTCCTAGCACAGGCTCTGGTCATCAACACCCTGCTAACAGGCCTCCCGACCTGTGCTGTGAAACCGCTGCAGATGGTCCAGAACGTGACGCCGCGCCTGGTCTTCAATCGGCCTGAACGGGCGCTTGTCACCCCTCTGTTCATTGAGCTCCACTGGCTACCCTTAGCCGCCCACATCAAATTTAAATCACTGATGCTAGCCTACAAAGTGCTACAATGGCTTATGTTACCCCTCGACTACTCCGTTCATCAAAGGATTGTCGTCCAGCTTTTCACGCTGGTGGTACGAACTACCGAGAGCTACCAGAACAAGGGCGTCCCAGTCTGTCTCCAGCTCTTCCAAGAAGAGCATCTTCTGTCCTAGCACTAACCCTACCCAGACCCCTCTGCTCTGGAGAACTGAGAAAATACCCTCAACATGAACAGCAAGATCACGACAAAGATCTAACCAGGAACACTCTGCAGACAAATGTGGGGGAGCCAGGATTGCACGGACTCTCGTGTCTCATAATCACAGTTGCAGATCCGAGAATGTCTCTTTATCGCGTGGCCCTTGCGGCTCTCTTCTTTCTCCTCTGCTGTTTTGTGGCAAGTTTAACGGATTTTGCATGTATTCCTGGTTTCCCACGGTCCAAAGAGTTTGTAGGTGATCGTAAAAACTAACTGCAGCAACTCATTAAATTAATAGCTAGCGCTGCTGGTGGTGCAGATACCTGGCAGGAGCAGTGACACGTATTATATCATAATACCCTGGCAACATTCTTTCCTTTTCTGTAATGGTTTAAACATCATCTACGATCTGGAAAACCAGTCTGTGTTTGTGTTGTCGGGGTGTGAAAGTTGAACAGTGGGCATAGAATATGAGCTATTTTGAATTTGAACCAAATGTTCATTTTTATTTTGTCTGATACGCTTAGCCAGGTCGTAATAAGATCATAAATAAGATCATTTGTTCTGTCATCGTCCTCCTCTTCCTCACATACCTCTCACACTGGTCAAGGCCACTTTTGTGATTTCCCTGCCCTCTACAAGAGTGACACAGGTTTAGTGTAAATACCAAGAAATCCTAAATTCTGTCGGGGAAACTTAGAGCACAACTGTATTAGAAATGTCACAATTCTCCAAATCCTGGATTCGATTTCATTTTCGATCTTTTCCCCCCTCTCTTTTAGCACAGATGGGTCTGCCATTTTTAGACCCATCTACTTTAGAATCATTGGCTCGATGTCGTCAAGTGTCCTCTTTCTCATACGACGATGAAGTTAAAAGAGAACAACAAATAGAAGTGAAGGATGTGGACAGAATAATATTATTTTTATGATCCTCAGGCTGTTGTATCATCGTTCAGGCACCAAAGTCAACGTGTCACTGTCACTGCCAGGTATCTGCACTGGAAGCAGAATTAGTTATTATTCAATGAAGACATGAGTGTTTACTTTTGTTGAATCTGCACGTCTTTGGACTGTGGGAAAACACACACACACACACACACACACGCACACACACTTTTTTAACTTTAGAGGGCAGTAAGATCACAAAATTGGCCTTGACCAGTGTGTGAAGTCTACTTATTGCTCGGTCTATTTACACCACTCTATTTTAACGTGGTTGATAACGGTCGTTAACATCGAGAGCTCAATATTTTCTCCGGTGACACTTGGTGCAAAAAGTTTCAGAACCACTGCTTTAGTAAAGTCAAAGAGACAGCAGAGGTGTTTTCATGTGAATCAGGTGACAGAGAACGAGCAGCACAACGTACAATATACACGACAATTGTGTGTAGAATAGAATAGAATGCCTTTATTGTACAATGAGATTAAAAGCAGCTCCAATAGCAGCAAACAGAAAAAATATGGCACTGCACTGTAAAAAAGAAAAAGTTGAGAAAACTCAAAATTTCAAGGCAACTTTCTGCCATACATTTTTTAGTTAACAGCAAAAGATCAAAACAAAAGATCTCAAGAAGTTCCATCAACTAATATTATTTTGTCAGACAAACTTGTAAGTTAGAGTTGTGCCAACTCAAAATTCAAAATGACATTTTTTAATTCCATTTTCAAATGATCTGAACATGATTAGTTAGCCAAACTGTTTTTGAAAACAGAATTTTACAAGTTTGTCTAACAAAATAATATTAGCTAATGGAACTTTTTCAAAAGCTTGAGATCTTTAGTTGGGCTGTAAACTCAAAAAATGATTGCATTAAGTTGCCTTGAAACGTTTTTTTTTACACTGTATATACAGTGTTTTATTGCACATGATCCTTTTTGCACAGTGGTATGTTATTTTCCAGTGGTGGGTCTCTGTAATAAGTGCATATTACAGTTGAGGGTGGCCATTGCTTTGCTGTTTTTGAATCTGTTTGTTTTCGTCCTGATGCGCCTGCAGCGCCTCCCTGAGAGCAATGGGTCAAACAGGTAAACGCCAGGGTGGAAGCTGTCTTTGGTTGATGGTTTTAGCTAGTTTTATGACGTGTAAATGTCCACCACTACTCTCTGGAGCCTGTGTGACACAGTATGTCATGGATGAGCGGTAGAAGGTTGGAGTTTAGGTTGTGCTTCTTGAGTTCTCTGAGGAAGTGTAGACGCTGCTGAGCCTTCTCGATGACTGCCGTGATGTCCTGGAGGAGAGGTTGGGGTCAAGTCTCACAGTCTGGGGTCAGTTGGTGAGAATGTCCTTTATCCAGGCACATGTGAGAGAGTGTCCAGTTTTGTCATGACTTTGTCCGGGATAATAATTGTGTTAAAGCGGAACTAGGCCGGAAATTCCGATTAACGCTGTTTTTTGGTGTGTATCTGCGTCATTACCTTGTTTATGAAGCCCTGAAGGTTCAAAACAAACATTTCAGCCACTGCTGAGAACGTTGTGTTTTATTGTAATCTCGGGGCTCAACGAGATCACCGAAAATCCTGTAATAGTTACGTAAGCAGCGGTTCTCCTGAACAACCGATCGTCCTGCTCCGGGCACTAGTCCGGGCACATCCGGTTGCGTACATTGAACCGCAGAAGAAGAAGAACGTCCGTTGTGAAGGTGTTTCACGAGCAACAGTGTCTTCTGACTCTGGGTCTGACTCCGGTTTAAAGTCATAGAAGGGACTGCGGCGGGGAGTCGTGACGATGCTACACTGTTAAAACAATGTTTTGATAATGAGGAGCAGTGCATCCACCGTTCCAGAGGGGGGCGTTGCGCTTCTGAGAACGGATGTGCTGGATAGTACTGGCCAATCACAAGACTCAAGGATTTCTATTGGCTCGTTTACACCAACTAGGAGGTTTTTGAGCATAAAAACAAGTTAATATATGTAAGTAGACCTCCATAACTAACATATATGTGCAACAGGACCATTCTATGTGAGCTTTAAAGGCTGAACTGTGATCCACAAAGAGCATCCGGACGTAGCTCTGCTGCTGCTCCAGGTGGTTCAGCCCAGAGTGGAGAGCTACGGCGATGGCGTCCTCTGTGGATCTGTTTGCACGACACGCACGTGTACGTGTTTTAGTTAAACGTGAATTCATCATTCAGATGAGAAACAAAGTCTCTCCTCTCACCCGTTTAAACTCCACCCGTCATCAAAGTCGAGCAGTTAAGGTAGAACAACTCTTGTGTCTCATCATCATCATCACTGTGGAGGAGCAACAGTTCCAGAAGCGAGAATGTCTCTTCGTCGTGTGGCCGTCTTGGTTCTCGTGCTTTATGGTAAGTTTAACGCGCACACACACACACGAATGTGTGTTTTGTGTATTTTTTACTACAGCTCATAAATTGCACAACAAAAAGTCAAAGCTTCTGTTTTATGTTTTGCTTTTGTGATTTTTTTTCGTGATTCCAGTTGCAGAGAACGAGGCTTTTATAATATGCACTGGTAATGAACAGTGTGAAGAAGGTGGTTGCAAGGAACATCAGTTACCCATACAAGCCTTTTGCCCATCCGGCAAAGTGTAAGTAGAGATGTTCAGCAGTTGCACCATAACAATAATCTATCTATTTATTTGCTTGTGTAATGTGATTATCTTGTTTTTAATTATCATTATTATTATTTGATTTGATTTAAACCAGATGTTGCGGAAACATGTATGGCTAATTCAGCCGTGACTGGACGACAAGACTCACCTGGAATCAGGATTTGCCTCTGAACTCTGCTGACCTGAGAATGTTCAAATAAAGTCTTGTGGCAGAGGTGGAATAAGAATTAATATTCCCTTAACGTCTTTGCCCTTTTTTTTAATTTCCATGTTACTCTGGATTATTTGTTAGAATATGACTTAATTTACAGTTTATAATGGAAACTGTTACACAAAGGCAGATTCAGTTCTAAATTCTCACACACAGTGTGACACTGTCCTTTTATTCTTCTGTGGCGCCCCCTGCTGGTTGCACGAAAACCAAAATGATTAATGGTGCAACGTATGATCCAATTTATTCACTTAACATACAAACTTCTCTCGACCTACCTGGCTTTTCCTAAATTATTTTTATAATGAAACTAAACACTTTATTACCAAATTAACGGATGATTCATGGTTAAATGTGCTTTCTTACACCCCACATCATGTATTAGATAAACTAGTGTTATTTGTGGTCTGTTTGATCAGTTTTCTGTACCCAATAATTTTCCTTCAAGTAGAAATGGGTGTAGATTTTTATGAGATGATGTAAAACACTTACAGATGGCATTTAGTAAATAAAGGAACACGACTTTCTAATGAAAATTATAGCTTTAATCTTCATGATAGTGTAACTGTTCGTAATGGAAGACATACCTGTAAAGGAACTTCTATCTAATATTGTTTAAATAATGTTAAATCAGCAGAGGTTTCTTGTCTATAGTTCAGAGTGAGGTGGCTCTTAAAAGAGCCTTTTGTTTAGTTTGTTGTTGTTGTTTACTTTAAGCTCTCTCTCCACGGATGCGTCGGGCCAGCTGGATGTCCTTGGGCATGATGGTGACCCTCTTGGCGTGGATGGCGCACAGGTTGGTGTCCTCGAACAGGCCGACCAGGTAAGCCTCGCTGGACTCCTGCAGAGCCATGACAGCGGAGCTCTGGAAGCGCAGGTCGGTCTTGAAGTCCTGAGCGATCTCTCTGACCAGGCGCTGGAAGGGCAGCTTGCGGATCAGCAGCTCCGTGGATTTCTGGTAGCGACGGATCTCTCTCAGAGCCACGGTACCGGGCCTGTAACGGTGAGGCTTCTTCACGCCGCCGGTGGCAGGCGCGCTTTTACGCGCAGCCTTGGTGGCCAACTGCTTCCTGGGAGCTTTACCTCCGGTAGATTTACGAGCGGTTTGCTTGGTTCTTGCCATGTTTTTACGCTTCTTGTTTCACTAACAGAAGAATAAGTGAAGCAGACACGAGCGACTCTCTGCTCTTAAACTGTGGGAGCAGCTGTGAGACGGTGACGCTGCTTCAGTCCTCCGGCTCCTGATTGGTGGTGAGCGGCTCTTCCTGGAGCGCAGCGCCGCCCAGAGGAGCCTGAAACCTCGCTGCTTATTGGACAAAAGTCCCCTCCCTCTGCTGCTCTGCTCTGGTTGGTCTGGCAGGAGTCTCCCGCTCTTTCTTGGACATATAAAGGAGGCTTTGAGCTGTTTGAGTCACAGACAAGCACAAACTTCTATTTAGTCACAGTTTCTCTGATTTTGTCCGAAAAATCCTATAAAAGTCACGATGTCCGGAAGAGGGAAAACCGGCGTTTTGTCCCATGTTTAACTGCAGCGATGATGAGACACAACAGCACCTTTTAATAGACTGTTATCGAGCACAGGAAGTCTGGGGGAAACTTAAAGGCAATGGTTTTAATATAGACATCAACTACAAAACAATCATTTATTCACTTATCGATAACAAAATAAACCAGAAAAATAAAGAGCTCATGCAGTTAATCATCTGCATTGTAGGCTCAAAATTATGGAAAACAAGCTGTGCAATGGTCATTAAACAAACGATTATAGACAGTAATACAGTATATAAACAAGTTTTAACAGAACTCAGGAGGAGAAAATCTCTTGATAGAGATCAGCTGCTCCCATGGGAAAATTTAAATCTTTAAAATGTGGTTCTTTATATGTATTTAGCACTGTTTTGCAATTTTTTATATTGTTGTTTGCACTTTATACACTGTCTTGTCTTTTACTGTTTATGTATGTTTGTTTTTGCATCTCCGGTTACTCATGTGACGTAGAGATGTGTCATGTGTTTTATTGTGTGAAGACGCAAACAACAACACAGAGGTGTCCAACATATGGACGAAAGGTCTATCAATAATATCTATAGGGGAAAATAGTGCGGATGGTGTGGGTATCTTTTTTAAATCCATGGACGTTACTGTTATTAGGAGACGTGACTTTATCCCGGGCAGATTGATAATGGTTGATTGTTTTTATAAAGGAGAAAAATGTAGGATTATTAACGTGTATACTGCCCCTGAAAGAACCAATAAGGTTCAACTTTTTAAGAGACTCAGGGAAGTATTAGGGGTTGGTTATAAAATAATATTGTGTGGCGATTTTAATACAGTAACAGAGCCAAACGATAAAGTAAGCTCAAGAGCTTTTAAACTCGGCACAGAGGGCAGATTGTTAATGGATATTTGTAAAGAAGCCGAGCTGACGGATGTCTGCAGACGCATAGATCCTGTCGGTATTCAGTTCACACGTTTTGACTCTCAAACAAAAACACGTATCGACAGGATTTATGTGTCCAAACATTTTAAAGTGGTTCAGTACAACACCATTTTAAACAGTCTCTCTGATCACCTGTTGGTTAAAACCTCTTTATCTTCAGGATCCTCTGAAACCAGAGGATTTTGGAAACTCAACACTCATTGTCTCACAGATAAGAATTTATTAGTAGAGTTAGAAGAAGAAATTCATAAAATAACACAACTAAAATTATTAACTAAATCTAATATCATATTATGGGAACTGTTAAAACATAGAATTAAAGATTTTTTCAAATTTAAATGTAGAGAAATAAATAAATAAAAAAACATTAAATATAACAGATTAATGGAACGATATATAGATTTCAAACAAATGAAAAAAAGATCAAACTCTGAGGACGAAATCATGTCAAAAATAAAAACAGAAATAGATCAATTAAATCATGAAATATTATATAACATGTATAAACAAACCAATATTGATAATAGAGGAAATCTGATCCATACCCTTAAGGCGAATCAGAAACAAACTCAGAGTAAATTCATCAAATCAATTAAAAACCGTGACGGCGATGAAGTTTACGAAGAGAAAGAGAAAAGACAAGTGATCAAAGAACTCTGTGCTGAAGATTATAAGAAAATTGAAATAGACACTGAATGTACAGATATTTTACTAGAAGAGATTCCATCCTACAGTTCTCTGGACTTTTCACAACTCGTGGGAAAAATAAAAAATGACGAAGTAAAACTAGCGATTCAACAACTGAACGTGGGTAAAAGTCCCGGCCCTGACGGTCTGCCCACTGAATTCTACCAATTATACATGGATGACGTCATTGACCTGCTCACGTCCATGTATAATGAAGGTTTGACCAGAGGCTGTATGGGGGAATCTTTTTATATGGGAATAATGAATTTAATGTATAAAAAAGGAGAAGATAACGATATAGAGAATTACAGACACTTAACGTTAATGAACACTGATTATAAGATTTTAGCTAAAATAATACTGAACAGATTAAACGATGTTCTGGAGGAAATCATAGAAAAAGAACAAACCTGTGCCGTTAAAGGTCGACTCGTGGGATAATCTCTGCACCTTGAGAGAGACAATCTATAAAAACGAAAAGGACAATTTTTATATCATCGGGCTGGACCAAAAGAAGGCATTTGATTACATCTCTAGAGACTATCTGTGGGCAGTCATGAAGTCTTATGGTTTCCCAGAAGCATTTATACATTTAGTTAAGTGTCTGTATCAAAAATCAAATGTTTGCGTAAATGTTAACAGGGTTTTAACAGACTCTTTTATAGTAGAACGTGGAGTAAAACAGGGCTGTCCTCTGAGCGCCTCTTTATATATTTTAGCGATAAATCCTTTAATCAAAAGCATTAATTCTGACAGACTAATATCTGGTACATGTGTTGGTCGTTCCCTGAAAGTCAAAGCCATGGCATATGCTGATGACGTCACTGTGGTTATAAAAAACCAATTGGAGATGGATGTTTTAACAAATATTTTAAGTCTGTACGAACTCGCCTCTGGAGCCAAACTAAACCATAATAAAACAGAGGGAGTTTGGATCAGGGAAGAGTATAAAAAGACTGATATTAACATCAAAGTAAAAGACGAAATCAAAATTTTAGGCCTGACCATCTGCAATAACGACTGCAGTGGAAAGAACTGGGAGAAAAAACTGGGTGAAATTAAAGAAGAAGTAAAGAAATGGGAAAATAAAAACACTAATTATAAATCAAGAGTTAACATAATTAAAACCTTCATCCTATCAAAACTCCTTTTTCTGGCCAATATTTTCCCTTTATTTAGTTTGGGTAACAACTAGAGAATGCACGAAAAGAGAATTTCTTTTTAAAAGTAAAGAGTACGGAGGTCTAGGAGCTGTGGAGATGGGCACAAGGCTTTGTGTAGCTTTTGTTAAAAATGTGTCCGTCTCCATCAGCAGAAATGCTCTGTGGGTTGGTGAACTCAATCACTGGAGGAAGAAGAGAGGAAGAGCCAGAAATGGCCCTGAACACAGACTCATATATGGTGACTTTATTGATAAGTATAAACATCTCAACATAGACTGGAGCGGCCTTCCGGCTAAAATGATTTTTAAGAAGATAAATGACTCCACATATGGTGGTTTTATTAACTATAAGCATTTAAAAAGTGAAGAAACACCAGAGCTTTTGAAAATGTTTAAAAACCAGCATTTATCAGAGAGTATCAGAGACCAGAGATGGCTTCTGTCTCTGAACAGACTCCCTGTCAGAGCTGTTGTGTCTTGGAGCTGCTTTGTTAAAACTAAACAATGTCCGATGTTTAACTGCAGCGATGATGAGACACACCAGCACCTTTTAATAGACTGTTATCGAGCACAGGAAGTCTGGGGGAAACTTAAAGGCAATGGTTTTAATATAGACATACTACAAAACAATCATTTATTCACTTATCGATAACAAAATAAACCAGAAAAATAAAGAGCTCATGCAGTTAATCATCTGCATTGTAGGCTCAAAATTATGGAAAACAAGCTGTGCAATGGTCATTAAACAAACGATTATAGACAGTAATACAGTATATAAACAAGTTTTAACAGAACTCAGGAGGAGAACATCTCTTGATAGTGATCAGCTGCTCCCATGGGAAAATTTAAATCTTTAAAATGTGGTTCTTTATATGTATTTAGCACTGTTTTGCAATTTTTTATATTGTTGTTTGCACTTTATACACTGTCTTGTCTTTTACTGTTTATGTATGTTTGTTTTTGCATCTCCGGTTACTCATGTGACGTAGAGATGTGTGTCATGTGTTTTATTGTGTGAAATTCAATAAAAGTCTTTAAAAAGCAAAAAAGAAAGCGCGGAAAAGGTCTCGGTAAAGGCGGCGCTAAGCGTCACTGCAAAGTTCTCCGTGATAACATCCAGGGAATCACCAAGCCCGCCATAAGTGAAGCAAATCTCTGGCCTGATCTACGAGGAGACTCGCGGTGTGCTCAAGGTTTTCCTGGAGAACGTGATCCGTGACGCCGTCACCTACACCGAGCACGCCAAGAGGAAGACTGTGACCGCCATGGACGTGGTTTATGCTCTGAAGAGACAGGGACCCTGCTGAAAAAAACAGCTTAGACCAGCTTAGGATGGTTGATGGTTTTAGCTGGTTTTAGCTGGTCTTAGCTGGTCATAGCTGGTCTTAGGCTGGTTTAGTTGGTTTACCAAGCTGGACAAGCTGGCCAGGCTGGTGTGTCAGTCGCTGGCCAGCTGGTATGGCTGGTCACCCAGTCAGGCTAAGCTGGTGTCAACCTGCCTGACCAGCAAAGCCCGGCTGGTAGGCTGGAGTCAGCTGGTCTGTCTAGCTTGTCAGCTGGACAGACCAGCAAAACCCGGATTTACCATCCGGGCAAGCTGGTTGGATGGCCAGCCTCTTAGACTGACCAGGCTGGACTGGGCAAGCATGGCTCATAATTGTCATGATATGTATAAATAATACATCCTGATATATATATATATATATATGCATGTATATATATGTATATGTATATGTATATGTGTGTATATATATATATATATATGTGTGTGTGTGTATATATACACATATATATATGTGTATATATATGTATATATATGTGTGTGTGTATGTGTGTGTAATAGGGAAGCCACAAGGCAGTGCTGGTTAGTAGATTAAAAGTTATGGCTAAAACCTATGGCGGGGGGGGGGGGGGGGTGTAAGGGGGGTATGTTTCGGCGTTGATGGCAGACTAAGTGCAGTGTTGGGAAGGCTGAATATTATGTATGTATGTGTATATTACATATATATATATATATGTATGTATATATATATATATACAAGGGGTATGTTTCGGCGTTGATGGCAGACTAAGCGCAGTTATGGGAAGGCTGTATATTATGTATGTATGTGTATATTACATATATATATATATATATGTGTATATATATATATATATATACACATGTGTATATATATGTGTATATATATACATATATACGTGTATATATATATACACGTATATATATATATACGTATATATATATATATATGTAAGGGGGTGTGTTTCGGGGTTGATGGCAGACTAAGCGCAGTCTTGGGAAGGCTGTATATTATGTATGTATGTGTATATTACATATATATATATATATACGTATATATATATATATATGTGTATATATATATATACACATATATACATGTATATATGTGTATATATGTATACATGTATATATATATATATGTGTATGTGTATGTGTATATATATATATATGTATATATATATATGTATATACATATATATATATATACATATATATATATATATATATACATATATACATATATGTATATATATGTAAGGGGGTGTGTTTCGGGGTTGATGGCAGACTAAGAGCAGTGTTGGGAAGGCTGTATATTATGTATGTATGTATGTGTATATTACATACATTTATATATACATATACATATATATATATATTTTCATATATATGTATATATATATATATATATATATATATAGGGCGAGAGGGAGGATTGGTTTCTTTCACACACAAACAAGCTTGTTATCTTCACATTGGATTACATTCTGCTGCTTGAATGCATTGCTTTTGGCATGGTGATATCTGAATAGTTAATATAGAGCTGAAACAATCTATTGCTAAATTAATCGTCAACTATTTTGATAATCGATGAATCGGTTTGAAGCTTTTTTCATTATTAAAACAAGGTTTCTGATTGTTTTAGCTTCTTAAATGTGGATATTTGCTTTGTTTCTTTGCTCCACATAACAAATAAATCATTAAAACTGAATTGTTAAGGTTTGTGGAAAAAAACAAGAAATTTTAGAGCATCGTCATTTCCAGGTTTGACAAACACTGATCAGGTTTTCTGTCATTTTATGGAGCAAACAATTTCTTTTTGCGTTTGTTTCAGATCAATCGCGCATTGTCACCAACACTCTGACAGAGTGGCAACTGGCAGAGCTTATAGTAATATTTAAAGGTAAGAAATACCATTTTTTCCCCCATCCACAGCATATCAATTCTGCACTACTCATAGTGATAATTTGGATAGTTATGGAGCTGACTGCATTCCTTTTTTGTATAAATTCTTATTAAATATAATTTCCTTTTTTTTTTTTTCCCATAGGTGGGCTGCACACATTTTCAGAACATGTTTATTGTTATGATAGACCCTCAATCAATTTGTGGCTTCTTAAGTCAGTTCAGGTCTGAATCCTTTATTTAATGGTTTTCTATAATGTGAGCTATATGCCATAACCATTAAGACAAACAAAAAAAGTTTGGAATATTTTGTTATGTGCAGTGAAAGGTAGACTATTAAAGTTCAACTTTTTGAATTATAAATGCACTGAATCTTTTCCAAATAGTAATCCTAACAAAGACTCATTGTTCTTGTGGGCACCAGGAAAATGGTCCTCACAATGTCTAGTTTTAATTCTACTATAACATCCCAGCTCAGGCTGGTCAGGCTGGCAGACCAGCCTAAGCTGGGATGGTTTGCTGGTTTAGAGGGGTTTTGGACACTTTAGCTGGTTAAGCTGGTCACAGTGGTCCAGCAAACCATCCCAGCTTAGGCTGGTCAGGCTGGTCTGCCAGCCTGACCAGCCTAAGCTGGACCATTGTGACCAGCTTAACCAGCTAAAGTGTCCAAAACCCCTCTAAACCAGCTTAGGCTGGTCAATCTAAGCTGGTTTTTTCAGCAGGGGAAGAACTCTGTACGGCTTCGGCGGTTAAACTCACTTCACTTTGGCCTCAAACAAAACAACAACGGCTCTTTTAAGAGCCAACCACTTTGTCTCTGAGAGATTACAGTCCTAAATATACATTCACGTGTTTTTCTATATGTTCTAATCCTTGTAATTTCCATCAATGATGACGGTGTTAGTTTATAGAGGTCAGGTTTAGGGGACGCATTATGACTATGCTATCATTGATTGGAAACTACTAGCTATATTTAAGGTTAATGCTAAGTTTATTTCTAATGAAGTGATTTGGTAATTTCAAAGATAATGAAATGATAATGTAATTTTAAGAATAGTTAGATAATGACAACCAAGTCAAGTCAAAAACAAGTGCTGCACAGTTATTAAAATACAATATAATCACAGACAATATAATAATAAATAAAAACAACCAAGGAATAGTAAGAGCTCAATTTAAAAGCTAAAATTAGAATAAAAACAAATAAAAAGTAAAAAAAATAACTTTAAGAAACAAATCTGTTCCTAAACAGGTTTGCTGTATGAAAAGTTAACAAAACTGTATAAATACATACTAATGTCTACTTGACTTAGATTGTATGTAATAATAATCATGAAGATACTGAGGCAGGAAAATGTTCAATGATTTCTGTCCGAATAAACAATTTAACGATAATTAATGAAATATATAACGTCTCTTTTATACAAAACCTGATAAAATGACTGTAAAGCATTCTTTCTTCCTCTTGTTCGTCATGATTTAGTTTCCACTTGATACAAAAGCAGAATTTTTTTATTTAAAATAATATTTATGTCTTCAATTTTTTCTTATTTGTTTATTAATAAAATATATCATGTAGTGCTGGGAAAAAAAACTACTCAATTATTAATCGATAACTAAATCAATTGTCAACTATTTTGACAATCGGTCAATTGGTTTAAGCTTGGATCAGAATAGTGTTTTATCTGGTTGCTTTGCTCCATGGAACAAATAAATCATTCAAACTGAATAGTTTTTGTTATTTTGGACAAAACATTTTATGGACTTCAATTAACCGAGACAATAATGAACAGATTTTAAGAAAATAATCGTCAGTTACAGCTCTAGTATCATGTATGTTTTCTTAAATGTCTCCAGTCTGTTTCTAACAAAGACAACAGTCTCCTCCTCATTCAACCGCAGTGAGAGATTCAACCAATCACAGGAGGGGGATCACACAGTAGTATTTGCATGGAGCCTGAATAAGAAGAGTCTCCTCCGCCGCCTGTAGTCACACATTCATTTATGTGTATTAGTGAACTCTCATAATGCCTGAAGCCGCAAAGTCAGCGCCCAAGAAGGGCTCCAAAAAAGCCGTGACAAAGACCGCCGCTAAGGGCGGAAAGAAGAGGAGAAAGAGCAGGAAGGAGAGCTACGCCATCTACGTGTACAAGGTGTTGAAGCAGGTCCACCCCGACACTGGCATCTCGTCCAAAGCCATGGGCATCATGAACTCGTTCGTCAACGACATCTTTGAGCGCATCGCCGGTGAGGCGTCTCGTCTGGCTCACTACAACAAGCGCTCCACCATCACCTCCAGGGAGATCCAGACCGCCGTGCGCCTCCTGCTGCCCGGTGAGCTGGCCAAGCACGCCGTGTCCGAGGGAACCAAGGCCGTCACCAAGTACACCAGCTCCAAGTAAACACGGGACTCCACGACAACAAGAACAACACAACGGCTCTTTTAAGAGCCACACACTTGATCTAAGAGAGTCAATATAATCTTTTATACTCCGAGATTGTTATGTAGCTTGTCTAAAATATTAGTAACATTTTTTTTATTGTGTGATTTCCCAATCTACATACCTGCAAATGACCCTAAATAAAGTGTGGTATCTGAATACTTTTGTTGATCCCTGGGGGGATTGTTTTTGTTCTGTGCAAATGGGTAAGAAATGCAACATGAGGAAAGGATGGCTAAATATACAGATCTAAATAAAAACGGCAGAATAGGCTGTTTATGGCGTAGTGTCTTTGCGCCCTTACTCCCTTAATTTCTGTAGACTGACTGTTTAATCCTAGATATACGGTATCACGGAAGTGACGTTTTCTTTGTTTTCCCGCTGTCGGATGTTATGACTGTTGTTCTGCTACTAGCGTCAAGACTGAGAGCCTGCACGATTTTGTGTTGTCCTTTTCCGCTGTTATGAAAATATGCCAAGTGGCTAAAAGACAAAATAATCTTATCGTATGCAATAAAATAATTTGAAATTTGAAAAAGTCCAAACATGAGTAATATGAGGCATGTCCGTGTCGACTTTGTTATTCGGGGCTTTTATTTTGAAGGCAGTTTTGTGTGACTGTACTACGCCAGAGAAAATGAGACGGCAGTGAAACGCTGTACCGGGTAAAATCATACTAAGGTTGCGGAACCCCACAGCTCTATCGTCTGACTGGAAGTGAACAAGGTTTGACTTCTGTTTCTTTGACAATAAATGTGATGCACAACATATTTGTATCGTTCTGTGTTAGCGTAACGGCGCTAACGCTAACCGCGTTTAGCGCTAATGCTAGTCGCGTGGGGCTGCTAATTTAGCTTAGCCCTAACAGTGCGTGTGTGCTTGTGGGTTTGTCACATTATTACAGTTGTAAGGTGGGCTGTGTTGCCTGTGACTGTCTGTTTTTGGTTTAGTGTCGTGTATTGTTGATCTTTATGGCTATTTTATTATTTTTTCTGTCATCAGACATTTTCAGTCTTGTGAGAGTATTTGTTTTCCCACTCGGCTCTAACGGTGTGTTTATGATTACGGCTGTGAATACAATCTTAATGAACCATTAGTTTGAGAGTTGACCGTTGCTCGAGCTGGAGATTCTACACGACCTGATGACCTATACGTTGAAATCAACACCCTCCCTTTTACCAAACTATAAATATATACAACATGGATCAAACATTAGATTAATCGTTTATTTTTTCCTGGCAGAATTTAAAAAAAAGTATGGAGTACATGTAAGGCTAACATAATTAAACATATTGTAATGTATAGCAATAGATACTTTGTTGCTCGGATGTGATGAGAACAAAACACTATATATAAAAAAAGAAGCTATTAAATAATTATTAAATTAAAATAAAGGCATGCACCAGAATATATTCTGAAAATGCAGCATCATGACTACATTGTGTATGTTCATGTTTCTTTTTAACGTCTACAGTAATAAACACCTGGATCGGCAACAATGTTGCTTTGAAAGACATGAATGAAAAAGATTCTACTGAGAGTCAGGACTATACAATGTAAAGAGTATTTGTGTTTACTTATCCATTCAATTATTTCAGGTCACATTTGAGTAATAATAATAATAATAATCCCATGAATTTCAATAGGTCCTGGCACCACATGGCATTGTTAAATGTTCATTGGGAGAACGTTGTTAACTATATTTATCTAAACAATTGCCTCAATTACTTCAATAGTTGCATGATATTGTATTTATAATAGAATAAGAAGGAAAGCAGAGATTTGACACAAATCACCGAACGCATGAAGACATTTTTCCTCATCTGAATGACGTCTATTATGCTGAATTATTTGCAGTCTCTTCAATACAAATACACTGTTGTTGTTTTGCTGTGTGTGAATGAGGCTGAATGGAGATTGTTTTTTTAATTGATTTTATTTTGTAAACAGCTGTAAACAAATGTCTTGTATTGAAACAGTGACATAAATAAAGTGTGTGTTTGTAAATGTGTCCAATAATAAGCTCAGCATGAACGGAAGTGTGTGTGAGCTTCACCATCATCAGTGTGTGTTTGCTGCTGCACAATAAGTGCACTTTATTACACAGTGATCATCAGCAGCTGCTTGTTTGGACTCGGACTCTGTGAACAAACGAGTGCAGCAGCAGAGAAACACGTTTGTGTCAAGTTGTGCTGTTTTTCACCTGCTTTTAGGAGACAAACGAGTGAGAAAAGCCGCCGAGCAGCGCTGCTCACCGCGGTGAACAGCTGAGGTTTGTTCGCTCCACAGAGAAAACACAGAGAACATCAGAGCTCTTCATGACTTGAATATGAAGACAGACGAGTCCTCTATGGACTCCGTTCACTGTGAGCCTCCAGCTCCTCTCACACGCTCATCTGGACTCTTTTGAGAGTGAAAAGAAAACACAAATGTCCCGGTGTTCACGCTGCACACAGGAGCCGCGGCTGCACTGAGTCTCCACGGTTCTCATGGTGCCTTCAAGTACCGCCTCCTCTCTCAGAACTCTCCAATAATCCGCTCTCTTTCACTGCGATCGTTGTCAGTCTGAGCTCAACTTAGAAACCACCAAACATGGCAGAAGTAGCTCCAGCTCCAGCCGCCGCCGCCGCCGCCGCTCCGGCTAAAGCAGCCAAGAAGAAGGCGGCTTCCAAGCCGAAGAAGGTCGGCCCCAGCGTCAAGGAACTCATCGTTCAAGCCGTGGCCGCGTCCAACGAGCGGAGCGGCGTGTCAGCGGCCGCTGTCAAGAAGGCTCTGGCTGCCGGAGGCTACGATGTGGACAAGAACAAGGTCCGCGTCAAGACCGCCATCAAGAGCCTGTTGGTCAGCGAAACTCTGGTCCAGACCAAGGGAACCGGAGCCTCCGGCTCTTTCAAGATGAGCAAGAAGGTGGAAGCTAAGAAGCCAGCAGCGAAGGCCGCTCTTAAACCCAAGAAGTCCGCAGCTAAGAAACCCGCAGCGGCCAAAAAGACCAAGGCAGCGGTAGCTAAGAAGCCAGTAGCTGCTAAAAAGTCTCCTAAGAAGGCGAAGAAACCTGTAGCGGCCAAGAAAGTAGCCAAGAGCCCCAAGAAAGTAGCAAAGAGTCCCAAGAAGGCGACCAAGAGCCCCAAGAAGGTGGCGGCCAAGAAGGTGGTGAAGAAGGCTCCAGCAGCCAAGAAATCCCCCGCTAAGAAGGTCGTTTAACCCAAAGTGAAGAAGACAGCAGCCAAGAAGAAGTGAGCTGTCCTCACTGTGAGACATGTCCATCCTGTTCAAAGGCTCTTTTAAGAGCCACACACTTGTCCTCAAAGAGCTCAACCATCTTCTCTCAGAATTATAATTATATTTTCAAACATTATTTTTTAACATTTACCAACATGATATAAAATGCATGTGTCTCTTTCTATATTCATTAAATATGTAGCACAAATGATGAGGCATTTTAATATTTATGACATATTGTTGATGTGTGATGTCACCACCACATTTATTACATCGTAGTCACTTACGCTGATTTTGTCCACATCGTGCGTCTATGGCCGTTTTTACATTTAATCGAACCACACTCTGTAATGACAGTTTAGATAGCCATGATAGCATTTCTCCTAGTCAAAAATTGTATTCTCACTAGTCAGAATGGTAACTATATATAAGATATAAGATATCCGCAATAACATTCCTATGAGTAGAAATGTTATTTCAAGATATCTACAACTTTGATTGTACTAGTCAAAACTACATTTAAGATATCTAGAAATCCTTAAAAAGTACAAGTGGCCGTTTTAACATTTAATGACTAGACTGGATAAGTATTACATATATCTGTCATTCGATTCCTAGTCAAAAAGAACATTTCAGATATCCACAATGTCATTCTGGATATCTAGAACGAACATTCTGGATATCTGCAATAGAATTCTTACTAGGAGAAACTCCCATTTCAGATATCTTCAATCCAATTGTTACTGGACATACTTTTAATTTCAGATATCCAAAATGATAAACTATTCTAGATATCCAGAATGTCATTTTGAATATACAAAATACACATAAATGGCAAAAGTGACGTCATTTGTCCTAGGAAGAATGACGTGGATATCTGAAATGTTCTTTTTGATTAGGAAGAATCAGATGACAGATATCTGTAATACATATCCAGCCCAGCGATTAAATGTTATAACATCCTTTATTCAGACCTCAGATCAATCCGACTTTGTGTTAAACTAAAGAGACAAAGTAATATTTGTTTTTATGTTATTTGATGTATTTGTATTTGACAAACAAGGAGCGGCCTTCATGTGTTCATAATCAGACATTTGAAGGATCACATAATGATTGAATCACATGTTCATGTTTATATTTGAACTAAACTACAGTATTATAGTAGAATGGATCATGGTCATCACTAAAGAAACACAAGTTAAAGGCATAACATACAGTTATTAATCATTTACTGTGACTGTTAATATGTTGTTTATCATTATAAATACAACATAATTACACCTGCAGATCAACAGTGATTCAGACAAAATCACAATGTTTTAAAACAATGAATGAAAAACCTTTAATAGAATGATATTGATACTGACGTTTGTTAGTTTTCAATGAGTTGTTGATATGTTTTAAAAGGTTTCAGTAGTTAAAAACCTGCATTGTTTTTGAAGAAATAATTTGTTGCGTTAGAAGATATGCTTGGAAATATTAAGATTTTCTTCCTTATTCAGAGGTTCACAACAGGTTTCAGTTCGGCTTCACAAAAACAATGGATTTCATCTGGTTGCCTTTGTAAAATAAGATATCGAAGCAAGTGAGCTTTACTGCTCATATATATATGTATCTATTGACATTATTTTTTTTTAACGAGCAGGTTGAGGAACACATGAGGATGAGCTTCCCAGAGTGAGTGTGTGGCTCTTAAAAGAGCCTTTTGTTTTGTTTGTTGACGTGTTGTTGTTTACTTGGACTTGGCGGCCTTCTCGGTCTTCTTGGGCAGAAGAACAGCCTGGATGTTGGGCAGCACGCCGCCCTGAGCGATGGTCACTCCGCCCAGGAGTTTGTTGAGCTCCTCGTCGTTGCGGACGGCCAGCTGCAGGTGGCGGGGGATGATGCGGGTCTTCTTGTTGTCGCGGGCGGCGTTTCCAGCCAGCTCCAGGATCTCAGCGGTCAGGTACTCGAGCACAGCCGCCAGGTAGACGGGGGCGCCGGCTCCCACACGCTGAGCGTAGTTGCCTTTGCGCAGCAGTCTGTGAACACGACCGACCGGGAACTGGAGTCCAGCACGAGAGGAGCGGGTCTTTGCCTTAGCGCGGGCCTTTCCGCCGGTTTTCCCTCTTCCGGACATCGTGACTTTAACGGGATTTTTCGGAAGTATCAGAGAAACTGTGACTAAATCAAAGTCTGCGCTTGTCTGTGTCTCAAACAGCTCAAAGCCTCCTTTATATGTCCAAGAAAGAGGGGGAGACTCCTGCCAAACCAACCAGAGCAGAGCAGCAGAGGGGGGGTTCACCCTGTGCTTTTCAAAGGGACTTTTGTCCAATAAGCAGCGGGGCTTCAGGCTCCTCTGGGCGGCGCTGCGCTCCAGGAAGAGCCGCTCACCACCAATCAGGAGCCGGAGGACTGAAGCAGCGTCACCGTCTCACAGCTGCTCCCACAGTTTAAGAGCAGAGAGTCGCTCGTGTCTGCTTCACTTATTCTTCTGTTAGTGAAACAAGAAGCGTAAAAACATGGCAAGAACCAAGCAAACCGCTCGTAAATCTACCGGAGGTAAAGCTCCCAGGAAGCAGTTGGCCACCAAGGCTGCGCGTAAAAGCGCGCCTGCCACCGGCGGCGTGAAGAAGCCTCACCGTTACAGGCCCGGTACCGTGGCTCTGAGAGAGATCCGTCGCTACCAGAAATCCACGGAGCTGCTGATCCGCAAGCTGCCCTTCCAGCGCCTGGTCAGAGAGATCGCTCAGGACTTCAAGACCGACCTGCGCTTCCAGAGCTCCGCTGTCATGGCTCTGCAGGAGTCCAGCGAGGCTTACCTGGTCGGCCTGTTCGAGGACACCAACCTGTGCGCCATCCACGCCAAGAGGGTCACCATAATGCCCAAGGACATCCAGCTGGCCCGACGCATCCGTGGAGAGAGAGCTTAAAGTAAACAACAACAATCTAAACAAAAGGTTCTTTTAAGAACCACCTCACTCTGAACTATAGAAAACAAACCTCTGCTGATTCCAAGTTAATTAAATCAATTAAGTTTAATAATAGATAAATATGTGGTAAAAATATCGCATGAAATCACGGGCCAGCATTTAATACATGTTTTAACACGTCATTGTTATGCACTCGTTTTAACTGATCATTTCAAAACCAATTTAGTGTTGGGAGATTATACTGTTAAACTGCAATAAATTGTTATGATTATATCCCATTTTCTGCCTTAAAATAGTTTATTTTCATTCTGCAGTGTTAACTATTGAAATCGATTAATGAGAGTATCATTATCGAACAATAACAACTCTCATAACAACCGAGGTACAGAATGACGTCAAATGAAAAAAAAAAAATCAGTATAAATGAAACGCATAAAAACAAAACATTTAAGACGATACAGATCAAAGTAAAACGCATACAATCTTCATGGTAATAATTTTCAGAAGATACTGAGGCACAAAATTGTTACATGTTTGTCTGAAGAAATAACATTATATAATACGATAATAATAATAATAATAATAATAATAATAATAATTGTGATTTGTTTCTATAAAAAAAAGTATCATGTGTGTTTTCTAAAATGTCTCCAGTCTGACAAAGACAACAGTCTCCTCCTCATTCAACCACAATGAGAAATTCAGCCAATCACAGGAGGGGGATCACACAGCGGTGTTTGCATGGAGCCTTTATAACAACAGTCTCCTCCTGCTGCAGCTAATTCATTCGTTCATCACTGTGGTCAGTAGTGAACTCTCAGGATGCCTGAAGCCGCAAAGCCAGCGCCCAAGAAGGGCTCCAAGAAAGCCGTGACTAAGACCGCCGCCAAGGGCGGAAAGAAGAGGAGAAAGAGCAGGAAGGAGAGCTACGCCATCTACGTGTACAAGGTGTTGAAGCAGGTCCACCCCGACACTGGCATCTCGTCCAAAGCCATGGGCATCATGAACTCGTTCGTCAACGACATCTTTGAGCGCATCGCCGGTGAGGCGTCTCGTCTGGCTCACTACAACAAGCGCTCCACCATCACCTCCAGGGAGATCCAGACCGCCGTGCGCCTCCTGCTGCCCGGTGAGCTGGCCAAGCACGCCGTGTCCGAGGGAACCAAGGCCGTCACCAAGTACACCAGCTCCAAGTAAACACGGGACTCCACGACAACAATAACTACACAACGGCCCTTTTAAGAGCCACACACTTGATCTAAGAGAGCGAATATATTCTGATATATTTTTACTTTCTCTTCCATGCACACAGCCTTAATTGGCATATAATTTTTGTTAAAAAGAGAAAATAACATGACATTGGGAATTGACACAGTATTTACTAAACTGTTACTGTGTAGAAGTTTTAACTGGGTCTGGTCATGACAACAGCTTTAATTCACTTTTTACAAGAACTGATTCCAGATCAAATGTGATTATGTCGTCCAAAAAGCAAATCGAGAAGGAAAACATTTTGAACGACAGTATAGTATGACTTACTGCATAGTATAGAATGACGTTTTTGTCAAGTTTTGGACCAAAAAAATGGTCAGATTTTGGACGACATATTATAGTATAGTATGTCCATCCATCCATTATCTACCGCTTCATCCTCCCCCAGAGGGTCGCGGGGGGTGCTGTGCCTATCTCAGCAGACATTGGGCGATAGGCGGGGTACACCCTGGACAGTAGTATAGTATGTCGTTTTTGTCAGATTTTGGACCAGACTTCTTTTTTTCGAAAAATGGTCAGATTTTGGATGACATAGTATAGTACAATGTACTACATAGTATAGTATTACGTTTTTGTTAAGTTTTGGACCAAAAAAATGGTCAGATTTTGGACGACATAGTATAGTATGTCGTTTTTGTAAAATTTTGGACCAAATTCATTTTTTCAAAGAATGGTCACATTTTGGACGACATAGTATAGTACGACGAACTACATAGTAAAGTATGACGTTTTTGTCAAGTTTGGGACCAAAAAAATGGTCAGATTTTGGACGACATAGTATAGTATGTCGTTTTTGTAAAATTTTGGACCAAATTCATTTTTTCAAAGAATGGTCACATTTTGGACGACATAGTATAGTATGACGAACTACATAGTATAGTATGACGTTTTTGTCAAGTTTTGGACCAAAAAAATGTGTTTCAAATAAATGGTCAGATTTTGGACGACATAGTATAGTATATATCGTTTTTGTCAAATTTTGGACCAAATTTCTTTTTTCAAAAAAATGTCACATTTTGGACAATATAGTATAGTATAACATACTTCATAGTATAGTATAACGAACTACATAGTATAGTATGACGTTTTTGTCAAGTTTTGGACCAAAAAAATGTGTTTCAAAAAAATGGTCAGATTTTGGACGACATAGTATATAGTATGTCGTTTTTGTCAAATTTTGGACCAAATTGTTTTTTTCAAAAAATGGTCACATTTTGGACGACGTAGTATAGTATAACGTACTACATAGTATAGTATGACGTTGTTGTCAAGTTTTGGACCAAAAAAAAGTGGTCAGATTTTGGACGACATAGTATAGTATGTCGTTTTTGTCAAATTTTGGACCAAATTTCTTTTTTTTCAAAAAAATGTCACATTTTGGACAATATAGTATAGTATAACATACTACATAGTATAGTATGACGTTTTTGTCATGTTCTGGACCAAAAAACGTGCTTTTTTTTCAAAAAATTGTCACATTTTGGACGACATAGTATAGTATAACATACTACATAGTATAGTATGACGTTTTTGTCATGTTCTGGACCAAAAAACGTGCTTTTTTTTCAAAAAATTGTCACATTTTGGACGACATAGTATAGTATAACATACTACATAGTATAGTATGACGTTTTTGTCATGTTCTGGACCAAAAAAACGTCTTTCAAAAAAATGGTCAGATTTTGGACGACATAGTATATAGTATGTCGTTTTTGTTAAATTTTGGACCAAATTCTTTTTTTCAAAGAATGGTCACATTTTGGACGACATAGTATAGTATGACGAACTACATAGTATAGTATGACGTTTTTGTCAAGTTTTGGACCAAAAAAATGTGTTTCAAATAAATGGTCAGATTTTGGACGACATAGTATATAGTATGTCTTTTTTGTGAAATTTTGGACCAAATTCTTTTTTTCAAAGAATGGTCACATTTTGGACGACATAGTATAGTATGACGAACTACATAGTATAGTATGACGTTTTTGTCAAGTTTTGGACCAAAAAAATGTGTTTCAAATAAATGGTCAGATTTTGGACGACATAGTATATAGTATGTCTTTTTTGTGAAATTTTGGACCAAATTCTTTTTTTCAAAGAATGGTCACATTTTGGACGACATAGTATAGTATAACGTACTACATAGTATAGTATGACGTTGTTGTCAAGTTTTGGACCAAAATTTTTTTTTTTCAAAAAAATGGTCAGATTTTGGACCACATAGTATTGCATGTCGTTTCTTGTCAAATTTTGGAGAACATAGTATAATATGTGGTATTTGTAAAAATTTGGACCAAAAACACTTTTTTCAAAAGATTCTGGACAGAGTATAGTATGTCGTTTTTGTAAAATTTTGGACCAAATTTCTTTTTTTCAATAAATGTCACATTTTGGACAATATAGTATAGTATAACATACTACATAGTATAGTATGACGTTTTTGTCATGTTCTGGACCAAAAATGTTTTTCAATAAAATTGTCAGATTTTGGACCACATAGTATTGCATGTCGTTTCTTGTCAAATTTTGGAGAACATAGTATAATATGTGGTATTTGTAAAAATTTGGACCAAAAACACTTTTTTCAAAAGATTCTGGACAGAGTATAGTATGTTGTTTTTGTCAAATTTTGGACCCAACGATTTTTTTCAAAATATTTTGGACGACAGTATTTTGTAAAATTTTTCGCTAATTTATTTATTTTTTAATCGTCAAATTTGGACGAAAGTAGCATATGACGTTTTAGCCAAAGTTTGGGAGACAGTCTAGTATGACTTTTGAAAGCAGAGTTACGGCAATTGCAATGAGCACAGTTCCAAATAGAACTTCTACACAGCAAGAACAGTTTGTTATTAAATTCTGTGTTGATTCATAATGTCCTGTTTTTATTAATTATATTCAAATTAAGGCGGTGTATTGTGCACGGAGGGGAACGTTAAAATAAATCAGAATATAGTCACTCTCTTAGATCAAGTGTGTGGCTCTTAAAAGAGCCGTTGTGTTGTTGTTGTTGTTGTTGTTGTGGAGTCCCGTGTTTACTTGGAGCTGGTGTACTTGGTGACGGCCTTGGTTCCCTCGGACACGGCGTGCTTGGCCAGCTCACCGGGCAGCAGGAGGCGCACGGCGGTCTGGATCTCCCTGGAGGTGATGGTGGAGCGCTTGTTGTAGTGAGCCAGACGAGACGCCTCACCGGCGATGCGCTCAAAGATGTCGTTGACGAACGAGTTCATGATGCCCATGGCTTTGGACGAGATGCCAGTGTCGGGGTGGACCTGCTTCAACACCTTGTACACGTAGATGGCGTAGCTCTCCTTCCTGCTCTTTCTCCTCTTCTTTCCGCCCTTTGCGGCGGTCTTTGTCACGGCTTTCTTGGAGCCCTTCTTGGGCGCTGACTTTGCGGCTTCAGGCATTATGAGAGTTCATTAATACACATAAATGAATGAGTGACTACAGGCGGCGGAGGAGACTCTACTTATAAAGGCTCCATGCAAATACTACTGTGTGATCCCCCTCCTGTGATTGGTTGAATATCTCACTGGGGGTTGAATGAGGAGGAGACTGTGTTGTCTTTGTTTGAAACAGACTGGAGACATTTTAGAAAACATACATGATACTTGGGCTACGATTATTTTCTTAATACATTAATACGTCTATTATTTTCTCGATTGATCAAGTAATTCTTTGGTTCATTAAAATGTCAGAAAATATTGATCAGTGTTTCTCAAACCTAGAAAGGAGGATGTTCTCAAATAATGTCTTGTTTTTTTGTTTCTTTATTCTATGGAACAAAGAAACTAGACAATGCCTATAAATGTCACTTTTTTTTATCCCAGCATATGTCAAAAAATGTCTAGGTATGTCAAATGAGGTGGTCAAAAATGTCAACTGTCAAATATAAATTGTTTATATTTAAATACACGTCTTACAACTTCTTCCATAATTGAGGAGCTTTATTCTGCTTCCATATACACAATAAACACAGAAAAAGGGCTCATTAAAACCCTGTATTTACAACACAGCACGTCCACTCCTTGTGGACAATCCTTGACCACACCCCTCCGATTCAAAGCTTCACACCTGGATTAGCAAGCGGAGAAGCTTCGACGCTGCAAAGACAAACAACATTTGATTATTATGATAATTAATAATACAATAATTATTATTATATTATATAATAATTATAATCGTAGCAGGTACTCACCAGCTCATGGTGAAGGTGCCGACAGCTTGTTGAGGATCGGCTGTAGAGTTTCCTCCATGTCTTCCCTTTGGGCCGTAAAGTCTGACACCGTCGGGCTCTTGATGCACTGAATCCACTCTGATTTGATGCTGCACACTCGCATACAGGTGCTCTAACATACACAGATCATAACATAACAGACAATTCAGTGTGGTTTTTGAATTTGTCCAATCCACGGCGTCATTGAACAATAACTGAAAGTCATTTTAAATGGCATTGTAGAGGATTAAAAGGTGTAAAGCGGAAGCGGGATATCCAAGTGTGCTAGAGGATCTAGGTAGCCTATAATTAGCATCAAACATCTAAAGGGATGTTTCATCCTTTTTTCCCCCACTATTTTTGTCATATTTTGGACGACATAGTATAGTATGATGTTTTGTCAAATTTTGGACAACACAGTATAATGTTTTTGTCAAATTTTGGATCAAAATTTTTTTTTTTTAAATGTGTCAAATTATGGACGACATAGTATATTAGTATAGTATGACGTATTTGTAAAACTTTGGACAACATACTTCAGTGTGATGTTTTTGTCATATTTTGGACAACATAGTATAACGTTTTTGTCAAATCTTGGAACAAAATTTATAGTTTTTTTTGTTTTTTTAAAGATTAAATTTTGTAGTGTGAAATTTTTGTCCAATTTTGTACGACATGATGTTTTTGGCAAATTTCGGACCAAAGTTTTTTTTGGCAAATAAAAAGTCTGATTTTAGACGACTTTTTTAGAATGACTTTTTTGGGGAACTGTAACTGACGACATACTAAATTTACTTTTCTTTGGTCAAATGAAGAATACACTTAAAATCATTATGATGCTGCTGAGTTTTATTTAATCCACATTATTTTACAGAGTTGGAATCAATTTGACCAGTTTTTTTTAAAATGTATTTTTTTTTTCAGATCGTTTACTCCAAAAACATTCATAAGAGCAGTGCAGGGCTTTTATTTTGTTTGAAGGAAGTGACTGATGTTGACTTTTTGCCCATTTTAGAAAAAAACAAACAAACTGGATTTTAGATCCAGTGTCTGAGGATCAAATTTATCTCTGGAAATTTGTAAAAAAAAAAAAAAAAACTTTGTCTATTGTAGGCTAAAGTAAACACATGGTCCAAAATGGCGTCCTCTGTAGAGCTGACGCGGCTCTTGATTCACATATAAAAGACATTCTGGGCTCGTGAAAACTGACTGTAAGCGTGGAGAATCCCAACTTCAGCTAACTCCTTAGCTTCCAGTCAGTTGTTGTTGTTGTTCAGTTGAAACTAACTAAACCTTTATGGCAACGTTAGCATTTAAAGAGACACATACCTTGTCCTCCTTTGAGAGTTTCTTCTCTGAATCGGAAATGGTGTCCTTCACAAAGGCGACGTACGACTCAAAGTCCTGTTTAGCATCTGTACAAACATCAATGTACACAAACGTGTTAACACATCTGTGTAATGTCGCCTCCCTCCCTCCGTCCGTCCCTCTGTGCCTTCCTCACCTGCCAGGACCAGACGGCCAATGCAGTCGGTCCTGGAGTATCTCCTGGCCAGGTCCAGTGGTCTCTCTCCTCTGAAGGTCTTGGCCTCGATGTCAGCCTTCAGTTCGAGCAGCGTCTTCACCGTCTCCAAGTGTCCCCAACAGGTAGCGAGGTGCAGCGATGAGTAACCTGCGTGACGAAGAGAATCCACAATATGGGATGAATGATTTCACCTGAGATCACAGAGGCCACAACAGCACACACATCCTGGCCGCACGGAAAACATTAAAGCGGAACTAGTCCGGAAGTTCCTATTATCGCTGTTTTTTTAGTGTGTAGCTGCGTCATTATCTTGTTTATGAAGCCTGACGGTTGGAAAACAAACAGTTCAGCCATTGCGTTGTGTTTTATTGTAATCTCGGGGCTCAACGAGATCTCTGAAAATCCCGTAATAGTTACGTAAGCAGCGGTTCTCCTGAACAACCGATCGTCCTGCTCCGGGCGGTAGTCCGGGCACATCCGGTTACGTACATTGAACCGCAGAAGAAGAATAACGTCCGTTGTGGAGGTGTTTCACGATCGACAGTGTCTTCTGACTCTGGGTCAAAGGTCGTCAAAGGGACTGCGGCGGGGAGTCGTGAAGAAGCTATTTTTAAACACTGTTAAAACAATGTTTTGATAATGAGGAGCAGTGCATCCACCGTTCCAGAGGGGGGCGCTGCGCTTCTGAGAACGGATGTGCTGGATAGTACTGGCCAATCACAAGACTCTGTCTTCTGGGGGTGAAAGTTCACTCTGAAATCTCGCAGCAGAAAAGAGGATTTCTATCGGCTATTTTACAGCAACTAGGAGGTTTTTGGCCATAAAAACAAGTTAATGTATGTAAGTAGACCTCCATAACTAACATATGTGCAACAGGACCACTCTATGTGACCTTTAACACATTTTTCAGGTAAAGTAAAATGTCAAATATTATTGTCATTAATTCAATGAAGTAATTCTTGGGCAGAAAAATACATTGACATGAGGAGCTGTAAATGACTTTCAGCAGCTAAGTTGTGCATCATAGTGGTGATGTGGGTGCATGAACAGTCTTTTGCACATTTGACATCATTTTCAGACAAGTATGACGATGTGTTACAGTTTGATTTTGTGTTTTTTTTAAGTATTATTTATTTATAATTTAAGTATTTTATAACTTCCGGTCCATTGAGCTGTCGATCCATAACTCAGTAGCCAATCAGCAGGCAGCTTCCTAAGGCCCGCCCCCATGACCAGTTTATCTAATCCCTAAAGGAAAGAGAAGAAATGCTCGAGCCCGTGTCTAACCACGACTCCAACCATGTGGCAATGTATCGTCAAACAAATAAAATAATTTTAAAATATATTTTTTTAAATAGATCGATATTTAATTTGCAATGTGTTGTATTTTGATTTTGTGGTTCATTTATCAGGGTCTCTGCAGGTTCAACAAGTTAAATTTAAGACCGTAATGAATACAATAAGTCCAATTTCAAATCAATACTGGCAACAAAATTCAAAAGAAATGAAGGAAAATTGGAGGCACAAATCGTTGAACTTGCAACTTTGGCTTAGCTGTGGGCTTTCATTAAGTTTTCTCCGCTGCTCGTGCACAGCACACTAGCTAGTGGTGCTCGATAAATCCTCCCCGGGAACACAGGTGACCTACTTTAGTTCCGTGTTGTAGTTATTGTTGTTATCGCATCCTCAAAAATAGAAACATTTCAAAGCGAGACTGAAGTTTATGCATGTTTTAAATAAAAGTAACGTTGATAGATTTTTAAGACCATTAGATTTTAGGAGAATTTAAGACATTTTAAGGCCTCAAATTCAAACAATTTTTATTTAATTTGATTTAAGACTTTTTAAGACCCCGCGGATACCCTGTTTATGTTTGCTCAATTTGTAAAGTAACAACAGCTACAATTCTGCACATTTTCCCCCAGAAGCATCATCATGTACAATATATATATATATATACTTTACTTCATTATTGGCGCTCATAAAAGGCCCCACAATTTTAGCTTAGGGCCCCATGGAGGCTTGGTGCGGCCCTGTGTGGGTGGACCCCTCTCACCTCTGACGGTCTTCTCGTTCACCTGAGCTCCGTGTCTCACAAGCTCTCGGACGATGGCGCTTCTTCCCAACATGGAGGCGGTTAACAGGGCGTTTCTGCCGAGTTCGTCCTTCCTGCCAAAGACGTCGCCCTCCCGCGGCACTTTGCTCTTGGACTCGGTCTCCAAACACCTGGTCAAACCCCACAGGTCTGCGGTCAACACGCGACTGAAGACGTTTTCCTGCACCGACGTCATTTTGTGTTCGCTGTCGGAGTTTGGCGTCGTCATGGTGACGGCGTCGCGCGCTGTCTCGTGCGTTTGCGGAGGTTTCCTCCATGTTGTCACTGGTTAGAATGAAAAACATCAAAGCTTTAGAAGCGGCTCGTATATAAAATTGTCTTTAGTATCAAAGACACAGAGGATGTGATTCTGTTCGTCCATTATGTTAATAATCTAATCCAGCATGGTTTTCTAATTCAATTATTATTGTTATTATTTTTTTTTCTTTTTAAAAAGTAATTATATTAAAAAAAATAAATAAATAAAAGTAATTTGTACGGAAGCTTATTGCATTCACTTGAAAAAAACTTAATTAATTTTCGGTTTGATTTTTTGAATACTTTTTTTTCTGTTTTTCTGACTAATTTCTTTTTCTGTTTTTCAGAGTAATTTTTTTTTTCTGTTTTTCAGAGTAAATTTTTTTTCTGTTTTTCGTGCAAATTTTTCCCCGTTTTTCTGAATTATCGAGAACTCTTGCTATGGTACACACGCCAGCGAAGGCTATTCCGGCGCCTCAGCTGCACACCGTGTGCATCCAATATTTTCAGCAGTCTCCTGATCGTCTCTTGAGCCTGAATGCCTTTCAAATGCATCATCTTGTATCCATGGAGCCATATCTGTCCAACTGATCCTGGAGAAAGATTGCTATGTCTAGCAGATCTGAATGGGCTTTTCCTTCTGAACAACCGCAAAGTCCTCAGGTGCCTAAAGATAAAACCATCTATGTGACTTAAAGACAGGACTATCTCCCAGTGTCTTAAACCCAGATCAAAGTAAAACTTGATTAAACTTAACAAGATGTCCATGTTGTTCTAAAAAAAATTACTCCGAAAAACAGGAAAAAAAATTACTCCGAAAAACAGAAAAAATATTATAACGGATTCTTGTTCAGGGCATGCTTGACTATGACTGTGTACAATTTCAAGACATTCCAAGATACTTTTGGGGTCTTTTTTGAATAAAAAGTTAAGTCACTGCCTAAGTGCACAGACTTTCATCATTTTCAAAAATTCATTAAAAATATTCTGTTGGAGCTATTTATTTAGTTGTAGTACTTAGTGCTGTTTAGTTTATTATTTTGTTTAGTGAGTATTTAGTTTTTGGTTATTCTCAGTCAATTTGCTTGATTTCATTATGATTAGATTTCTATTAGTATTCTAGTTTATTATTTGTTTACTTTAGGTGTTTCTTGTTTATTATTTGTGTTTTGTTTCATTTGGGCACGGTAGGGGGGCACCTGAAGTTATATAGGTAGGCTGTCGGTAAGGGACCAGCATGCACCTGGGTGGGCAAATGGTTTTTTACCGGAGCGGGAGAGGCACAGGAATTTTCTTTGTTCTTTGTTTGCTCGCTGTTTGGTTAAATAAACCACGCTTTTTGTTGAAACTGGACATCTGTTTGGACATTATGTTTTTCCCATCCGCGTACACCACAACCCATGGTGCAACAGTGGCCCTTTGATTAGTATAATTTGAAGTTTGATTTGATACTTTTATCTGTTTGACAATCGGCTGCTACATAAGTAAAAAACCTGCCCTTGGACTCAAAGGAAATAAGCTTCAACACTGGACTTGTTGCATTGTGCGCATTATGGACGAATGGAAAGCAGAGATTGTTTAATCACCTTTTGGACTCAGCCACGGCGCGCATGCTGCTTCTGGCCCAGATCGACAAGACGTTCAACCTTCTCAAAGAAACCGGTATGTGATATAACTGTAAAAAGCTGTAATGGAAAACGGCCAAACGAGTGGAGTTTGACACAGTATCTCACAATACATGGAGTTCAATGAGTGCATGGTTGAATCGCTACATGTCTACTTTTACGCACGGCCACGGCGCATTCATTCATTCATAAAAAGCCGGCCGCAGTGTGTGTTTGTTTGATGAAGAGGATCTGTTGGTCAATAAGCATCGTGTGTTTGCAACTTGCTCTTATGTGCGTTTGTGGACTGTCATTGGTGTAATAAAAAAGGAAAGAAAGCAATTAAAAGAAACGGAAAAATGTCTGATGTTGCTGCAACGGAGGCTGAAGAGCCGTCATCAAAAAGAGTTGTTAAAATGTCTTCTAAAGGAATGGAATACAGTGTGATAAGGTATCAGGAAAAAAGGAGTGCAAAATGCAAACAAGCTAAAAGATGCATGGAACATATGAGTGCGTTGATGGCATCAATACAAAACGTTGATTCAGTAAAGAATGAGCTTGCTGTGTTCATGCAATGTTACCAAGACGCAAATGAATCCCATACATCTTTTATGAGTCTACCTTTGCCCAAAGATGAAGTTGAAAGGCAAAGCAAATACTTCTTGGAAAAAATGACAATGTTTTGTGATTTCACTGACAACGTAAAAGGCTGGCTCTTTGATGCGGGTCATCCATATGTTGAAACAAATAAAGACGATCCTGACAATCAATGTGTTGCTGATGGAATACATCCTGAAGATAGTGCCTCCAATGTTGCAAGTATAAAATCAAGTTCGCTAAGATCACACTCCCGACTATCACGGAGTTCATCAATATCATCTGCACGCATCAAAGCTGAGGCCGATAAGGCAGCGCTTGTGGAGCGCATCGCTGCGCAAAAAAGGAAACATCAAATAGAAGCGCAACAGGAAAAACTGAGGAGAGAAAAGGAACAACTTGAGCTTGAAACGGAACTGGCAGCAACAAAGGCAAAGCTTCAAGTCTTGGAAATCCGTTCACAGTGTGGCTCAAAACATTCAAACGGCATGAACTCTTATTTTGAAAGTAACAACTCTCATGGTGCGAGTGAATTAAATCCCCATGCCAACACCTTTGTGCCTGATAAAATGAATAAAAAAGATCATGCTCTTGGTTTGTCTGCTCCTGAACTCCAACCACCAGTGGTTAAGCCTAAACAAAAACAGATTAAACAAATGGATGAAATGACATTAAAGGTTGAAGCTCCAGTTCATGTGATGCAAACTGTAAATGGAACTCAAATGGGACATGCTCACCATCAAACTGCTCTGACTGACAACCATCAAAATGACATTGTGAACATTATGCAAAGACAAAATGACATTGCTGCGTTGCTTGTCCAACAAAATCTGTGCTCTAACCTCCCATCTAGGAATATCCCTGTTTTTGATGGAGACCCACTCCAATACAGGTCTTTCATCAGAGCTTTTGAAAATGGAGTGGAGGAGAAAACAGACAATTGGAGTGACTGTTTGCACTTTCTTGAACAGTACACCAGGGGGCAGCCAAAAGACCTGGTGCACAGTTGTCAGCACTTGCCTTCAGAGCAGGGATACCACCGAGCCAAGAGTCTTCTTGCGGAGCACTTTGGAAATGAACACAAAATTGCAGCTGCATACATGGAAAAAATACTTACCTGGACACCTGTAAAAAGTGAGGACATTAAAGGGTTGCAATCATTCTCTTTGTTTCTACGTGGATGTTCAAACTTAACAGAGCAACTGATGAACATGAAAGAGCTGGACTTACCATCTAACATGAGGAGCATCATTGTGAAACTTCCTTACAAGTTAAGGGAAAGATGGAGAAATGTTGCTTGTGATCTGCAAGAACGAAGAGGTAACAGAGCAATGTTCGCTGATCTTGTTGGTTTTATTGAAAGACAAGTCAAAATTGCTTCAGATCCAGTTTTTGGCAACATTCAAGACCCACAGCTCACCAACTCCAAAGCTTCCACTGTTAGTCACTTCAAACAAAGGAAAAAGGGAAGCAGCTTTGCTACTAACGTCACTACAGTAAAGGATGGAGTCATAACTCAACATACAGGAAACAAGATCAAGTCCTCCACTCTCAACTGCCTGTTCTGTTCACAAGTTAATCATTCAATGGACCAATGCTCACAGTTCAAGATGACAGTACACAGGGACAAGATTAATTTCATTAAAGAAAAAGGAATCCGTTTTGGTTGCCTGAAAAAAGGCCACACTAGCAAATACTGCAGGAGTCGTTTGGATTGCAACGTGTGTCACCAAAAGCACCCAAGTGTCCTTCATATAGAGCGTCAGGATAAAGCCACACCCTCTGATCAACAGTCTGTGAGCTCTTCAAATGTTTCACCTGCAGTGTTTCAGACCTGTGGCCATATTGGGGCCGGTCATGAAGATGCCTCCATTTTTTCTATTGTTGCAGTCAAAGTCAAGAGTCAGAGGAGCAACAAAACTGTGCAGACGTATGCTTTCTTGGATCCTGGGAGCTCAGGAACATTTTGTACGGAGAACTTGGCAAGAAAATTGAATGTGAGAGGTAAAAGGACAAGTATTCTGTTAAGAACAATGGGTCAAAAGAAGATAGTAAATGCTCATGTGTTGTCAGGTCTGGAAGTGTCTGGTCTGAATATGAATGACTTTATTGAGTTACCTGATGTTTTAACACAAAAGAACATGCCTGTCTCATCACTCAATATTCCACGACAAGAGGACGTTGATCAGTGGTCGTATCTCAAGGCTGTTCAACTTCATGACATTGAGGAAGGTGTTGATCTGCTCATTGGAACTGATGCACCAAAAGTGATGGAGCCTTGGGAGCTCATAAACAGCCAGGATGAAGGACCTTATGCTGTCAGAACCAGGGTCGGTTGGGTCATTAATGGTCCACTTCGTGGTGGGAGCAACAAGAATAAAAGTGACTGCTCTGCTGTAACATCCAACCGGATCTCTGTTGAACATCTTCAAGAAATGCTGGTTAAACAGTTTAACCATGATTTTAATGAGAGGTCATCAGATGAACAGATTGAAATGTCCAGAGAGGATGTCAAGTTTATGAATGTTATGAATAACACCACAAAGTTAATTGGAAGCCATTACTGCATTGACTTACCCTTCAGGCAGGAAAACCCTCTCATGCCAAATAATTGTCATGTTGCAGAACAGCGCCTCCAGAGCCTGAAAAGAAAGTTTGCCAAGAATGGTCAATTTAAAGGAGAGTACATCACATTTTTAAACAACATGGTGGCTCAAGGATATGCTGAAGTGGTGCCTTCTGATCAACTTAAACAGAGTGATGGAAATGTATGGTATATCCCTCATCACGGGGTTTATCATCCCAGAAAAGGCAAGCTGCGAGTTGTTTTTGACTGTGGAGCAGCATACAAAGGGACGTCACTGAACTGTCAGCTTTTACAGGGCCCTGACTTTACCAACTCTCAAGTTGGAGTCCTTGTTCGATTTAGACAAGAGCCCGTTGCAGTAATGGCCGACATCCAAGCAATGTATCACCAAGTTCATGTTTCTGAAAAGCACATCAACTTTCTCCGCTTTCTCTGGTGGCCTGGGGGAGACGTTTCACAGGCTCCAGTGGAACATCGCATGAAAGTTCATTTGTTTGGAGCTGTGTCGTCACCAAGCTGTGCAAATTATGCATTGAGGAGAACAGCAGATGACAATGCCGAACATTTCCCCCATGAAGTGGTCAATACAGTAAAGTGTAATTTTTATGTCGATGATTGCTTGAAATCAGTGGCCTCAGAGGAGGTGGCAGTGCAAGTGGTCAAGGATGTGACTGCGCTTTGTCACAAAGGAGGATTTAATCTTTCCAAATGGATCAGCAACAGCCGAACAGTGCTGCTGTCAATTGCTGAAGACTGCAGAGCAAAGGAAGTGATGGAGCTGGATTTGGATGTGGACCAGCTTCCGATGGAGCGAGCTTTGGGGCTACAGTGGTGCATTGAAACTGACAAATTCAAGTTTAGAACCTCAGTGCAAGAACAGTCACAGACAAGAAGAGGTATTTTGTCAGTGGTCAGCTCACTTTATGACCCCTTAGGTTTTTTGTCCCCATTCACCATTCCAGCCAAGCTGTTGTTACAGGAGCTTTGTAGGAGAAGCTTGGGGTGGGATGAAGCTATTCCCCATTCTCTCTCCAAGAAGTGGTTTGAGTGGTTGGAGGATCTTCAGAAGGTGGCTGAATTCAATGTGGATCGCTGTATGAAACCCAGAGACTTTGGAGACCCTGCCACTGCACAGCTTCACCACTTCTCTGACGCCAGCCAAGTTGGATATGGAACAGTGTCCTATTTGAGACTGGAAAAGGATGACAGCGTTCAGGTTTCATTTCTGTTGGGAAAGGCCAGAGTTGCTCCACTTAAGCAGACAACAATTCCTCGACTGGAACTCACAGCAGCAGTTCTTGCAGTTCGAGTTGACAAGATGCTTCAGAAGGAGTTGCAACTTAAGCTGGAAAAGTCAGTTTTCTGGACCGACAGCACCACTGTTCTTAAATACATCTGTAATGAAACCAGACGATTTCAAACTTTCGTGGCAAACAGAGTCTCCTTCATCAGAGGAGCATCAGATACTGATCAGTGGAGATATGTTTGTTCTAAGGAGAATCCAGCAGATGATGCATCAAGAGGAATGACGGCAGATAATTTCCTGACAGGCAGGAGATGGATAAATGGGCCGAAGTTTCTCTGTGAGCCAAAGGAGGTTTGGCCTAAATTGGATGCTGATCTTCATGTTATTCCTGCAGATGACCCAGAGGTCAAAAGGGAGTTGACTGTAAATTCTGTTGTTGTGGATTCTGAAAGTGCCACAGATCGCCTGCTCTGTTACTTTTCATCCTGGACGAGACTAAAAAGGTCTGTTGCCTGGTTGCTGAAGGTCAAGAGAACTCTTGTGTTATTGGGACAGAAGAGAAAGGAGCTGTGTGCCTCTAAATATCTCAGCCAGGACAAGCTGGAGCCAAAAGAGCAGGAAGTGAAAAGGAAAATTCAGAGCTTTAAAGCCACACTCAAAGGACAAATCTTGACTCCTGAAGATCTGGAAAAAGCAGAACAGTCAGTCATTCAGTATGTACAAGAACACAAATTTAAAGCTGAAATTTCCTCATTGAAGAATGGTTGTAAAAATGTTGCAAAAGGGAGTCCTCTGTACAGACTGGATCCGGTGATGGATAATGGAATCCTCAGAGTAGGTGGTCGGCTGGATAAATCAGCATTACCAACAGAGTCCAAACATCCAGTCATTTTGTCCAAAGATTTGCATGTATCCGTACTGATTCTGCGTCATATTCATCATCAACTGGGACATGTAGGAAGAAATCACATGCTGTCCAGGCTGCGGCAGAGGTACTGGATCATCAATGCAAACTCTGCTGCAAGGAAAGTTATATCTGACTGTGTTGTTTGCAGACGCAACAGAGGGAAACTCATTGAACAGAAGATGGCGGACTTGCCTGAGGAAAGAGTGGTGCCTGATAGAGCCCCTTTCACAGATGTTGGAGTTGACTATTTCGGGCCCATTGAGGTTAAAAGAGGCAGAAGTCTTCTTAAAAGGTATGGAGTGCTTTTCACCTGTCTGACTAGCCGTGCTGTGCATTTGGAGGTGGCACATATGTTGGATACAGATTCCTGTATAAATGCTGTCCGGAGGTTCATCTGTAGACGAGGCCCAATCTCCACCATCAGGTCTGATAACGGCACAAACTTTGTTGGAGCTAACCGGGAGCTGAAGGAAAGTCTGGCTGGTTTAAATCATGGCAAAATTCAGAGAGCGTTGGTCCAGGATGGCATAAAATGGAGCTTTAACACACCAGCAGCTTCCCATCATGGTGGTGTTTGGGAGCGCCTGATTCGCTCTGTGAAAAGTGTTCTGACTTCAGTTCTCAAACAGCAAATTCTCGATGATGAAGGGCTCCAAACTGTTTTTTGTGAGGCTGAGGCCATATTGAATGACAGACCCATCACTAAGGTCTCTGATGACCCGGATGACCTGGAGGCACTCACACCTAACCACATTCTGATGTTAAAGGGCAAGCCAATCATGCCACCAGGACTGTTTGATCGCAATGATTTGTACATCAGGAAAAGGTGGAAGCAAATACAATACATGGCAGAACTGTTTTGGAAGAGATGGATTGCTGAATACTTACCAATGATGCAAGAGAGACAGAAATGGACAAGACCAAGGAGAAATCTCGTTCCTGGAGACATCGTCCTCATTGCAGACACTGCAGCCCCAAGAGGATCTTGGCTGATGGGGAGAATCTTGGATGTGAGAGCAGATGCAAAGGGCCTGGTACGCTCTGTGCGCCTTCGGACCAGGACCAGCATTCTGGAGAGGCCTGTGACGAAGCTCTGCCTGCTGTTGGAAGCAGGAATGTGACACCATGGACTTTCTCTCTCTCTTTTTCTCTCTCTCTCTCTTTTGTTGTTTCAGGTACATCATAAAGAAGAAAGTGAACTGAAGCTAATGCATGAACTGTCTAGTCATAGATTGGGTGGAGGGAATAGCTCCTTTGATAAATTAAAGTAATTGTGATTTAGTGCACAATTAGGGGCCGGAGTGTTGGAGCTATTTATTTAGTTGTAGTACTTAGTGCTGTTTAGTTTATTATTTTGTTTAGTGAGTATTTAGTTTTTGGTTATTCTCAGTCAATTTGCTTGATTTCATTATGATTAGATTTCTATTAGTATTCTAGTTTATTATTTGTTTACTTTAGGTGTTTCTTGTTTATTATTTGTGTTTTGTTTCATTTGGGCACGGTAGGGGGGCACCTGAAGTTATATAGGTAGGCTGTCGGTAAGGGACCAGCATGCACCTGGGTGGGCAAATGGTTTTTTACCGGAGCGGGAGAGGCACAGGAATTTTCTTTGTTCTTTGTTTGCTCGCTGTTTGGTTAAATAAACCACGCTTTTTGTTGAAACTGGACATCTGTTTGGACATTATGTTTTTCCCATCCACGTACACCACAACCCATGGTGCAACAGTGGCCCTTTGATTAGTATAATTTGAAGTTTGATTTGATACTTTTATCTGTTTGACAATCGGCTGCTACATATTCCTTAAGAGATATGCAAATATTTTCAATGGATTCTTGTTCAGGGCGTTGTTGACTATGACTGAGTACAATTTCAAGACATTCCAACATACTTGGAATGTCCAAGTGCATGGATCGCTTTCCTGATTTTCAAAAATTCATTAAAAATATTCTTCAAGAGATATGCAAATATATTCAACGGATTCTTGTTCAGGGCATGCTTGACTATGACTGTGTACAATTTCAAGACATTCCAAGATACTTTTGGGGTCTTTTTTGACGAAAAAGTTAAGTCACTGCCTAAGTGCATGGATCGCTTTCCTGATTTTCAGAAATTCTTTAAAAATATTCCTTAAACGATATGAAAATATTTTCAACGGATTCTTGTTCAGGGCGTCGTTGACTATGACTGAGTACAATTTCAAGACATTCCAACATACTTGGAATGTCCAAGTGCATGGATCGCTTTCCTGATTTTCAAAAGTTCATTAAAAATATTCTTCAAAAGATATGCAAATATATTCAACGGATTCTTGTTCAGGGCATGCTTGACTATGACTGTGTACAATTTCAAGACATTCCAAGATACTTTTGGGGTCTTTTTTGAATAAAAATTTAAGTCACTGCCGAAGTGCACAGACTTTCCTCATTTTCAAAAATTCATTAAAAATATTCCTTAAGAGATATGCAAATATTTTCAATTGATTGTTGTTCAGGGCGTCGTTGACTATGACTGAGTAAAATTTCAAGACATTCCAACATACTTGGAATGTCCAAGTGCATGGATCGTTTTTCGGATTTTCAAAAATTCATTAAAAATATTCTTCAAGAGATATGCAAATATATTCAACGGATTCTTGTTCAGGGCATGCTTGACTATGACTGTGTACAATTTCAAGACATTCCAAGATACTTTTGGGGTCTTTTTTGACAAAAAAGTTAAGTCACTGCCTAAGTGCATGGATCGCTTTCCTCATTTTCAAAAATTCATTAAAAATATTCCTTAAGCGATATGCAAATATTTTCAACGGATTCTTGTTCAGGGCGTCGTTAACTATGACTGAGTACAATTTCAAGACATTCCAACATACTTGGAATGTCCAAGTGCATGGATCGCTTTCCTGATTTTCAAAAGTTCATTAAAAATATTCTTCAAGAGATATGCAAATATATTCAACGGATTCTTGTTCAGGGCATGCTTGACTATGACTGTGTACAATTTCAAGACATTCCAAGATACCTTTGGGGTCTTTTTTGAATAAAAAGTTAAGTCACTGCCTAAGTGCACAGACTTTCATCATTTTCAAAAATTCATTAAAAATATTCCTTAAGAGATATGCAAATATTTTCAATGGATTCTTGTTCAGGGCGTCGTTGACTATGACTGAGTACAATTTCAAGACATTCCAACATACTTGGAATGTCCAAGTGCATGGATAGCTTTCCGGATTTTCAAAAATTCATTAAAAATATTCTTCAAGAGATATGCAAATATATTCAACAGATTCTTGTTCAGGGCATGCTTGACTATGACTGTGTACAATTTCAAGACATTCCAAGATACTTTTGGGGTCTTTTTTGACGAAAAAGTTAAGTCACTGCCTAAGTGCATGGATCGCTTTCCTGATTTTCAAAAATTCATTAAAAATATTCCTTAAGCGATATGCAAATATTTTCAACGGATTCTTGTTCAGGGCGTCGTTGACTATGACTGAGTACAATTTCAAGACATTCCAACATACTTTGAATGTCCAAGTACATGGATCGCTTTCCTGATTTTCAAAAGTTCATTCAAAATATTCTTCAAGAGATATGCAAATATATTCAACGGATTCTTGTTCAGGGCATGCTTGACTATGACTGTGTACAATTTCAAGACATTCCAAGATACTTTTGGGGTCTTTTTTGAATAAAAAGTTAAGTCACTGCCTAAGTGCACAGACTTTCCTCATTTTCAAAAATTCATTAAAAATATTCCTTAAGAGATATGCAAATATTTTCAATTGATTCTTGTTCAGAGCGTCGTTGACTATGACTGAGTACAATTTCAAGACATTCCAACATACTTGGAATGTCCAAGTGCATGGATCGCTTTTCGGATTTTCAGAAATTCATTAAAAATATTCTTCAAGAGATATGCAAATATATTCAACGGATTCTTGTTCAGGGCATGCTTGACTATGACTGTGTACAATTTCAAGACATTCCAAGATACTTTTGGGGTCTTTTTTGACGAAAAAGTTAAGTCACTGCCTAAGTGCATGGATCGCTTTCCTGATTTTCAAAAATTCATTAAAAATATTCCTTAAGCGATATGCAAATATTTTCAACGGATTCTTGTTCAGGGCGTCGTTGACTATGACTGAGTACAATTTCAAGACATTCCAACATACTTGGAATGTCCAAGTGCATGGATCGCTTTCCTGATTTTCAAAAATTCATTAAAAATATTCCTTAAGCGATATGCAAATATATTCAACGTTCTTGTTCAGGGCATGCTTGACTATGACTGTGTACAATTTCAAGACATTCCAAGATACTTTTGGGGTCTTTTTTGACAAAAAAGTTAAGTCACTGCCTAAGTGCATGGATCGCTTTCCTCATTTTCAAAAATTCATTAAAAATATTCCTTAAGCGATATGCAAATATTTTCAACGGATTCTTGTTCAGGGCGTCGTTAACTATGACTGAGTACAATTTCAAGACATTCCAACATACTTGGAATGTCCAAGTGCATGGATCGCTTTCCTGATTTTCAAAAGTTCATTAAAAATATTCTTCAAGAGATATGCAAATATATTCAACGGATTCTTGTTCAGGGCATGCTTGACTATGACTGTGTACAATTTCAAGACATTCCAAGATACCTTTGGGGTCTTTTTTGAATAAAAAGTTAAGTCACTGCCTAAGTGCACAGACTTTCATCATTTTCAAAAATTCATTAAAAATATTCCTTAAGAGATATGCAAATATTTTCAATGGATTCTTGTTCAGGGCGTCGTTGACTATGACTGAGTACAATTTCAAGACATTCCAACATACTTGGAATGTCCAAGTGCATGGATAGCTTTCCGGATTTTCAAAAATTCATTAAAAATATTCTTCAAGAGATATGCAAATATATTCAACAGATTCTTGTTCAGGGCATGCTTGACTATGACTGTGTACAATTTCAAGACATTCCAAGATACTTTTGGGGTCTTTTTTGACGAAAAAGTTAAGTCACTGCCTAAGTGCATGGATCGCTTTCCTGATTTTCAAAAATTCATTAAAAATATTCCTTAAGCGATATGCAAATATTTTCAACGGATTCTTGTTCAGGGCGTCGTTGACTATGACTGAGTACAATTTCAAGACATTCCAACATACTTTGAATGTCCAAGTACATGGATCGCTTTCCTGATTTTCAAAAGTTCATTCAAAATATTCTTCAAGAGATATGCAAATATATTCAACGGATTCTTGTTCAGGGCATGCTTGACTATGACTGTGTACAATTTCAAGACATTCCAAGATACTTTTGGGGTCTTTTTTGAATAAAAAGTTAAGTCACTGCCTAAGTGCACAGACTTTCCTCATTTTCAAAAATTCATTAAAAATATTCCTTAAGAGATATGCAAATATTTTCAATTGATTCTTGTTCAGAGCGTCGTTGACTATGACTGAGTACAATTTCAAGACATTCCAACATACTTGGAATGTCCAAGTGCATGGATCGCTTTTCGGATTTTCAGAAATTCATTAAAAATATTCTTCAAGAGATATGCAAATATATTCAACGGATTCTTGTTCAGGGCATGCTTGACTATGACTGTGTACAATTTCAAGACATTCCAAGATACTTTTGGGGTCTTTTTTGACGAAAAAGTTAAGTCACTGCCTAAGTGCATGGATCGCTTTCCTGATTTTCAAAAATTCATTAAAAATATTCCTTAAGCGATATGCAAATATTTTCAACGGATTCTTGTTCAGGGCGTCGTTGACTATGACTGAGTACAATTTCAAGACATTCCAACATACTTGGAATGTCCAAGTGCATGGATCGCTTTCCTGATTTTCAAAAATTCATTAAAAATATTCCTTAAGCGATATGCAAATATATTCAACGGATTCTTGTTCAGGGCATGCTTGACTATGACTGTGTACAATTTCAAGACATTCCAAGATACTTTTGGGGTCTTTTTTGACGAAAAAGTTAAGTCACTGCCTAAGTGCATGGATCGCTTTCCTGATTTTCAAAAATTCATTAAAAATATTCCTTAAGCGATATGCAAATATTTTCAACGGATTCTTGTTCAGGGCGTCGTTGACTATGACTGAGTACAATTTCAAGACATTCCAACATACTTGGAATGTCCAAGTGCATGGATCGCTTTCCTGATTTTCAAAAGTTCATTAAAAATATTCTTCAAGAGATATGCAAATATATTCAACGGATTCTTGTTCAGGGCATGCTTGACTATGACTGTGTATAATTTCAAGACATTCCAAGATACTTTTGGGGTCTTTTTTGACGAAAAAGTTAAGTCACTGCCTAAGTGCATGGATCGCTTTCCTGATTTTCAAAAATTCATTAAAAATATTCCTTAAGAGATATGCAAATATTTTCAACGGATTCTTGTTCAGGGCGTCGTTGACTATGACTGAGTACAATTTCAAGACATTCCAACATACTTTGAATGTCCAAGTGCATGGATCGCTTTCCTGATTTTCAAAAGTTCATTAAAAATATTCTTCAAGAGATATGCAAATATATTCAACGGATTCTTGTTCAGGGCATGCTTGACTATGACTGTGTACAATTTCAAGACATTCCAAGATACTTTTGGGGTCTTTTTTGAATAAAAAGTTAAGTCACTGCCTAAGTGCATGGATCGCTTTCCTGATTTCCAAAAATTCATTAAAAATATTCCTCAAGCGATACGCAAATATTTTCAACGGATTCTTGTTCAGGGCGTCGTTGACTATGACTGAGTACAATTTCAAGACATTCCAACATACTTGGAATGTCCAAGTGCATGGATCGCTTTCCTGATTTTCAAAAATTCATTAAAAATATTCCTTAAGCGATATGCAAATATATTCAACGGATTCTTGTTCAGGGCATGCTTGACTATGACTGTGTACAATTTCAAGACATTCCAAGATACTTTTGGGGTCTTTTTTGAATAAAAAGTTAAGTCACTGCCTAAGTGCACAGACTTTCCTCATTTTCAAAAATTCATTAAAAATATTCCTTAAGAGATATGCAAATATTTTCAATGGATTCTTGTTCAGGGCGTCGTTGACTATGACTGAGTACAATTTCAAGACATTCCAACATACTTGGAATGTCCAAGTGCATGGATCGCGTTCCGGATATTCAAAAATTCATTTAAAATATTCTTCAAGAGATATGCAAATATATTCAACGGATTCTTGTTCAGGGCATGCTTGACTATGACTGTGTACAATTTCAAGACATTCCAAGATACTTTTGGGGTCTTTTTTGACGAAAAAGTTAAGTCACTGCCTAAGTGCATGGATCGCTTTCCTCATTTTCAAAAATTCATTAAAAATATTCCTTCAGCGATATGCATATATTTTCAACGGATTCTTGTTCAGGGTGTCGTTGACTATGACTGAGTAAAATTTCAAGACATTCCAACATACTTGGAATGTCCAAGTGCATGGATCGCTTTCCTGATTTTCAAAAATTCATTAAAAATATTCCTTAAGCGATATGCAAATATATTCAACGGATTCTTGTTCAGGGCATGCTTGACTATGACTGTGTACAATTTCAAGACATTCCAAGATACTTTTGGGGTCTTTTTTGAATAAAAAGTTAAGTCACTGCCTAAGTGCACAGACTTTCCTCATTTTCAAAAATTCATTAAAAATATTCCTTAAGAGATATGCAAATATTTTCAACGGATTCTTGTTCAGGGCGTCGTTAACTATGACTGAGTACAATTTCAAGACATTCCAAGATACTTTTGGGGTCTTTTTTGACGAAAAAGTTAAGTCACTGCCTAAGTGCATGGATCGCTTTCCTGATTTTCAAAAATTCATTAAAAATATTCCTTAAGCGATATGCAAATATTTTCAACAGATTCTTGTTCAGGGCGTCGTTGACTATGACTGAGTACAATTTCAAGACATTCCAACATACTTGGAATGTCCAAGTGCATGGATCGCTTTCCTGATTTTCAAAAATTCATTAAAAATATTCCTTAAGCGATATGCAAATATATTCAACGTATTCTTGTTCAGGGCATGCTTGACTATGACTGTGTACAATTTCAAGACATTCCAAGATACTTTTGGGGTCTTTTTTGACGAAAAAGTTAAGTCACTGCCTAAGTGCATGGATCGCTTTCCTGATTTTCAAAAATTCATTAAAAATATTCCTTAAGCGATATGCAAATATTTTCAACAGATTCTTGTTCAGGGCGTCGTTGACTATGACTGAGTACAATTTCAAGACATTCCAACATACTTGGAATGTCCAAGTGCATGGATCGCTTTCCTGATTTTCAAAAATTCATTAAAAATATTCCTTAAGCGATATGCAAATATATTCAACGGATTCTTGTTCAGGGCATGCTTGAATCTGACTGTGTACAATTTCAAGACATTCCAAGATACTTTTGGGGTCTTTTTTGACAAAAAAGTTAAGTCACTGCCTAAGTGCATGGATCGCTTTCCTGATTTTCAAAAATTCATTAAAAATATTCCTTAAGTGATATGCAAATATTTTCAACGGATTCTTGTTCAGGGCATGCTTGACTATGACTGTGTACAATTTCAAGACATTCCAAGATACTTTTGGGGTCTTTTTTGACGAAAAAGTTAAGTCACTGCCTAAGTGCATGGATCGTTTTCCTGATTTTCAGAAATTCTTTAAAAATATTCCTTAAACGATATGAAAATATTTTCAACGGATTCTTGTTCAGGGCGTCGTTGACTATGACTGAGTACAATTTCAAGACATTCCAACATACTTGGAATGTCCAAGTGCATGGATCGCTTTCCTGATTTTCAAAAGTTCATTAAAAATATTCTTCAAGAGATATGCAAATATATTCAACGGATTCTTGTTCAGGGCATGCTTGACTATGACTGTGTACAATTTCAAGACATTCCAAGATACTTTTGGGGTCTTTTTTGAATAAAAAGTTAAGTCACTGCCTAAGTGCACAGACTTTCCTCATTTTCAAAAATTCATTAAAAATATTCCTTAAGAGATATGCAAATATTTTCAATTGATTCTTGTTCAGGGCGTCGTTGACTATGACTGAGTAAAATTTCAAGACATTCCAACATACTTGGAATGTCCAAGTGCATGGATCGCTTTTCGGATTTTCAAAAATTCATTAAAAATATTCTTCAAGAGATATGCAAATATATTCAACGGATTCTTGTTCAGGGCATGCTTGACTATGACTGTGTACAATTTCAAGACATTCCAAGATACTTTTGGGGTCTTTTTTGACAAAAAAGTTAAGTCACTGCCTAAGTGCATGGATCGCTTTCCTCATTTTCAAAAATTCATTAAAAATATTCCTTAAGCGATATGCAAATATTTTCAACGGATTCTTGTTCAGGGCGTCGTTAACTATGACTGAGTACAATTTCAAGACATTCCAACATACTTGGAATGTCCAAGTGCATGGATCGCTTTCCTGATTTTCAAAAATTCATTAAAAATATTCTTCAAGAGATATGCAAATATATTCAACGTATTCTTGTTCAGGGCATGCTTGACTATGACTGTGTACAATTTCAAGACATTCCAAGATACCTTTGGGGTCTTTTTTGAATAAAAAGTTAAGTCACTGCCTAAGTGCACAGAAATTCCTCATTTTCAAAAATTCATTAAAAATATTCCTTAAGCGATATGCAAATATTTTCAATAGATTCTTGTTCAGGGCGTCGTTGACTATGACTGAGTACAATTTCAAGACATTCCAACTTACTTGGAATGTCCAAGTGCATGGATAGCTTTCCGGATTTTCAAAAATTCATTAAAATTATTCTTCAAGAGATATGCAAATATATTCAACGGATTCTTGTTCAGGGCATGCTTGACTATGACTGTGTACAATTTCAGGACATTCCAAGATACTTTTGGGGTCTTTTTTGACAAAAAAGTTAAGTCACTGCCTAAGTGCATGGATCGCTTTCCTGATTTTCAAAAATTCATTAAAAATATTCCTTAAGCAATATGCAAATATTTTCAACGGATTCTTGTTCAGGGCGTCGTTGACTATGACTGAGTACAATTTCAAGACATTCCAACATACTTGGAATGTCCAAGTGCATGGATCGCTTTCCTGATTTTCAAAAGTTCATTAAAAATATTCTTCAAGAGATATGCAAATATATTCAACGGATTCTTGTTCAGGGCATGCTTGACTATGACTGTGTACAATTTCAAGACATTCCAAGATACCTTTGGGGTCTTTTTTGACGAAAAAGTTAAGTCACTGCTTAAGTGCATGGATCGCTTTCCTGATTTTCAAAAATTCATTCAAAATATTCCTTAAGAGATATGCAAATATTTTCAACGGATTCTTGTTCAGGGCGTCGTTGACTATGACTGAGTACAATTTCAAGACATTCCAACATACTTGGAATGTCCAAGTGCATGGATCGCTTTCCTGATTTTCAAAAGTTCATTAAAAATATTCTTCAAGAGATATGCAAATATATTCAACGGATTCTTGTTCAGGGCATGCTTGACTATGACTGTGTACAATTTCAAGACATTCCAAGATACTTTTGGGGTCTTTTTTGATGAAAAAGTTAAGTCACTGCCTAAGTGCACAGAAATTCCTCATTTTCAAAAATTCATTAAAAATATTCCTTAAGAGATAATGCAAATATTTTCAATAGATTCTTGTTCAGGGCGTCGTTGACTATGACTGAGTACAATTTCAAGACATTCCAACATACTTGGAATGTCCAAGTGCATGGATCGCTTTCCTGATATTCAAAAGTTCATTAAAAATATTCTTCAAGAGATATGCAAATATATTCAACGGATTCTTGTTCAGGGCATACTTGACTATGACTGTGTACAATTTCAAGACATTCCAAGATACTTTTGGGGTCTTTTTTGAATGAAAAGTTAAGTCACTGCCTCAGTGCACAGAAATTCCTCATTTTCAAAAATTCATTAAAAATATTCCTTAAGAGATATGCAAATATTTTCAATAGATTCTTGTTCAGGGCGTCGTTGACTATGACTGAGTACAATTTCAAGACATTCCAAGATACTTTTGGGGTCTTTTTTGACAAAAAAGTTAAGTCACTGCCTAAGTGCATGGATCGCTTTCCTGATTTTCAAAAATTCATTAAAAATATTCCTTAAGCGATATGCAAATATTTTCAACAGATTCTTGTTCAGGGCGTCGTTGACTATGACTGAGTACAATTTCAAGACATTCCAACATACTTGGAATGTCCAAGTGCATGGATCGCTTTCCTGATTTTCAAAAATTCATTAAAAATATTCCTTAAGCGATATGCAAATATATTCAACGTATTCTTGTTCAGGGCATGCTTGACTATGACTGTGTACAATTTCAAGACATTCCAAGATACTTTTGGGGTCTTTTTTGACGAAAAAGTTAAGTCACTGCCTAAGTGCATGGATCGCTTTCCTGATTTTCAAAAATTCATTAAAAATATTCCTTAAGCGATATGCAAATATTTTCAACAGATTCTTGTTCAGGGCGTCGTTGACTATGACTGAGTACAATTTCAAGACATTCCAACATACTTGGAATGTCCAAGTGCATGGATCGCTTTCCTGATTTTCAAAAATTCATTAAAAATATTCCTTAAGCGATATGCAAATATATTCAACGGATTCTTGTTCAGGGCATGCTTGAATCTGACTGTGTACAATTTCAAGACATTCCAAGATACTTTTGGGGTCTTTTTTGACAAAAAAGTTAAGTCACTGCCTAAGTGCATGGATCGCTTTCCTGATTTTCAAAAATTCATTAAAAATATTCCTTAAGTGATATGCAAATATTTTCAACGGATTCTTGTTCAGGGCATGCTTGACTATGACTGTGTACAATTTCAAGACATTCCAAGATACTTTTGGGGTCTTTTTTGACGAAAAAGTTAAGTCACTGCCTAAGTGCATGGATCGTTTTCCTGATTTTCAGAAATTCTTTAAAAATATTCCTTAAACGATATGAAAATATTTTCAACGGATTCTTGTTCAGGGCGTCGTTGACTATGACTGAGTACAATTTCAAGACATTCCAACATACTTGGAATGTCCAAGTGCATGGATCGCTTTCCTGATTTTCAAAAGTTCATTAAAAATATTCTTCAAGAGATATGCAAATATATTCAACGGATTCTTGTTCAGGGCATGCTTGACTATGACTGTGTACAATTTCAAGACATTCCAAGATACTTTTGGGGTCTTTTTTGAATAAAAAGTTAAGTCACTGCCTAAGTGCACAGACTTTCCTCATTTTCAAAAATTCATTAAAAATATTCCTTAAGAGATATGCAAATATTTTCAATTGATTCTTGTTCAGGGCGTCGTTGACTATGACTGAGTAAAATTTCAAGACATTCCAACATACTTGGAATGTCCAAGTGCATGGATCGCTTTTCGGATTTTCAAAAATTCATTAAAAATATTCTTCAAGAGATATGCAAATATATTCAACGGATTCTTGTTCAGGGCATGCTTGACTATGACTGTGTACAATTTCAAGACATTCCAAGATACTTTTGGGGTCTTTTTTGACAAAAAAGTTAAGTCACTGCCTAAGTGCATGGATCGCTTTCCTCATTTTCAAAAATTCATTAAAAATATTCCTTAAGCGATATGCAAATATTTTCAACGGATTCTTGTTCAGGGCGTCGTTAACTATGACTGAGTACAATTTCAAGACATTCCAACATACTTGGAATGTCCAAGTGCATGGATCGCTTTCCTGATTTTCAAAAATTCATTAAAAATATTCTTCAAGAGATATGCAAATATATTCAACGTATTCTTGTTCAGGGCATGCTTGACTATGACTGTGTACAATTTCAAGACATTCCAAGATACCTTTGGGGTCTTTTTTGAATAAAAAGTTAAGTCACTGCCTAAGTGCACAGAAATTCCTCATTTTCAAAAATTCATTAAAAATATTCCTTAAGCGATATGCAAATATTTTCAATAGATTCTTGTTCAGGGCGTCGTTGACTATGACTGAGTACAATTTCAAGACATTCCAACTTACTTGGAATGTCCAAGTGCATGGATAGCTTTCCGGATTTTCAAAAATTCATTAAAATTATTCTTCAAGAGATATGCAAATATATTCAACGGATTCTTGTTCAGGGCATGCTTGACTATGACTGTGTACAATTTCAGGACATTCCAAGATACTTTTGGGGTCTTTTTTGACAAAAAAGTTAAGTCACTGCCTAAGTGCATGGATCGCTTTCCTGATTTTCAAAAATTCATTAAAAATATTCCTTAAGCAATATGCAAATATTTTCAACGGATTCTTGTTCAGGGCGTCGTTGACTATGACTGAGTACAATTTCAAGACATTCCAACATACTTGGAATGTCCAAGTGCATGGATCGCTTTCCTGATTTTCAAAAGTTCATTAAAAATATTCTTCAAGAGATATGCAAATATATTCAACGGATTCTTGTTCAGGGCATGCTTGACTATGACTGTGTACAATTTCAAGACATTCCAAGATACCTTTGGGGTCTTTTTTGACGAAAAAGTTAAGTCACTGCTTAAGTGCATGGATCGCTTTCCTGATTTTCAAAAATTCATTCAAAATATTCCTTAAGAGATATGCAAATATTTTCAACGGATTCTTGTTCAGGGCGTCGTTGACTATGACTGAGTACAATTTCAAGACATTCCAACATACTTGGAATGTCCAAGTGCATGGATCGCTTTCCTGATTTTCAAAAGTTCATTAAAAATATTCTTCAAGAGATATGCAAATATATTCAACGGATTCTTGTTCAGGGCATGCTTGACTATGACTGTGTACAATTTCAAGACATTCCAAGATACTTTTGGGGTCTTTTTTGATGAAAAAGTTAAGTCACTGCCTAAGTGCACAGAAATTCCTCATTTTCAAAAATTCATTAAAAATATTCCTTAAGAGATAATGCAAATATTTTCAATAGATTCTTGTTCAGGGCGTCGTTGACTATGACTGAGTACAATTTCAAGACATTCCAACATACTTGGAATGTCCAAGTGCATGGATCGCTTTCCTGATATTCAAAAGTTCATTAAAAATATTCTTCAAGAGATATGCAAATATATTCAACGGATTCTTGTTCAGGGCATACTTGACTATGACTGTGTACAATTTCAAGACATTCCAAGATACTTTTGGGGTCTTTTTTGAATGAAAAGTTAAGTCACTGCCTCAGTGCACAGAAATTCCTCATTTTCAAAAATTCATTAAAAATATTCCTTAAGAGATATGCAAATATTTTCAATAGATTCTTGTTCAGGGCGTCGTTGACTATGACTGAGTACAATTTCAAGACATTCCAAGATACTTTTGGGGTCTTTTTTGACAAAAAAGTTAAGTCACTGCCTAAGTGCATGGATCGCTTTCCTGATTTTCAAAAATTCATTAAAAATATTCCTTAAGCGATATGCAAATATTTTCAACGGATTCTTGTTCAGGGCGTCGTTGACTATGACTGAGTACAATTTCAAGACATTCCAACATACTTGGAATGTCCAAGTGCATGGATCGCTTTCCTGATTTTCAAAAGTTCATTAAAAATATTCTTCAAGAGATATGCAAATATATTCAACGGATTCTTGTTCAGGGCATGCTTGACTATGACTGTGTACAATTTCAAGACATTCCAAGATACCTTTGGGGTCTTTTTTGAATAAAAAGTTAAGTCACTGCCTAAGTGCACAGACTTTCATCATTTTCAAAAATTCATTAAAAATATTGCTTAAGAGATATGCAAATATTTTCAATGGATTCTTGTTCAGGGCATGCTTGACTATGACTGAGTACAATTTCAAGACATTCCAACATACTTGGAATGTCCAAGTGCATGGATCACTTTTCGGATTTTCAAAAATTCATTAAAAATATTCTTCAAGAGATATGCAAATATATTCAACGGATTCTTGTTCAGGGCATGCTTGACTATGACTGTGTACAATTTCAAGACATTCCAAGATACTTTTGGGGTCTTTTTTGACGAAAAAGTTAAGTCACTGCCTAAGTGCATGGATTGCTTTCCTGATTTTCAAAAATTCATTAAAAATATTCCTTAAGCGATATGCAAATATTTTCAACGGATTCTTGTTCAGGGCGTCGTTGACTATGACTGAGTACAATTTCAAGACATTCCAACATTCTTGGAATGTCCAAGTGCATGGATCGCTTTCCTGATTTTCAAAAGTTCATTAAAAATATTCTTCAAGAGATATGCAAATATATTCAACGGATTCTTGTTCAGGGCATGCTTGACTATGACTGTGTACAATTTCAAGACATTCCAAGATACTTTTGGGGTCTTTTTTGAATAAAAAGTTAAGTCACTGCCTAAGTGCACAGACTTTCATCATTTTCAAAAATTCATTAAAAATATTCCTTAAGAGATATGCAAATATTTTCAATGGATTCTTGTTCAGGGCGTCATTGACTATGACCGAGTACAATTTCAAGACATTCCAACATACTTGGAATGTCCAAGTGCATGGATCAATTTCCTGATTTTCAAAAGTTCATTAAAAATATTCTTCAAGAGATATGCAAATATATTCAATGGATTCTTGTTCAGGGCATGCTTGACTATGACTGTGTACAATTTCAAGACATTCCAAGATACTTTTGGGGTCTTTTTTGAATAAAAAGTTAAGTCACTGCCTAAGTGCATGGATCGCTTTCCTGATTTTCAAAAATTCATTAAAAATATTCCTAAAGCGATATGCAAATATTTTCAACGGATTCTTGTTCAGGGCGTCGTTGACTATGACTGAGTACAATTTCAAGACATTCCAAGATACTTTTGGGGTCTTTTTTGAATAAAAAGTTAAGGCACTGCCTAAGTGCACAGACTTTCCTCATTTTCAAAAATTCATTAAAAATATTCCTTAAGAGATATGCAAATATTTTCAATGGATTCTTGTTCAGGGCGTCGTTGACTATGACTGAGTACAATTCAAGACATTCCAACATACTTGGAATGTCCAAGTGCATGGATCGCTTTTCGGATTTTCAAAAAATCATTAAAAATATTCTTCAAGAGATATGCAAATATATTCAACGGATTCTTGTTCAGGGCATGCTTGACCATGACTGTGTACAATTTCAAGACATTCCAAGATACTTTTGGGGTCTTTTTTGACGAAAAAGTTAAGTCACTGCCTAAGTGCATGGATCGCTTTCCTGATTTTCAAAAATTCATTAAAAATATTCCTTAAGCGATATGCAAATATTTTCAACGGATTCTTGTTCAGGGCGTCGTTGACTATGACTGAGTACAATTTCAAGACATTCCAACATACTTGGAATGTCCAAGTGCATGGATTGCTTTCCTGATTTTCAAAAATTCATTAAAAATATTCTTCAAGAGATATGCAAATATATTCAACGGATTCTTGTTCAGGGCATGCTTGACTATGACTGTGTACAATTTCAAGACATTCCAAGATACCTTTGGGGTCTTTTTTGAATAAAAAGTTAAGTCACTGCCTAAGTGCACAGACTTTCATCATTTTCAAAAATTCATTAAAAATATTCCTTAAGAGATATGCAAATATTTTCAATGGATTCTTGTTCAGGGCGTCGTTGACTATGACCGAGTACAATTTCAAGACATTCCAACATACTTGGACTGTCCAAGTGCATGGATCGCTTTCCTGATTTTCAAAAGTTCATTAAAAATATTCTTCAAGAGATATGCAAATATATTCAACGGATTCTTGTTCAGGGCATGCTTGACTATGACTGTGTACAATTTCAAGACATTCCAAGATACTTTTGGGGTCTTTTTTGAATAAAAAGTTAAGTCACTGCCTAAGTGCATGGATCGCTTTCCTGATTTTCAGAAATTCTATAAAAATATTCCTTAAACGATATGCAAATATTTTCAACGGATTCTTGTTCAGGGCGTCGTTGACTATGACTGTGTACAATTTCAAGACATTCCAAGATACTTTTGGGGTCTTTTTTGAATAAAAAGTTAAGTCACTGCCTAAGTGCACAGACTTTCCTCATTTTCAAAAATTCATTAAAAATATTCCTTAAGAGATTTGCAAATATTTTCAATGGATTCTTGTTCAGGGCGTCGTTGACTATGACTGAGTACAATTTCAAGACATTCCAACATACTTGGAATGTCCAAGTGCATGGATCGCTTTTTTGATTTTCAAAAATTCATTAAAAATATTCTTCAAGAGATATGCAAATATATTCAACGGATTCTTGTTCAGGGCATGCTTGACTATGACTGTGTACAATTTCAAGACATTCCAAGATACTTTTGGGGTCTTTTTTGAATAAAAAGTTAAGTCACTGCCTAAGTGCATGGATCGCTTTCCTGATTTTCAGAAATTCTATAAAAATATTCCTTAAACGATATGCAAATATTTTCAACGGATTCTTGTTCAGGGCGTCGTTGACTATGACTGTGTACAATTTCAAGACATTCCAAGATACTTTTGGGGTCTTTTTTGAATAAAAAGTTAAGTCACTGCCTAAGTGCACAGACTTTCCTCATTTTCAAAAATTCATTAAAAATATTCCTTAAGAGATTTGCAAATATTTTCAATGGATTCTTGTTCAGGGCGTCGTTGACTATGACTGAGTACAATTTCAAGACATTCCAACATACTTGGAATGTCCAAGTGCATGGATCGCTTTTTTGATTTTCAAAAATTCATTAAAAATATTCTTCAAGAGATATGCAAATATATTCAACGGATTCTTGTTCAGGGCATGCTTGACTATGACTGTGTACAATTTCAAGACATTCCAAGATACTTTTGGGGTCTTTTTTGAATAAAAAGTTAAGTCACTGCCTAAGTGCATGGATCGCTTTCCTGATTTTCAAAAATTCATTAAAAATATTCCTTAAGCGATATGCAAATATTTTCAACGGATTCTTGTTCAGGGCGTCGTTGACTATGACTGAGTACAATTTCAAGACATTCCAACATACTTGGAATGTCCAAGTGCATGGATCGCTTTCCTGATTTTCAAAAGTTCATTAAAAATATTCTTCAAGAGATATGCAAATATATTCAACGGATTCTTGTTCAGGGCATGCTTGACTATGACTGTGTACAATTTCAAGACATTCCAAGATACCTTTGGGGTCTTTTTTGGATAAAAAGTTAAGTCACTGCCTAAGTGCACAGACTTTCATCATTTTCAAAAATTCATTAAAAATATTCCTTAAGAGATATGCAAATATTTTCAATGGATTCTTGTTCAGGGCGTCGTTGACTATGACCGAGTACAATTTCAAGACATTCCAACATACTTGGAATGTCCAAGTGCATGGATCGCTTTCCGGATTTTCAAAAATTCATTAAAAATATTCTTCAAGAGATATGCAAATATATTCAACGGATTCTTGTTCAGGGCATTCTTGACTATGACTGTGTACAACTTCAAGACATTCCAAGATACTTTTGGGGTCTTTTTTGACGAAAAAGTTAAGTCACTGCCTAAGTGCATGGATCGCTTTCCTGATTTTCAGAAATTCTTTAAAAATATTCCTTAAACGATATGCAAATATTTTCAATGGATTCTTGTTCAGGGCGTCGTTGACTATGACTGAGTACAATTTCAAGACATTCCAACATACTTGGAATGTCCAAGTGCATGGATCGCTTTCCTGATTTTCAAAAGTTCATTAAAAATATTCTTCAAGAGATATGCAAATATATTCAACGGATTCTTGTTCAGGGCATGCTTGACTATGACTGTGTACAATTTCAAGACATTCCAAGATACCTTTGGGGTCTTTTTTGGATAAAAAGTTAAGTCACTGCATAAGTGCACAGACCTTCATCATTTTCAAAAATTCATTAAAAATATTCCTTAAGAGATATGCAAATATTTTCCATGGATTCTTGTTCAGGGCGTCGTTGACTATGACTGAGTACAATTTCAAGACATTCCAACATACTTGGAATGTCCAAGTGCATGGATCGCTTTCCTGATTTTCAAAAGTTCATTAAAAATATTCTTCAAGAGATATGCAAATATATTCAACGGATTCTTGTTCAGGGCATGCTTGACTATGACTGTGTACAATTTCAAGACATTCCAAGATACTTTTGGGGTCTTTTTTGACAAAAAAGTTAAGTCACTGCCTAAGTGCATGGATCGCTTTCCTGATTTTCAAAAATTCATTTAAAATATTCCTGAAGCGATATGCAAATATTTTCAACGGATTCTTGTTCAGGGCGTCGTTGACTATGACTGAGTACAATTTCAAGACATTCCAACATACTTGGAATGTCCAAGTGCATGGATCGCTTTCCTGATTTTCAAAAATTCATTAAAAATATTCCTTAAGCGATATGCAAATATATTCAACGGATTCTTGTTCAGGGCATGCTTGACTATGACTGTGTACAATTTCAAGACATTCCAAGATACTTTTGGGGTCTTTTTTGAATAAAAAGTTAAGTCACTGCCTAAGTGCATGGATCGCTTTCCTGATTTTCAGAAATTCTTTAAAAATATTCCTTAAGAGATATGCAAATATTTTCAATTGATTCTTGTTCAGGGCGTCGTTGACTATGACTGAGTACAATTTCAAAACATTCCAACATACTTGGAATGTCCAAGTGCATGGATCGCTTTTCGGATTTTCAAAAATTAATTAAAAATATTCTTCAAGAGATATGCAAATATATTCAACGGTTTCTTGTTCAGGGCATGCTTGACTATGACTGTGTACAATTTCAAGACATTCCAAGATACTTTTGGGGTCTTTTTTGACGAAAAAAGTTAAGTCACTGCCTAAGTGCATGGATTGCTTTCCTGATTTTCAAAAATTCATTCAAAATATTCCTTAAGCGATATGCAAATATTTTCAATGGATTCTTGTTCAGCGCGTCGTTGACTATGACTGAGTACAATTTCAAGACATTCCAACATACTTGGAATGTCCAAGTGCATGGATCGCTTTCCGGATTTTCAAAAATTCATTAAAAATATTCTTCAAGAGATATGCAAATATATTCAACGGATTCTTGTTCAGGGCATGCTTGACTATGACTGTGTACAATTTCAAGACATTCCAAGATACTTTTGGGGTCTTTTTTGAATAAAAAGTTAAGTCACTGCCTCAGTGCACAGACTATCCTCTTTTTCAAAAATTCATTAAAAATATTCACCAAGAGATATGCAAATATATTCAATGGATTCTTGTTCAGGGCATGCTTGACTATGACTGTGTACAATTTCAAGACATTCCAAGATACTTTTGGGGTCTTTTTTGACAAAAAAGTTAAGTCACTTACCTAAGTGCATGGATCGCTTTCCTGATTTTCAAAAATTCATTAAAAATATTCCTTAAGAGATATGCAAATATTTTCAACGGATTCTTCTTCAGGGCGTCGTTGACTATGACTGAGTACAATTTCAAGACATTCCAACATACTTGGAATGTCCAAGTGCATGGATCACTTTCCTGATTTTCAAAAATTCATTTAAAATATTATTCAAGAGATATGCAAATATATTCAACAGATTCTTGTTCAGGGCATGCTTGACTATGACTGTGTACAATTTCAAGACATTCCAATTTACTTTTGGGTTTTTTTTTGAAAAAAAAGTCAAGTCACTAAGTGCATCAGGGCAAATGGATCGTTTCCTACGTCTCACCTGATATCCTGCTGTGTGATCCACGGTGTCCAAAGTTTGTTTCCAGCGACTGGACGACATGGATGAACTCCTGCTGCTTTAATTCTTTAAAAACAACCCAAAAACATCAAAAGTTAAGTCACTGCCTAAGTGCATGGATCGCTTTCCTGATTTTCAAAAATTCATTAAAAATATTCCTCAAGAGATATGCAAATATATTCAACGGATTCTTGTTCAGGGCATGCTTGACTATGACTGTGTACAATTTCAAGACATTCCAAGATACTTTTGGGGTCTTTTTTGAAAATCAATCAATCAATCAATCGATCGATCATTTTTTGTATAGCCCACAGTTTACAAAACATAGTTTGTCTCAGGGACTTCACAGGGTTGGTAACATCCTCTGTCCTTAGACCTTCGACCAGGGTAAGGAAAAACTACCAGCGAAAAAACTCTTCTAACGGGGAAAAGGGTAGAAACCTTAAGGAGAACCACAGTTGAGGGATCCACTCCCTGGACGGACAGACGTGCAGTAGATGTTACCAAAAACATACAATACACAATGACAAAGAATAAAAAGTGAAAAGTCTTTAAATGCCAGGATCATCTGTCACAGCCTGTCGTGAAGGCTGTTGTGGTCAGAGACTTGAAGATGACAGAGTCCTCTTTCCTGTCCTGACCTCATGTCGTTCACTGGTGTCAGCAGAACTGTAAGAGATTAAACATCAGTTAGAGAAGGTCTACATGTGAATTTATGGTCTACATGTGGATTTATGGTCTACATGTGGATTTATGGTGTACATGTGGATTTATGGTGTACATGTGGATGTATGGTGTACATGTGGATTTATGTGCTACATGTGGATTTATGGTCTAAATGTGGATTTATGGTCTACATGTCATGGGGGACATCGGGTAAGTGGTGAGGGTTGAGAAATTGAGGACGGGGTAGAGAAAGTGCGGCTCGTGCAAAGTCTGTGTGCTCATTCTAAGTGCATGATGGGAAATTCCTCCAGCAGTCTAAGCCTATGGCAGCATAAGATAGACTATTCTAATCAGGACATACCTGATCTAGCTTCGACTATAGTCTATGTTAAAAAGGTAGGTTTTCAGTCTCACCTTAAAGGCAGAGACAGAGTCAGACTGTCTGACTGAAAGCAGAAGTTGGTTCCACAGGAGAGGAGCCTGGTAGATAAATGTTCTACCACCGATTCTACTTCTAGTTATTTTAGGAATAACCAGTAGACCTGAGTTCAGGGTCTATTGGGTTGATATAAAGTGATTAAGTCACAAATATAAGAAGGTGCCTGATTATTCAGGGCCTTGTATGTGAGTAGAAGTATTTTAAAATCTATTCTACTTTTCACTGGGAGCCAGTGAAGAGAAGCCAAGACAGGAGTTGTATAATCACGTCGTCTGGTTCCAGTCAGTATCCGTGCTGCTGCGTTCTGGACAAGTTGAAGGCTTCTCAAGGACTTACTAGGACATCCAGACAGTAAGGAGTTACAGTAATCCAGCCTAGAGGTTATAAAGGCGTGGATAAGTTTCTCAGAGTCTTGTCGTGATATAATATTTCTAATTGTCTTAATGTTGCGAAGGTGGAAGAAGGCTGTTCTACATATATGCTTAATATGTTCATCCAGTGATAAATCCTGGTCAAACAGGACTCCTAGGTTCCTTACTGTAGTGCAAGGGACTGAAGTGTTACTGCCTCGGTTTAGAGCTCCACTTAAAAGTGCTGCTCTTATATCTTTTGGCCCAAGGACCATGACCTCAGTTTTTTCTGTGTTAAGCATCAGAAAGTTCAGAGTCATCCACGTCTGTATGTCTATGAGACAATCCTGGAGTTTTATAGATGGGTTTGGGTCATCCGGTCGTACAGATACATATAGCTGGGTGTCGTCTGCATAACAATGGAAATCTATGTTGTGTTTCCTGATAATGTTGCCTAATGGCAGCATGTACAGGGTAAAAAGAATAGGTCCGAGCACGGAACCCTGAGGAACTCCGTAGTTGACCTTAGTGAATATGGAGTAGTCCTCGTTAACACTAACAAACTGAAATCTGTCCCATAAATAGGACTTGAACCAGACAAGTGCAGATCCTCTAATCACAACATCTTGTTCTAGTCTATGTAGCAGGATCTCATGATCTATCGTATCAAATGCTGCACTGAGATCCAGCAGGACCGATCTGGCGTTGTCTGGTAAACCAGCAGATGGCAGCAACTTTCAAGAGACCAGCTTCTCCATCTCTGAGCCCAGTAATGTTCAGGTAAGGCATTGGATATTTGAGATATTATTCAATAGAATCTTCCTCTTACTTCTAATCTTACTCTACGTATGTAGAAGATGTTTCTCCTGCTTTGATCTATTCTCTCTCATGCTCTGCTTCATCAATGAAGAACGAATTCATCGACAACATCCTTTCAGCTAATGTTCTACCTTAAAAACATCCCTACAGTTTCTTCCTTTCATCACAGTGACTCAATAATGATGGATTGTCATGAGTGAAAGTGGCTTCAGCTGCTTTTCCTTGTGTTTCAGGTCCGTGGAGATTTGAGGCCGAGGAGAAGCGAGCCTGGTGATGAGTCCAGAATCCCTCAAGGCTCCATCACACTTCCCTCCTCTATCACAAAAGTCACTTTACATGTAGAGGGAAAAAAAAAAACAAAGTCACACACTCATCCAACAAAGCAGCCTTTCAGCACCACGGACAGCGCCCGAAGCTCCACAGTTACCGTAGCGACCCGCCCTCACCTATTCCATTCTTACTCACACACACAGGGATTGGATTGGAACAGAATGGCTACTTGAACTTTTTAAATGTTAAACTTCAAAAAAACATATATCTATATTATATATTTTATAAAATCTAAAATAAAATGCTTGAGGGGCTTAACTGGGGCTACACAGATGTTTGACGGTGTAGCGTGTTCGGTGTGAGTGAATGGGGCGATGGAGGAGGTCTGAAGGTAAGAAGGATTTGTAGGTGGTGAAGAGGATCTTGAAATGTGTTTACATGTTGAAACTGCCCTCTGGTGGACACGTTTGACATTACATGTAAGGTCACATGAGATTTAGAGCTGCTAAACTGGTGAAATAAATAGTAACTTTTGTGAGGGAAACAGTTTTTTTATGTTTAAGACCCTGCCAGGCCATAAATAATTCATCATAAAACAGAACTGCAAAAACCTGACCTCCAGTGGACAAAGGTGACATTACGTGTAGATGAAAAATGTATTCAAAGCTGCTGAATTTAAGTCACTGCCAGCCCATAAATAACTTGAGAAAACATTCAGGGTTCAGGCCATACAGAGTTTCACCGAGGGCCAGACTGTGGCACACATTTGTTCAGCCAGTTCAGCAGAGTGAGTGTGAGTGAAAGAGCGAGAGACTTCAAATAAGTGACTTATTTATTTATTTAACACAAAAGATTCAAGATGGAAAAAACATCAACACAAAGCAGAAAAGAAACAAAACGGCATCAAAGAAACATATAAAGGTTAAGTAGAAATTAAAGTCAAACAATCACAGGCTCTTTTCTTCAACGCAATAAAACAATACAGAGAAGAAAATACAGTTAGCTTTAAATAACAATAAAAACAAGAACTTATTCTTCATAAACCCTGTTGGCTTTAAACCCCACTTACACTGTGAATTAGAAATGGAAAAGAAAAAAGACTCAGCTTCACCCACTGAGGCTGAAGTGGCTGTGACGCCCCCTGCTGGTTGGACTAAAACCTCATTTAATCAGAAAAAGGAAGGAAGCAATAAAGTCCATTAGAGAAGGAGAGAACACAGGGATGGAGGAAATGGCAAAAAGAAAGGGCTGAAAGACATGAAAAAGAATGGAAGGAAAGAGAAAAGGAAAGCAATAAAAGGACAGCAAGGAAATAAATGAGTTTGTCGACTCACAGGGAAACCACATCAAGTCCAGTCGGTGAAATCCAGTCCATGTTTTGCTGCCGTTTCTGGACACATGAAAACACATGAAGTGAAAATTAACTTGACTATCGTCACAACAATGACAAACATTCAAACACATTCTACACATTAACATTTACTCAAAAAGATCAACTTTTCAAATAAGTCACAAATGTCCGGGTAAACTTATCGTTTGCCGCCGTCGTTAGCGTTACCCAGAGTGCACCACGTGGAGGTGACAGTCGGACTTGCACTCCTTTTTTTTTTTTTTTTTTTAAATCATTCATAATATTAGAGAGAAGAGAAACCCAACAATTCACACAATGAGCAAGCAATCGTGGCAACAGTGGAGAGAAAAAACTCCCTTTTAACAGGAAGAAATCTCTGGCAGAACCAGACTCAAAGTGTGCGGCCGTCTGCCTCGACCGGTTGGGGGGAATGGGAGGGGAACAGAAAGGACAAGAGGTGGTAACTTTTGTTAGTCAGTGGTTTTGGTTGGACGACCACAAGGAGGCCATTTTGTGCAGTTCATGTTGGGTTTTTTTCAGATTCTTGTGTTCCGTTCCTCCAGGTTTTGAATCCACTGATCCCATTTCCTCAAAGATCATCATGCAGATCCATCCATTTTCCAAGAGTAGATTCACTGAGGTGAATGAATTCCTCCATTTGCTGCATCATCGTGTTGACAAAGTTGTCCAGAAAGTTACTTTTGCATTTCCAAGCCATGATTCCAGTTTGTCCATCCTTGTGAGCAGATTTTTGTTTTGCTGTCACGTATGGAGAGTTCCGTCCAATCAGAGTTATCAATCCTCCGACACCTGCACCCGTTTACTGTCAACTAAGTTTTGCTAAGTGTACACATTTGTGTAACAACGACAACACAGGAAGATGAAACGACAGACCAAAGTAGAAGTGCATATTGACACAAACAAAAAAACACTCATCTTGTTTTGACAGCCGGTGTTCAGAGTTCGTCTAAGTTGTCCAGGACGTAAGAAGTCCACCAAGTGTTAGGGTCTCAATTCTGGAACAGATTAGGAAAAACAAAACTGAAAAGCAGTAGCAAAGTGTCATTGATGTCAAAAGGAGTCTAATATACTCACCACTGTAGGTTCTTGTGTAGTGGAAGTGGTTAACGAGCTCTGCAGAACTCTGATAACCTGTGCACCTGAACCAGGTGTTTTGGGGATAACTAACTAAGGTTAGCTAACCCTAACCCCCTCATTTGTTCCTTGTTGCAGAAAACGGCCCCTTGCCAAAAACTGCTGTAAAAATATCTTAATATTTATTTCCACTTTAAATGAGTCAGTCTTTTGAAGCTACTTCATCCTGAAATATGCATATCAAATATTAATATTTTTAAAAGGTGAACCTTTTAAAAATATTATTTTTAAAAGGTTCACCTTTTAAAGGCCATATTGTTTACGCAACTACACTGTTTTTATTGGGAAAAAAAAACTACAATAACTTTTGATTCTGATGCATTCTTATTTTTTGCAATGTCAGATTTTTCTAAAAACAGTATCCTACAAAAATATTGTTCATATTTTTTTCAACTTTAAATTGTCACTCTTTTAACGCTACTTCAGACAGATATACTCATCAAATACTATTTTTAAAATTCTAACCCTTTAAAGGCCATAATGTTTATGCAACTCTTTAAATCAACAAAAAAACTACAATCCTTTCCAATCAATCATAAAATACCTTTCAAGGACTATTTACTATTATCAGGCCCTGAGATGGTCAGTGATTGGAAGAAACATTGATTTTGATGCATTGTTAGTTTCTGTAGTGGCAGATGCAATTTAATAATCTTGTGATATGATGGATTTTGAACCGTCTCCTTCTATAAGCAAACTTTTTTCCAACTAAATAATTATTACCCTGTTTTGTTTAAAGATAAATAAACAAGAATAGGTTCAACCTGAACAAATATTTATTTTGCAAAGACGACCCTGAATGATGAAGACTGAAATATAAACATTGAATATGAAACATGGGGCAGTTGGGTGTGTTGTTGGAGATGGGGAGAAAGGAAGAGAGATGGTGAGTGAGTGCATCATGTGTGACTGAGTGAGGGAGCGAGTGAGCGAGCGAGCGAGAGTGAGTGAGTGACTGAGTGAGTGAGTGAGCGAGCGAGAGTGAGCGAGCGTGACTGCGAGTGAACGAGCGAGATTTGGAGTCTCTGCTCCACCTGAGCTGAACTCTCACATTCACACATGATGAACTCACTCACCATCTCCATCTTTTCCCTTCTCCCCATCGCCAACAACACACCAAACTGCCCCATGTTTCATATTCAATGTTCATATTGGGTTAGGGTGTCCTTTGCAAAATAAATGTTTTTTTAGGTTCAAACTATTATTGTATGTTTATTCATCTTAAAACAAAACCAGGCTATAATTGGGTTAGTAGGAAAAAAATGTTTTACTTGTAGTCGGAGACCGATTCAAAATCCATCATATATCACAAAATAATATTACATTGGATCTGCTACTACAAAAAAGTAATAATGCATCAAAATCAATGTTTCTCCTAGTCACTGACCCATCTCAGGGTCTAATAACAACCAAATATTCCTTAAACCACACCAAACATTTCATTTCAAAAATGAAACAAACTTGAACCCTGAGTCTGCTTATATATCAAAAAACAACCTGTGTTTGAATCGTATTCAGTGCTTTGTGACTATAGTGATTTTTGTACACTTAAAAAATAATGGAAAAAACTAAATAATGAAAAGGGACGAGAGCAGCAGAAAACAACAATACTCATCTTCTTCTGACAGTTGGTGTTCAGATGTTCAAAGTTGTCCTGGACGTCAGAAATCCACCAAGCCTTGGGTCTCCATTCTGAAACAGATTAGGAAAAACGAAACTGAAAAGCAGCATCAAACTTTCATTGATGTTCAAAGGAATCTGATATACTCACCACTGTAGGTTCTTCTTGTGCAGTGGGAGTCACCGATGAGATCAGGGAAGAGGCGACTGTAGACAAAAGTAGAGGTCAGTTTTCCGGCCAGTTTTCTGCTGCCTTTAACCAGCTCTGTGTCCCCTCTGAATTATTACCAAACACGGAGGTGCTCAGTTCTTCGTTTCACTCCTCCTGCCGAACCATATTGGACTCTGTGGCTCCATTTAAAACCGTGCAGCCCAAAGCTAAACCTGAGCCCTGGTTCAATGCGAGAACTCGCGCAGCCAGACAGGATTGCCGCAAAGCTGAACGCAGGTGGAAAAAGGACAAGCTGCAGGTTTCTCGCCAAATCCTAAAAGACAGCTGGCGCTGCTACCAGAGCACTGTCAAAGAGTCCAGAAGAGAGCACCTGTCAAATATTATTGAATCAAACTCTCACAACCCACGTGTGTTATTTAAAACCATAGAGTCTGTTCTTGGCTCACCTCAGCCTGTGTGCACAGAGGAATCCCCTGAAATGTGCAATAGCTTCCTGCAGTTCTTCATTGATAAGGTTGCTACCACAAGGGCTCTAATCACCACACCTGTGTCTGACCCCTCTGACAGTGTGCTTTTCTCAGCTGTGCTTGATTCGTTTGAGCCCGTGTCTCTGATTGCCTTAGAAAAAGTGGTTGCCCAGATGAAGCCATCAGGCTCTCCCTGTGACACTGTCCCGCCTCACTTTTTTAAAGAGGTATTTCCTTGTATAGGGCAGTCAGTCCTGGCCATTATTAACAGCAGTCTGTCTTCTGGTGTTGTCCCCCAATGTTTTAAACATGCTGTTGTACAACCCCTGCTTAAGAAACCTGGCCTTGATCGTGTTATGCTAGCCAATTATAGACCTATCTCCAAGCTGCCTTTTATTTCAAAGATCCTGGAAAAAGTTGTCCACGCCCAGTTGCAGTCGTTCCTGGACGAGCATGATATTCTGGAGATTTTCCAGTCTGGCTTTAAAACAAGGCATAGTACAGAGTCAGCTTTATTAAGAGTGTTCAATGACATCCTCCTGACGGTTGATTCTGGAGACTCTGTGATCCTTGTCCTGCTGGACCTAACTGCAGCGTTTGACACTGTGGACCACAATATTTTAGTGGCACGCTTGCAGCACCTAGTGGGCATTAGTGGTAGCGCCCTTAAGTGGTTTAGATCGTATCTTGAGGGAAGATCTATGTGTGTACGCCTCGGTGGCTCTGAGTCCCGCTCTGCTCCACTGTCATATGGGGTTCCACAGGGCTCAATTTTAGGGCCCCTGCTCTTCTCCCTGTATCTGCTTCCCCTGGGCTCCATCTTGAGAAAACATGGCATCTCATTTCATTTTTATGCAGACGACAGTCAGATTTATGTCCCACCGAGTAAGAAAAATGCCTGTCTGCAACCACTTCTATTATGTCTTGATGACATAAAAGCATGGATGTCACTGAACTTTTTAAAATTTAATGAAAAGAAGACGGAAGTCATAATGTTTGGTCCTAGCGGCTCTAGTGAACCCCCCCCTGCTGATTTGGGCCCTTTGGCATCGTATGTGAAGCCTTTAGTGACAAACTTAGGTTTTATTATGGACAGTGATTTTAAATTGGACCGGCAAATTGGGGCAACAGTAAAGTCCAGCTTTTTTCACCTCAGGCAGCTGGCAAAGGTGAGGCCCTTTCTCTCACAAAAGCACTTTGAAACAGTAATCCATGCCTTTGTTACATCTCGGCTGGATTACTGTAACGCTCTTTATCTTGGAGTCAGCCAGTCCTCCCTCTCACGTCTCCAGTTGGTCCAGAACGCTGCTGCTCGCCTCTTAACTGGAGCACGTAAGAGGGAGCACATTACTCCCATTTTGGCCTCCCTTCACTGGCTGCCTGTGCATTTTAGAGTCCATTTTAAGATTCTTTTATTTGTTTTTAAATCTTTAAATGGTCTTGCCCCGCCTTACCTCTCTGAGCTTCTCCATCCTTACACTCCTGCTCGGTGCCTCAGGTCAGCTGACCAGCTGCTCCTGGAGGTACCGAGGTCTAGACGGAAGCTCAGAGGGGAAAGAGCTTTCTCCATTGCCGGTCCCAAACTTTGGAACGCCCTCCCGCTTCATATTAGACAGGCCCCCTCACTGTCCATTTTTAAAACTCATCTTAAAACACATTTTTATTCTTCTGCGTTCAACTCAGCATGAGACTCTGCTCTTGTTTTAGTGTTTTATGGTTTAAACATTTTTATTGTTTTATAGTTTTATTGTTTTTTTTATTATTTAAACATTGTTACTGTTTTATAGTTTTATTGTTTTTATTTTGTCTCCTATGTTTTATGTATTGTACTGTTAAGCACTTTGTACCAGCTTTAGCTGCCTAAAGCGCTCTATAAATAAAGTTGAGTTGAGTTGAGTTGAGTCAACAACAATGACGCAAAGAAAAATAAATATCACCATTCTCCTCCTCTTCCGACAATCTGTGTTCAGAGTTCGTCGAAGTTGTCCAGAACGTCCACCAAGCACCGCCTCGAGGTCGACCATGTTGGGTCTCCATTCTGGAACAGATTAGGAAAAACAAAACTGAAAAGCAGTATCAAACTGTCATTGATGTCCAAAGGAATCTGATATACTCACCACTGCAGGTTCTTCTTGTGCAGTAGGAGTCACCGATGAGATCAGGGAAGATGCGACTGTAGGGTAGAACGTCCAACAAGCACCACCTTGAGGTCGACCATGTTGGGTCACCCTTCTGGAACAGATTAGGAAAAACAAACAAATTAACAGAGACAAAAGCAGCAGCAAACACAACTACTAACAATACTCATCCTCTTCCGACAGCTAGTGTTTAGAGTTTGAAGTTGTCCAGGACCTAGGAAGTCCACCAAGCCTTGGGTCTCCATTCTGAAACAGATTAGGAAAAACAAAACTGAAAAGCAGTATCAAACTGTCATTGATGTCATAAGGAATCTGATATACTCACCACTGTAGGTTCTTCTTGTGCAGTGGGAGTCACCGACCAGATCAGGGAAGAGGCGACTGTAGACGAAAGTAGAGGTCAACAATAACTCAAACAAAAATATCACCATACTCATCCTCTTCCAACAGTCTGTGTTCAGAGTTCGTCGAAGTTGTCCAGAACGTCCACCAAGCCCCGGCTCGAGGTCGACCATGTTGGGTCTCCATTCTGGAACAGATTAGGAACAACAAACAAATTAACAGAGACAAACGCAGCAAACACAACAACTTACAATACTCATCCTCTTCTGACAGCTGGTGTTCAGAGTTCGTCAATGTTGTCCTGGACATACACCAGGCGTGACCGTTCCATCACAAGGTCCATGTCGGGTCTCGATTCTGGAACAGAAAATTTCTGTGTCCAGCCATGGCAAAAGGGTTCACATGTCTACTTCGGGACATTTGGAGTTATTTACAGATTCCGAAAGTGTGATATCTAAGCTTTCCAACAATGTCAAACCCATGTCCATCTGATCATTTTTGAAGAAGATGTGGTCATTTGAATGTAGACACTCCTCAAACTGCTTTAGGGAGAAATTCAGCCTGAAAGATTTCGACCCTCTTGAGGAGCCAGGCCAATAGCTGCTCATTTGCATGACATTAACATGGTCACAACCCCCCACCCAGTCTAGCTGTCAGTGACATCTGATGTCTGTTAGCCCACAGGACAGTAACAGTGTAGCAGTTTGGAAAAAAAAAGGAATGAATGTAGTTCATGTCAATGTAAGGCAAGGCAAGGCAAGTTTATTTGTATAGCACATTTCAACAACAAGGTAATTCAAAGTGCTTTACATAAAGCATTAAAAAGCATAGAAAAGAGACATTTATAAAATCAGATATAACATCAAAATAAAAACAAGCAGGTAAAACTTAAAGATTAAGATTAAAAAATAAAATAGATACAAATAAAATAAAAAGATAACAAATAAAATCAAGAGTATATATAAGGAATAAAGGTTACAGTGCAGTATTGGAAATGACTGAAATGCAGCGGCAAACAGAAAAGTCTTCACTCTTGATTTAAAAGAGGTGAGAGTTTCAGCAGACCTACAGTTTTCTGGGAGTTTGTTCCAGATATATGGTGCATAGAACTAAAATAAAGAAATAAAATATATCTAAGTGTGTGAAGGAATATTTTCCAGACCATGGACTATATTATCATCTTCAATACCAGTTCCTCCCCCACAATGTGGCTGTACCCACTCTGTCCATCACAGTTGATATGCGGACTAAATGATGACATCACAAACGCACCCTCTTCTGTGCTGTAACCTTTGGTGCTGGGCATGTGAAGAATTTTGCCTCATCGGAACAGAAAGGCCGGATTTTTTCAAAAAGATACGTCTGCCTGTCCATGGTCAGTCCAGGTGGGGCCAGGACGGGGAGACTGTCAACAGGGGGCAGAACTCCTGGGTTGCGCAGTAGCTGAAACTCGATAGGCTCTGCATCACTGTGAGTTTGAGCAAGCACCACACCTGGTCTGTTGGCATCAAAGCTGTGACAGAATAGAAGCACACAACAGGATATTTAAAACATGGCTCACTGTTCACATGGAACACTATTATGTTCATTCGTGATTTTTTTATTCATAAAATGCAGAATTTTGAATATAAATACCTAAAGTTCTGATAACTCTTGATCTGTGGGAGCTTTTGAAAGTAGGGACTCAGATGTGTCTGCCAGTCGATGGTCTTTACTATCACTCTGCCATCTGCCGTTCCAACAAGCTGCGGAATATTGAGGCGACTTTCAGCAGAGCTGTGTTCCACTACCTGTTGACAGCAAGAACCACAATGAAAATAATGATTTTATTTTTCCAAAAAAATCACATTTTACACATTACATATTGCAGTCTATATAAGCATTTGGCTCATGTATTGACGCCACACTGAGGCCTTGGACACATGGGTTGGCAGCAACTTCACATGCCAATCCTTATGCCCAGGATTCTGAAAAAAAATTAAAAAATACTTATTTCAGATCATGGTTCATGTTAAAAGGCATTTAATCACTGAATCAGTATAGATTGATCAGTAGTATTGCTTGAATTATGTGTGAATGCCACACCTTTATGTGCATGAATTGCACGTGTAATTAACACGTTCATCACACATTGTGTTAATCATGTGTGATTCATGCATGCAAAGGTGTGGCATTCACACATCATTCAATGCAATGTTAGGTTTCGAACACGGGAGTTTCGTCTCAAAGCATTTGAATTATCAAACTGAACCTGCGGGTGTACAAAATCTCAAAGAGGGCCGTGACATGCTCCTCTTACGGCTTATAATACGCTCATCTGACCGAACAAAAGTTTCGATGTGCGCATCATTCTCATTGTAATAATACAGTACCGAGCTAGCGAGCTAAGCAAGCATGGCTAATAACAATGTAGCCAAACGGCGTTATGAAACGCACAGTGGATTATTAAAAGACAGCTTCCCTATGTGTGTCTGTATGTGACTTTGAATGAACACTAACATAACATCGATTAACAACGTTAAGGAAAACTCACCCCATAAGAACATGAGTTCCTCTGATCATAAGAGGTCCGTGCTTGCTTCCTTTTCGTTGCAGTTTTACGTCTGTTCGCCTCCAAAAGTCCAATTCGATAGGAGATAGAGCGGTGCTGGCGTCATGTCATCATCTCAGACAACTACCGTGTGTGTCCTGCTCTCTTTCAGCCGCGGAATAATCATCTGTTTGTTGTTTTTGTGACGATGAAGTCTGCTAACACGTTAGCATAAAGATCGCTAGCTTAAAATGCTAACAGTCCACACACAGCAGTCTGTACGTTCGCTGTCCTTGTCCGTGAAGAAGCTGCTCAGCCACAGACTTATTGTCCTTTTCTCTTTGTCTTCCTTTGTCAAACAAAGCTTTGATGATGACTGCTTTGATGATATTCACGCTTCAATTTCGCACTGCACACACACGCTGGACATTCGACACACACTCTCTCTCTCTCTCTCTCTCTCTCTCTCTCTCTCTCTCTCTCTCTCTCTCTCTCTCTCTCTCTCTCTCCGTATAATTAGCCATGTGTATTCTCTGTGATCGTCAGCTGATTGGCTGAAAAAGCCGATTGGCTGACACTGTTTTCACAAAGCATTATGGGTAATGGATTGGTTCACATGGTGTAACAGCTTCCTGGTGAACCAATGTGTTTTTACAAGGAGGGTCACATTTGATTTATGGCTGCTGAATTATTCAGACTGCTCTCTGGTGGACAAAGTTGTTATTACATGTAAGGTCAAATCTGATTTATGGCTGCTGGGTTCTTCAAATTGCCCTCTAGTGGATAAAGGTGTCATTACATGTAAGCTCAAATTTGATGTATGGATACTTAATTATTTCAACTGCCCTCTAGTGGACAAGTTTGACATTACAAGTAAGGTCAAATCTGATTCATGGCTGCTGGGTTCTTCAAACTGCCCTCTAGTGGACAAACATGTCGTTACATGTAAGCTCAAATTTGATGTATGGATACTTAATTATTTCAACTGCCCTCTAGTGGACAAGTTTGACATTACAAGTAAGTTCAAATCTGATTTATGGGTGCTGGATTGGTCAGACTGCCCTCTGGTGGACAAATGTGTTATTACATGTAAGGTCAAATCTGATTTATGGCTGCTAAATTCTTCAGACTGCCCTCTAGTGGAAAAAGATGTCATTACATGTAAGGTCAAATTTGACTTTTGGCTGCTGGATTCTTCAGACTGCCCTCTGGTGGACAAACATGTCATTACATGCACGCTCAAATTTGATTTATAGCTGCTTAATTATTTCAACTGCCCTCTAGTGGACAAGTTTGACATCACAAGTAAGGTCAAATCTGATTTATGGCTGCTGGATTGGTCAGACTGCCCTCTGGTGGACAAATGTGTCATTACATGTAAGCTCAAATCTGATTTATGGCATGCTAAATTCTTCGGACTGCCCTCTAGTGGATAAAGGTGTCATTACATGTAAGCTCAAATTTGATGTATGGATACCTAATTATTTCAACTGCCCTCTAGTGGACAAGTTTGACATTACAAGTAAGGTCAAATCTGATTTATGGCTGCTGGATTGGTCAGACTGCCCTCTGGTGGACAAAGGTGTTATTACATGTAAGGTCAAATCTGATTTATGGCTGCTAAATTCTTCAGACTGCCCTCTAGTGGAAAAAGATGTCATTACATGTAAGGTCAAATTTGACTTTTGGCTGCTGGATTCTTCAGACTGCCCTCTGGTGGATAAACATGTCATTACATGCACGCTCAAATTTGATTTATAGCTGATAAATTATTTCAACTGCCCTCTAGTGGACAAGTTTGACATTACAAGTAAGGTCAAATCTGATTTATGGCTGCTGGATTGGTCAGACTGCCCTCTGGTGGACAAATGTGTCATTACATGTAAGCTCAAATCTGATTTATGGCTGTTAAATTCTTCAGACTGCCCTCTAGTGGATAAAGGTGTCATTACATGTAAGGTCAAATTTGACTTTTGGCTGCTGGATTCTTCAGACTGCCCTCTGGTGGATAAACATGTCATTACATGCACGCTCAAATTTGATTTATGGATACTAAATTATTTCAACTGCCCTCTGGTGGACAAACATGTCATTATATGTTATGTCAAATCTGATTTATAGCTGCTTTATTATTTCAACTGCCATCTAGTGGACAAGTTTGACATTACAAGTAAGGTCAAATCTGATTTATGGCTGCTGGATTGGTCAGACTGCCCTCTGGTGGACAAATGTGTCACTACATGTAAGCTCAAATCTGATTTATGGCATGCTAAATTCTTCAGACTGCTCTCTAGTGGATAAAGGTGTCATTACATGTAAGCTCAAATCTGATTAATGGCATGCTAAATTCTTCAGACTGCTCTCTAGTGGATAAAGGTGTCATTACATGTAAGCTCAAATTTGATGTATGGATACCTAATTATTTCAACTGCCCTCTAGTGGACAAGTTTGACATTGCAAGTAAGGTCAAATCTGATTTATGGCTGCTGGATTGGTCAGACTGCCCTCTGGTGGACAAATGTGTCATTACATGTAAGCTCAAATCTGATTTATGGCATGCTAAATTCTTGGAACTGCCCTTTAGTGGATAAAGGTGTCATTACATGTAAGCTCAAATTTAATGTATGGATACTTAATTATTTCAACTGCCCTCTAGTGGACAAGTTTGACATTACAAGTAAGGTCAAATCTGATTCATGGCTGCTTGGTTCTTCAAACTGCCCTCTAGTGGACAAACATGTCATGTTTGTCATGACATGGGTTAACCCATGCCAAACTATGTCATGTTCAAAAGTTCATTAAAAATATTCTTTAAGAGATATGCAAATATATTCAACGGATTCTTGTTCAGGGCATGCTTGACTATGACTGTGTACAATTTCAAGACATTCCAAGATACTTTTGGGGTCTTTTTTGACAAAAAAGTTAAGTCACTGCGTAAGTGCATGGTTCGCTTTCCTGATTTTCAAAAATTCATTTAAAATATTTGTTAGGCGATATGCAAATATTTTCAACGGATTCTTGTTCAGGGTGTCGTTGACTATGACTGAGTACAATTTCAAGACATTCCAACATACTTGGAATGTCCAAGTGCATGGATCGCTTTCCGGATTTTCAAAAATTCATTAAAAATATTCCTTAAGAGATATGCAAATATTTTCAACGGATTCTTGTTCAGGGTGTCGTTGACTATGACTGAGTACAATTTCAAGACATTCCAACATACTTGGAATGTCCAAGTGCATGGATCGCTTTCCGGATTTTCAAAAATTCATTAAAAATATTCTTCAAGAGATGTGCAAATATATTCAACGGATTCTTGTTCAGGGCATGCTTGACTATGACTGTGTACAATTTCAAGACATTCCAAGATGCTTTTGGGGTCTTTTTTGAATAAAAAGTTAAGTCACTGCCTAAGTGCACAGACTTTCCTCCTTTTCAAAAATTCATTAAAAATATTCCTTAAGAGATTTGCAAATATTTTTAATGGATTCTTGTTCAGGGCGTCGTTGACTATGACCGAGTACAATTTCAAGACATTCCAACATACTTGGAATGTCCAAGTGCATGGATCGCTTTCCGGATTTTCAAAAATTCTATAAAAATATTCTTCAAGAGATATGCAAATATATTCAACGGATTCTTGTTCAGGGCATGCTTGACTATGACTGTGTACAATTTCAAGACATTCCAAGATACTTTTGGGGTCTTTTTTGAATAAAAAGTTAAGTCACTGCCTAAGTGCACAGACTTTCCTCCTTTTCAAAAATTCATTAAAAATATTCCTTAAGAGATATGCAAATATTTTCAATGGATTCTTGTTCAGGGCGTCGTTGACTATGACTGAGTACAATTTCAAGACATTCCAACATACTTGGAATGTTCAAGTGCATGGATCGCTTTCCGGATTTTCAAAAATTCATTAAAAATATTCTTCAAGAGATATGCAAATATATTCAACGGATTCTTGTTCAGGGCATGCTTGACTATGACTGTGTACAATTTCAAGACATTCCAAGATACTTTTGGGGTCTTTTTTGACGAAAAAGTTAAGTCACTGCCTAAGTGCATGGATCGCTTTCCTGATTTTCAGAAATTCTTTAAAAATATTCCTTAAGCGATATGCAAATATTTTCAACAGATTCTTGTTCAGGGCGTCGTTGACTATGACTGAGTACAATTTCAAGACATTCCAACATACTTGGAATGTCCAAGTGCATGGATCGCTTTCCTGATTTTCAAAAGTTCATTAAAAATATTCTTCAAGAGATATGCAAATATATTCAACGGATTCTTGTTCAGGGCATGCTTGACTATGACTGTGTACAATTTCAAGACATTCCAAGATACCTTTGGGGTCTTTTTTGAATAAAAAGTTAAGTCACTGCCTAAGTGCACAGACTTTCATCATTTTCAAAAATTCATTCAAAATATTCCTTTAGAGATATGCAAATATTTTCAATGGATTCTTGTTCAGGGCGTCGTTGACTATGACCGAGTACAATTTCAAGACATTCCAACATACTTGGAATGTCCAAGTGCATGGATCGCTTTTTGGATTTTCAAAAATTCATTAAAAATATTCTTCAAGAGATATGCAAATATATTCAACGTATTCTTGTTCAGGGCATGCTTGACTATGACTGTGTACAATTTCAAGACATTCCAAGATACTTTTGGGGTCTTTTTTGACAAAAAAGTTAAGTCACTGCCTAAGTGCATGGACCGCTTTCCTGATTTTCAAAAATTCATTAAAAATATTCCTTAAGCGATATGCAAATATTTTCAACGGATTCTTGTTCAGGGCGTCGTTGACTATGACTGAGTACAATTTCAAGACATTCCAACATACTTGGAATGTCCAAGTGCATGGATCGCTTTCCGGATTTTCAAAAATTCATTAAAAATATTCTTCAAGAGATATGCAAATATATTCAACGGATTCTTGTTCAGGGCATGCTTGACTATGACTGTGTACAATTTCAAGACATTCCAAGATACTTTTGGGTCTTTTTTGACGAAAAAGTTAAGTCACTGCCTAAGTGCATGGATCGCTTTCCTGATTTTCAAAAATTCATTAAAAATATTCCTTAAGCGATATGCAAATATTTTCAATGGATTCTTGTTCAGGGCGTCGTTGACTATGACTGAGTACAATTTCAAGACATTCCAACATACTTGGAATGTCCAAGTGCATGGATCGCTTTCCTGATTTTCAAAAGTTCATTAAAAATATTCTTCAAGAGATATGCAAATATATTCAACGGATTCTTGTTCAGGGCATGCTTGACTATGACTGTGTACAATTTCAAGACATTCCAAGATACCTTTGGGGTCTTTTTTGAATAAAAAGTTAAGTCACTGCCTAAGTGCACAGACTTTCATCATTTTCAAAAATTCATTAAAAATATTCCTTAAGAGATATGCAAATATTTTCAATGGATTCTTGTTCAGGGCGTCGTTGACTATGACCGAGTACAATTTCAAGACATTCCAACATACTTGGAATGTCCAAGTGCATGGATCACTTTCCGGATTTTCAAAAATTCATTAAAAATATTCTTCAAGAGATATGCAAATATATTCAACGGATTCTTGTTCAGGGCATTCTTGACTATGACTGTGTACAATTTCAAGACATTCCAAGATACTTTTGGGGTCTTTTTTGACGAAAAAGTTAAGTCACTGCCTAAGTGCATGGATCGCTTTCCTGATTTTCAGAAATTCTTTAAAAATATTCCTTAAACGATATGCAAATATTTTCAACGGATTCTTGTTCAGGGCGTCGTTGACTATGACTGAGTACAATTTCAAGACATTCCAACATACTTGGAATGTCCAAGTGCATGGATCGCTTTCCGGATTTTCAAAAGTTCATTAAAAATATTCTTCAAGAGATATGCAAATATATTCAACGGATTCTTGTTCAGGGCAAGCTTGACTATGACTGTGTACAATTTCAAGACATTCCAAGATACTTTTGGGGTCTTTTTTGACGAAAAAGTTAAGTCACTGCCTAAGTGCACATACTTTCATCATTTTCAAAAATTCATTAAAAATATTCCTTAAGAGATATGCAAATATTTTCAATGGATTCTTGTTCAGGGCGTCGTTGACTATGACCGAGTACAATTTCAAGACATTCCAACATACTTGGAATGTCCAAGTGCATGGATCAATTTCCTGATTTTCAAAAGTTCATTAAAAATATTCTTCAAGAGATATGCAAATATATTCAACGGATTCTTGTTCAGGGCATGCTTGACTATGACTGTGTACAATTTCAAGACATTCCAAGATACTTTTGGGGTCTTTTTTGACAAAAAAGTTAAGTCACTGCCTAAGTGCATGGATCGCTTTCCTGATTTTCAAAAATTCATTAAAAATATTCCTTAAGCGATATGCCAATATTTTCAACGGATTCTTGTTCAGGGCGTCGTTGACTATGACTGAGTACAATTTCAAGACATTCCAACATACTTGGAATGTCCAAGTGCATGGATCGCTTTCCTGATTTTCAAAAGTTCATTAAAAATATTCTTCAAGAGATATGCAAATATATTCAACGGATTCTTTTTCAGGGCATGCTTGACTATGACTGTGTACAATTTCAAGACATTCCAAGATACCTTTGGGGTCTTTTTTGAATAAAAAGTTAAGTCACTGCCTAAGTGCACAGACTTTTATCATTTTCAAAAATTCATTAAAAATATTCCTTAAGAGATATGCAAATATTTTCAATGGATTCTTGTTCAGGGCGTCGTTGACTATGACCGAGTACAATTTCAAGACATTCCAACATACTTGGAATGTCCAAGTGCATGGATCGCTTTCCGGATTTTCAAAAATTCATTAAAAATATTCTTCAAGAGATATGCAAATATATTCAACGGATTCTTGTTCAGGGCATTCTTGACTATGACTGTGTACAATTTCAAGACATTCCAAGATACTTTTGGGGTCTTTTTTGACGAAAAAGTTAAGTCACTGCCTAAGTGCATGGATCGCTTTCCTGATTTTCAGAAATTCTTTAAAAATATTCCTTAAACGATATGCAAATATTTTCAACGGATTCTTGTTCAGGGCGTCGTTGACTATGACTGAGTACAATTTCAAGACATTCCAACATACTTGGAATGTCCAAGTGCATGGATCGCTTTCCTGATTTTCAAAAGTTCATTAAAAATATTCTTCAAGAGATATGCAAATATATTCAACGGATTCTTCTTCAGGGCATGCTTGACTATGACTGTGTACAATTTCAAGACATTCCAAGATACTTTTGGGGTCTTTTTTGACAAAAAAGTTAAGTCACTGCCTAAGTGCATGGATCGCTTTCCTGATTTTCAAAAATTCATTAAAAATATTCCTTAAGCGATATGCAAATATTTTCAACGGATTCTTGTTCAGGGTGTCGTTGACTATGACTGAGTACAATTTCAAGACATTCCAACATACTTGGAATGTCCAAGTGCATGGATCGCTTTCCTGATTTTCAAAAGTTCATTAAAAATATTCTTCAAGAGATATGCAAATATATTCAACGGATTCTTGTTCAGGGCATGCTTGACTATGACTGTGTACAATTTCAAGACATTCCAAGATACCTTTGGGGTCTTTTTTGAATAAAAAGTTAAGTCACTGCCTAAGTGCACAGACTTTCATCATTTCAAAAATTCATTAAAAATATTCCTTACGAGATATGCAAATATTTTCAATGGATTCTTGTTCAGGGCGTCGTTGACTGTGACCGAGTACAATTTAAAGACATTCCAACATACTTGGAATGTCCAAGTGCATGGATCGCTTTCCGGATTTTCAAAAATTCATTAAAAATATTCTTCAAGAGATATGCAAATATATTCAACGGATTCTTGTTCAGGGCATGCTTGACTATGACTGTGTACAATTTCAAGACATTCCAAGATACTTTTGGGGTCTTTTTTGACGAAAAAGTTAAGTCACTGCCTAAGTGCATGGATCGCTTTCCTGATTTTCAAAAATTCATTAAAAATATTCCTTAAGCGATATGCAAATATTTTCAACGGATTCTTGTTCAGGGCAACGTTGACTATGACCGAGTACAATTTCAAGACATTCCAACATACTTTGAATGTCCAAGTACATGGATCGCTTTCCTGATTTTCAAAAGTTCATTAAAAATATTCTTCAAGAGATATGCAAATATATTCAACGGATTCTTGTTCAGGGCATGCTTGACTATGACTGTGTACAATTTCAAGACATTCCAAGATACTTTTGGGGTCTTTTTTGAATAAAAAGTTAAGTCACTGCCTAAGTGCACAGACTTTCCTCATTTTCAAAAATTCATTAAAAATATTCCTTAAGAGATATGCAAATATTTTCAATTGATTCTTGTTCAGATCGTCGTTGACTATGACTGAGTACAATTTCAAGACATTCCAACATACTTGGAATGTCCAAGTGCATGGATCGCTTTCCTGATTTTCAAAAGTTCATTAAAAATATTCTTCAAGAGATATGCAAATATATTCAACGGATTCTTGTTCAGGGCATGCTTGACTATGACTGTGTACAATTTCAAGACATTCCAAGATACTTTTGGGGTCTTTTTTGAATAAAAAGTTAAGTCACTGCCTAAGTGCATGGATCGCTTTACTGATTTTCAAAAATTCATTTAAAATATTCCTGAAGCGATATGCAAATATTTTCAACGGATTCTTGTTCAGGGCGTCGTTGACTATGACTGAGTACAATTTCAAGACATTCCAACATACTTGGAATGTCCAAGTGCATGGATCGCTTTCCTGATTTTCAAAAATTCATTAAAAATATTCCTTAAGCGATATGAAAATATATTCAACGGATTCTTGTTCAGGGCATGCTTGACTATGACTGTGTACAATTTCAAGACATTCCAAGATACTTTTGGGGTCTTTTTTGAATAAAAAGTTAAGTCACTGCCTAAGTGCACAGAAATTCCTCATTTTCAAAAATTCATTAAAAATATTCCTTAAGAGATATGCAAATATTTTCAATAGATTCTTGTTCAGGGCGTCGTTGAGTATGACTGAGTACAATTTCAAGACATTCCAACATACTTGGAATGTCCAAGTGCATGGATCGCTTTTCGGATTTTCAAAAATTCATTAAAAATATTCTTCAAGAGATATGCAAATATATTCAACGGATTCTTGTTTAGGGCATGCTTGACTATGACTGTGTACAATTTCAAGACATTCCAAGATACTTTTGGGGTCTTTTTTGACGAAAAAGTTAAGTCACTGCCGAAGTGCATGGATCGCTTTCCTGATTTTCAAAAATTCATTAAAAATATTCCTTAAGCGATATGCAAATATTTTCAACGGATTCTTGTTCAGGGCGTCGTTGACTATGACTGAGTACAATTTCAAGACATTCCAACATACTTGGAATGTCCAAGTGCATGGATCGCTTTCCTGATTTTCAAAAGTTCATTAAAAATATTCTTCAAGAGATATGCAAATATATTCAACGGATTCTTGTTCAGGGCATGCTTGACTATGACTGTGTACAATTTCAAGACATTCCAAGATACTTTTGGGGTCTTTTTTGACGAAAAAGTTAAGTCACTGCCTAAGTGCATGGATCGCTTTCCTGATTTTCAAAAATTCATTAAAAATAGTCCTTAAGCGATATGCAAATATTTTCAACGGATTCTTGTTCAGGGCGTCGTTGACTATGACCGAGTACAATTTCAAGACATTCCAACATACTTTGAATGTCCAAGTACATGGATCGCTTTCCTGATTTTCAAAAGTTCATTAAAAATATTCTTCAAGTTATATGCAAATATATTCAACGGATTCTTGTTCAGGGCATGCTTGACTATGACTGTGTACAATTTCAAGACATTCCAAGATACTTTTGGGGTCTTTTTTGACAAAAAAGTTAAGTCACTGCCTAAGTGCATGGATCGCTTGCCTGATTTTCAAAAATTCATTAAAAATACTCCTTAAGCGATATGCAAATATTTTCAATTGATTCTTGTTCGGAGCGTCGTTGACTATGACTGAGTACAATTTCAAGACATTCCAACATACTTGGAATGTCCAAGTGCATGGATCGCTTTTTCGGATTTTCAAAAATTCATTAAAAATATTCTTCAAGAGATATGCAAATATATTCAACGGATTCTTGTTCAGGGCATGCTTGACTATGACTGTGTACAATTTCAAGACATTCCAAGATACTTTTGGGGTCTTTTTTGACGAAAAAGTTAAGTCACTGCCTAAGTGCATGGATCGCTTTCCTGATTTTTTAAAAAATTCATTAAAAATATTCCTTAAGCGATATGCAAATATTTTCAACGGATTCTTGTTCAGGGCGTCGTTGACTATGACTGAGTACAATTTCAAGACATTCCAACATACTTGGAATGTCCAAGTGCATGGATCGCTTTCCGGATTTTCAAAAGTTCATTAAAAATATTCTTCAAGAGATATGCAAATATATTCAACGGTTTCTTGTTCAGGGCATGCTTGACTATGACTGTGTACAATTTCAAGACATTCCAAGATACTTTTGGGGTCTTTTTTGACGAAAAAGTTAAGTCACTGCCTAAGTGCATGGATCGCTTTCCTGATTTTCAAAAATTCATTAAAAATATTCCTTAAGCGATATGCAAATATTTTCAACGGATTCTTGTTCAGGGCGTCGTTGACTATGACTGAGTACAATTTCAAGACATTCCAAGATACTTTTGGGGTCTTTTTTGACAAAAAAGTTAAGTCACTGCCTAAGTGCATGGACCGCTTTCCTGATTTTCAAAAATTCATTAAAAATATTCCTTAAGCGATATGCAAATATTTTCAACGGATTCTTGTTCAGGGCGTCGTTGACTATGACTGAGTACAATTTCAAGACATTCCAACATACTTGGAATGTCCAAGTGCATGGATCGCTTTCTGGATTTTCAAAAATTCATTAAAAATATTCTTCAAGAGATATGCAAATATATTCAACGGATTCTTGTTCAGGGCATGCTTGACTATGACTGTGTACAATTTCAAGACATTCCAAGATACTTTTGGGGTCTTTTTTGACAAAAAAGTTAAGTCACTGCCTAAGTGCATGGATCGCTTTCCTGATTTTCAAAAATTCATTAAAAATATTCCTTAAGCGATATGCAAATATTTTCAACGGATTCTTGTTCAGGGCGTCGTTGACTATGACTGAGTACAATTTCAAGACATTCCAACATACTTGGAATGTCCAAGTGCATGGATCGCTTTCCTGATTTTCAAAAGTTCATTAAAAATATTCTTCAAGAGATATGCAAATATATTCAACGGATTCTTGTTCAGGGCATGCTTGACTATGACTGTGTACAATTTCAAGACATTCCAAGATACTTTTGGGGTCTTTTTTGAATAAAAAGTTAAGTCACTGCCTAAGTGCACAGACTTTCCTCATTTTCAAAAATTCATTAAAAATATTCCTTAAGAGATATGCAAATATTTTCAATGGATTCTTGTTCAGGGCGTTGTTGACTATGACTGAGTACAATTTCAAGACATTCCAACATACTTGGAATGTCCAAGTGCATGGATCGCTTTCCGGATTTTCAAAAATTCATTAAAAATATTCTTCCAGAGATATGCAAATATATTCAACGGTTTCTTGTTCAGGGCATGCTTGACTATGACTGTGTACAATTTCAAGACATTCCAAGATACTTTTGGGGTCTTTTTTGACGAAAAAGTTAAGTCACTGCCTAAGTGCATGGATCGCTTTCCGGATTTTCAAAAATTCATTAAAAATATTCTTCAAGAGATATGCAAATATATTCAACGGATTCTTGTTCAGGGCATGCTTGACTATGACTGTGTACAATTTCAAGACATTCCAAGATACTTTTGGGGTCTTTTTTGACGAAAAAGTTAAGTCACTGCCTAAGTGCATGGATCGCTTTCCTGATTTTCAGAAATTCTTTAAAAATATTCCTTAAACGATATGCAAATATTTTCAACGGATTCTTGTTCAGGGCGTCGTTGACTATGACTGAGTACAATTTCAAGACATTCCAACATACTTGGAATGTCCAAGTGCATGGATCGCTTTCCGGATTTTCAAAAGTTCATTAAAAATATTCTTCAAGAGATATGCAAATATATTCAACGGATTCTTGTTCAGGGCATGCTTGACTATGACTGTGTACAATTTCAAGACATTCCAAGATACTTTTGGGGTCTTTTTTGAAGAAAAAGTTAAGTCACTGCCTAAGTGCATGGATCGCTTTCCTGATTTTCAGAAATTCTTTAAAAATATTCCTTAAACGATATGCAAATATTTTCAACGGATTCTTGTTCAGGGCGTCGTTGACTATGACTGAGTACAATTTCAAGACATTCCAACATACTTGGAATGTCCAAGTGCATGGATCGCTTTCCGGATTTTCAAAAGTTCATTAAAAATATTCTTCAAGAGATATGCAAATATATTCAACGGATTCTTGTTCAGGGCATGCTTGACTATGACTGTGTACAATTTCAAGACATTCCAAGATACTTTTGGGGTCTTTTTTGAATAAAAAGTTAAGTCACTGCCTAAGTGCACAGACTTTCCTCATTTTCAAAAATTCATTAAAAATATTCCTTAAGAGATATGCAAATATTTTCAATGGATTCTTGTTCAGGGCGTTGTTGACTATGACTGAGTACAATTTCAAGACATTCCAACATACTTGGAATGTCCAAGTGCATGGATCGCTTTCCGGATTTTCAAAAATTCATTAAAAATATTCTTCCAGAGATATGCAAATATATTCAACGGATTCTTGTTCAGGGCATGCTTGACTATGACTGTGTACAATTTCAAGACATTCAAAGATACTTTTGGGGTCTTTTTTGACGAAAAAGTTAAGTCACTGCCTAAGTGCATGGATCGCTTTCCTGATTTTCAGAAATTCTTTAAAAATATTCCTTAAACGATATGCAAATATTTTCAACGGATTCTTGTTCAGGGCATCGTTGACTATGACTGAGTACAATTTCAAGACATTCCAACATACTTGGAATGTCCAAGTGCATGGATCGCTTTCCTGATTTTCAAAAGTTCATTAAAAATATTCTTCAAGAGATATGCAAATATATTCAACGGATTCTTGTTCAGGGCATGCTTGACTATGACTGTGTACAATTTCAAGACATTCCAAGATACTTTTGGGGTCTTTTTTGAATAAAAAGTTAAGTCACTGCCTCAGTGCACAGACTTTCCTCATTTTCAAAAATTCATTAAAAATATTCCTTAAGCGATATGCAAATATTTTCAACGGATTCTTGTTCAGGGCGTCGTTGACTATGACTGAGTACAATTTCAAGACATTCCAACATACTTGGAATGTCCAAGTGCATGGATCGCTTTCCGGATTTTCAAAAATTCATTAAAAATATTCTTCAAGAGATATGCAAATATATTCAACGGATTCCTGTTCAGGGCATGCTTGACTATGACTGTGTACAATTTCAAGACATTCCAAGATACTTTTGGGGTCTTTTTTGACAAAAAAGTTAAGTCACTGCCTAAGTGCATGGATCGCTTTCCTGATTTTCAAAAATTCATTAAAAATATTCCTTAAGCGATATGCAAATATTTTCAACGGATTCTTGTTCAGGGCGTCGTTGACTATGACTGAGTACAATTTCAAGACATTCCAACATACTTGGAATGTCCAAGTGCATGGATCGCTTTCCTGATTTTCAAAAGTTCATTAAAAATATTCTTCAAGAGATATGCAAATATATTCAACGGATTCTTGTTCAGGGCATGCTTGACTATGACTGTGTACAATTTCAAGACATTCCAAGATACTTTTGGGGTCTTTTTTGAATAAAAAGTTAAGTCACTGCCGAAGTGCACAGACTTTCCTCATTTTCAAAAATTCATTAAAAATATTCCTTAAGAGATATGCAAATATTTTCAATTGATTCTTGTTCAGGGCGTCGTTGACTATGACTGAGTACAATTTCAAGACATTCCAACATACTTGGAATGTCCAAGTGCATGGATCGCTTTTCGGATTTTCAAAAATTCATTAAAAATATTCTTCAAGAGATATGCAAATATATTCAACGGATTCTTGTTCAGGGCATGCTTGACTATGACTGTGTACAATTTCAAGACATTCCAAGATACTTTTGGGGTCTTTTTTGAATAAAAAGTTAAGTCACTGCCTAAGTGCATGGATCGCTTTCCTGATTTTCAAAAATTCATTAAAAATATTCCTTAAGCGATATGCAAATATTTTCAACGGATTCTTGTTCAGGGCGTCGTTGACTATGACTGAGTACAATTTCAAGACATTCCAACATACTTGGAATGTCCAAGTGCATGGATCGCTTTTCCGGATTTTCAAAAATTCATTAAAAATATTCTTCAAGAGATATGCAAATATATTCAACGGATTCTTGTTCAGGGCATGCTTGACTATGACTGTGTACAATTTCAAGACATTCCAAGATATTTTTGGGGTCTTTTTTGACAAAAAAGTTAAGTCACTGCCTAAGTGCATGGATCGCTTTCCTGATTTTCAAAAATTCATTAAAAATATTCCTTAAGCGATATGCAAATATTTTCAACGGATTCTTGTTCAGGGCGTCGTTGACTATGACTGAGTACAATTTCAAGACATTCCAACATACTTGGAATGTCCAAGTGCATGGATCGCTTTCCTGATTTTCAAAAGTTCATTAAAAATATTCTTCAAGAGATATGCAAATATATTCAACGGATTCTTGTTCAGGGCATGCTTGACTATGACTGTGTACAATTTCAAGACATTCCAAGATACCTTTGGGGTCTTTTTTGAATTAAAAGTTAAGTCACTGCATAAGTGCACAGACTTCCATCATTTTCAAAAAATCATTAAAAATATTCCTTAAGAGATATGCAAATATTTTCAATTGATTCTTGTTCAGGGCGTCGTTGACTATGACTGAGTACAATTTCAAGACATTCCAACATACTTGGCATGTCCAAGTGCATGGATCGCTTTCTGGATTTTCCAAAATTCATTAAAAATATTCTTCAAGAGATATGCAAATATATTCAACGGATTCTTGTTCAGGGCATGCTTGACTATGACTGTGTACAATTTCAAGACATTCCAAGATACTTTTGGGGTCTTTTTTGATGAAAAAGTTAAGTCACTGCCTAAGTGCATGGATCGCTTTCCTGATTTTCAAAAATTCATTAAAAATATTCCTTAAGCGATATGCAAATATTTTCAACGGATTCTTGTTCAGGGCGTCGTTGACTATGACTGAGTACAATTTCAAGACATTCCAAGATACTTTTGGGGTCTTTTTTGACGAAAAAGTTAAGTCACTGCCTAAGTGCATGGATCGCTTTCCTGATTTTCAAAAATTCATTAAAAATATTCCTTAAGCGATATGCAAATATTTTCAACGGATTCTTGTTCAGGGCGTCGTTGACTATGACTGAGTACAATTTCAAGACATTCCAAGATACTTTTGGGGTCTTTTTTGAATAAAAAGTTAAGTCACTGCCTAAGTGCACAGACTTTCATCATTTTCAAAAATTCATTAAAAATATTCCTTAAGAGATATTCAAATATTTACAATGGATTCTTGTTCAGGGCGTCGTTGACTATGACCGAGTTCAATTTCAAGACATTCCAACATACTTTGAATGTCCAAGTACATGGATTGCTTTCCTGATTTTCAAAAGTTCATTAAAATATTCTTCAAGAGATATGCAAATATATTCAACGGATTCTTGTTCAGGGCATGCTTGACTATGACTGTGTACAATTTCAAGACATTCCAAGATACTTTTGGGGTCTTTTTTGAATAAAAAGTTAAGTCACTTAAGTGCATGGATCGCTTTCCTGATTTTCAAAAATTCATTAAAAATATTCCTTAAGCGATATGCAAATATTTTCAACGGATTCTTGTTCAGGGCGTCGTTGACTATGACTGAGTACAATTTCAAGACATTCCAACATACTTGGAATGTCCAAGTGCATGGATCGCTTTTCGGATTTTCAAAAATTCATTAAAAATATTCTTCAAGAGATATGCAAATATATTCAACGGATTCTTGTTCAGGGCATGCTTGACTATGACTGTGTACAATTTCAAGACATTCCAAGATACTTTTGGGGTCTTTTTTGAATAAAAAGTTAAGTCACTGCCTAAGTGCATGGATCGCTTTCCTGATTTTCAAAAATTCATTAAAAATATTCCTTAAGCAATATGCAAATATTTTCAACGGATTCTTGTTCAGGGCATCGTTGACTATGACTGAGTACAATTTCAAGACATTCCAACATACTTGGAATGTCCAAGTGCATGGATCGCTTTCCTGATTTTCAAAAGTTCATTAAAAATATTCTTCAAGAGATATGCAAATATATTCAACGGATTCTTGTTCAGGGCATGCTTGACTATGACTGTGTACAATTTCAAGACATTCCAAGATACTTTTGGGGTCTTTTTTGAATAAAAAGTTAAGTCACTGCCTAAGTGCACAGACTTTCCTCATTTTCAAAAATTCATAAAAAATATTCCTTAAGAGATATGCAAATATCTTCAATGGATTCTTGTTCAGGGCGTCGTTGACTATGACTGAGTACAATTTCAAGACATTCCAACATACTTGGAATGTCCAAGTGCATGGATCGCTTTCCGGATTTTCAAAAATTCATTAAAAATATTCTTCCAGAGATATGCAAATATATTCAACGGATTCTTGTTCAGGGCATGCTTGACTATGACTGTGTACAATTTCAAGACATTCAAAGATACTTTTGGGGTCTTTTTTGACGAAAAAGTTAAGTCACTGCCTAAGTGCATGGATCGCTTTCCTGATTTTCAGAAATTCTTTAAAAATATTCCTTAAACGATATGCAAATATTTTCAACGGATTCTTGTTCAGGGCATCGTTGACTATGACTGAGTACAATTTCAAGACATTCCAACATACTTGGAATGTCCAAGTGCATGGATCGCTTTCCTGATTTTCAAAAGTTCATTAAAAATATTCTTCAAGAGATATGCAAATATATTCAACGGATTCTTGTTCAGGGCATGCTTGACTATGACTGTGTACAATTTCAAGACATTCCAAGATACTTTTGGGGTCTTTTTTGAATAAAAAGTTAAGTCACTGCCTAAGTGCACAGACTTTCCTCATTTTCAAAAATTCATTAAAAATATTCCTTAAGAGATATGCAAATATTTTCAATTGATTCTTGTTCAGGGCGTCGTTGACTATGACTGAGTACAATTTCAAGACATTCCAACATACTTGGAATGTCCAAGTGCATGGATCGCTTTTCGGATTTTCAAAAATTCATTAAAAATATTCTTCAAGAGATATGCAAATATATTCAACGGATTCTTGTTCAGGGCATGCTTGACTATGACTGTGTACAATTTCAAGACATTCCAAGATACTTTTGGGGTCTTTTTTGAATAAAAAGTTAAGTCACTGCCGAAGTGCATGCATCGCTTTCCTGATTTTCAAAAATTCATTAAAAATATTCCTTAAGCGATATGCAAATATTTTCAACGGATTCTTGTTCAGGGCGTCGTTGACTATGACTGAGTACAATTTCAAAACATTCCAACATACTTGGAATGTCCAAGTGCATGGATCGCTTTCCTGATTTTCAAAAGTTCATTAAAAATATTCTTCAAGAGATATGCAAATATATTCAACGGATTCTTGTTCAGGGCATGCTTGACTATGACTGTGTACAATTTCAAGACATTCCAAGATACTTTTGGGGTCTTTTTTGAATAAAAAGTTAAGTCACTGCCTAAGTGCACAGACTTTCCTCATTTTCAAAAATTCATTAAAAATATTCCTTAAGAGATATGCAAATATTTTCAATTGATTCTTATTCAGGGCGTCGTTGACTATGACTGAGTACAATTTCAAGACATTCCAACATACTTGGAATGTCCAAGTGCATGGATCGCTTTTCGGATTTTCAAAAATTCATTAAAAATATTCTTCAAGAGATATGCAAATATATTCAACGGATTCTTGTTCAGGGCATGCTTGACTATGACTGTGTACAATTTCAAGACATTCCAAGATACTTTTGGGGTCTTTTTTGACGAAAAAGTTAAGTCACTGCCTAAGTGCATGGATCGCTTTCCTGATTTTTTAAAAAATTCATTAAAAATATTCCTTAAGCGATATGCAAATATTTTCAACGGATTCTTGTTCAGGGCGTCGTTGACTATGACTGAGTACAATTTCAAGACATTCCAACATACTTGGAATGTCCAAGTGCATGGATCGCTTTCCGGATTTTCAAAAGTTCATTAAAAATATTCTTCAAGAGATATGCAAATATATTCAACGGTTTCTTGTTCAGGGCATGCTTGACTATGACTGTGTACAATTTCAAGACATTCCAAGATACTTTTGGGGTCTTTTTTGACGAAAAAGTTAAGTCACTGCCTAAGTGCATGGATCGCTTTCCTGATTTTCAAAAATTCATTAAAAATATTCCTTAAGCGATATGCAAATATTTTCAACGGATTCTTGTTCAGGGCGTCGTTGACTATGACTGAGTACAATTTCAAGACATTCCAAGATACTTTTGGGGTCTTTTTTGACAAAAAAGTTAAGTCACTGCCTAAGTGCATGGACCGCTTTCCTGATTTTCAAAAATTCATTAAAAATATTCCTTAAGCGATATGCAAATATTTTCAACGGATTCTTGTTCAGGGCGTCGTTGACTATGACTGAGTACAATTTCAAGACATTCCAACATACTTGGAATGTCCAAGTGCATGGATCGCTTTCTGGATTTTCAAAAATTCATTAAAAATATTCTTCAAGAGATATGCAAATATATTCAACGGATTCTTGTTCAGGGCATGCTTGACTATGACTGTGTACAATTTCAAGACATTCCAAGATACTTTTGGGGTCTTTTTTGACAAAAAAGTTAAGTCACTGCCTAAGTGCATGGATCGCTTTCCTGATTTTCAAAAATTCATTAAAAATATTCCTTAAGCGATATGCAAATATTTTCAACGGATTCTTGTTCAGGGCGTCGTTGACTATGACTGAGTACAATTTCAAGACATTCCAACATACTTGGAATGTCCAAGTGCATGGATCGCTTTCCTGATTTTCAAAAGTTCATTAAAAATATTCTTCAAGAGATATGCAAATATATTCAACGGATTCTTGTTCAGGGCATGCTTGACTATGACTGTGTACAATTTCAAGACATTCCAAGATACTTTTGGGGTCTTTTTTGAATAAAAAGTTAAGTCACTGCCTAAGTGCACAGACTTTCCTCATTTTCAAAAATTCATTAAAAATATTCCTTAAGAGATATGCAAATATTTTCAATGGATTCTTGTTCAGGGCGTTGTTGACTATGACTGAGTACAATTTCAAGACATTCCAACATACTTGGAATGTCCAAGTGCATGGATCGCTTTCCGGATTTTCAAAAATTCATTAAAAATATTCTTCCAGAGATATGCAAATATATTCAACGGTTTCTTGTTCAGGGCATGCTTGACTATGACTGTGTACAATTTCAAGACATTCCAAGATACTTTTGGGGTCTTTTTTGACGAAAAAGTTAAGTCACTGCCTAAGTGCATGGATCGCTTTCCGGATTTTCAAAAATTCATTAAAAATATTCTTCAAGAGATATGCAAATATATTCAACGGATTCTTGTTCAGGGCATGCTTGACTATGACTGTGTACAATTTCAAGACATTCCAAGATACTTTTGGGGTCTTTTTTGACGAAAAAGTTAAGTCACTGCCTAAGTGCATGGATCGCTTTCCTGATTTTCAGAAATTCTTTAAAAATATTCCTTAAACGATATGCAAATATTTTCAACGGATTCTTGTTCAGGGCGTCGTTGACTATGACTGAGTACAATTTCAAGACATTCCAACATACTTGGAATGTCCAAGTGCATGGATCGCTTTCCGGATTTTCAAAAGTTCATTAAAAATATTCTTCAAGAGATATGCAAATATATTCAACGGATTCTTGTTCAGGGCATGCTTGACTATGACTGTGTACAATTTCAAGACATTCAAAGATACTTTTGGGGTCTTTTTTGACGAAAAAGTTAAGTCACTGCCTAAGTGCATGGATCGCTTTCCTGATTTTCAGAAATTCTTTAAAAATATTCCTTAAACGATATGCAAATATTTTCAACGGATTCTTGTTCAGGGCATCGTTGACTATGACTGAGTACAATTTCAAGACATTCCAACATACTTGGAATGTCCAAGTGCATGGATCGCTTTCCTGATTTTCAAAAGTTCATTAAAAATATTCTTCAAGAGATATGCAAATATATTCAACGGATTCTTGTTCAGGGCATGCTTGACTATGACTGTGTACAATTTCAAGACATTCCAAGATACTTTTGGGGTCTTTTTTGAATAAAAAGTTAAGTCACTGCCTCAGTGCACAGACTTTCCTCATTTTCAAAAATTCATTAAAAATATTCCTTAAGCGATATGCAAATATTTTCAACGGATTCTTGTTCAGGGCGTCGTTGACTATGACTGAGTACAATTTCAAGACATTCCAACATACTTGGAATGTCCAAGTGCATGGATCGCTTTCCGGATTTTCAAAAATTCATTAAAAATATTCTTCAAGAGATATGCAAATATATTCAACGGATTCCTGTTCAGGGCATGCTTGACTATGACTGTGTACAATTTCAAGACATTCCAAGATACTTTTGGGGTCTTTTTTGACAAAAAAGTTAAGTCACTGCCTAAGTGCATGGATCGCTTTCCTGATTTTCAAAAATTCATTAAAAATATTCCTTAAGCGATATGCAAATATTTTCAACGGATTCTTGTTCAGGGCGTCGTTGACTATGACTGAGTACAATTTCAAGACATTCCAACATACTTGGAATGTCCAAGTGCATGGATCGCTTTCCTGATTTTCAAAAGTTCATTAAAAATATTCTTCAAGAGATATGCAAATATTTTCAACGGATTCTTGTTCAGGGCGTCGTTGACTATGACTGAGTACAATTTCAAGACATTCCAACATACTTGGAATGTCCAAGTGCATGGATCGCTTTCCGGATTTTCAAAAGTTCATTAAAAATATTCTTCAAGAGATATGCAAATATATTCAACGGATTCTTGTTCAGGGCATGCTTGACTATGACTGTGTACAATTTCAAGACATTCAAAGATACTTTTGGGGTCTTTTTTGACGAAAAAGTTAAGTCACTGCCTAAGTGCATGGATCGCTTTCCTGATTTTCAGAAATTCTTTAAAAATATTCCTTAAACGATATGCAAATATTTTCAACGGATTCTTGTTCAGGGCATCGTTGACTATGACTGAGTACAATTTCAAGACATTCCAACATACTTGGAATGTCCAAGTGCATGGATCGCTTTCCTGATTTTCAAAAGTTCATTAAAAATATTCTTCAAGAGATATGCAAATATATTCAACGGATTCTTGTTCAGGGCATGCTTGACTATGACTGTGTACAATTTCAAGACATTCCAAGATACTTTTGGGGTCTTTTTTGAATAAAAAGTTAAGTCACTGCCTCAGTGCACAGACTTTCCTCATTTTCAAAAATTCATTAAAAATATTCCTTAAGCGATATGCAAATATTTTCAACGGATTCTTGTTCAGGGCGTCGTTGACTATGACTGAGTACAATTTCAAGACATTCCAACATACTTGGAATGTCCAAGTGCATGGATCGCTTTTCGGATTTTCAAAAATTCATTAAAAATATTCTTCAAGAGATATGCAAATATATTCAACGGATTCTTGTTCAGGGCATGCTTGACTATGACTGTGTACAATTTCAAGACATTCCAAGATACTTTTGGGGTCTTTTTTGAATAAAAAGTTAAGTCACTGCCTAAGTGCATGGATCGCTTTCCTGATTTTCAAAAATTCATTAAAAATATTCCTTAAGCGATATGCAAATATTTTCAACGGATTCTTGTTCAGGGCGTCGTTGACTATGACTGAGTACAATTTCAAGACATTCCAACATACTTGGAATGTCCAAGTGCATGGATCGCTTTTCCGGATTTTCAAAAATTCATTAAAAATATTCTTCAAGAGATATGCAAATATATTCAACGGATTCTTGTTCAGGGCATGCTTGACTATGACTGTGTACAATTTCAAGACATTCCAAGATATTTTTGGGGTCTTTTTTGACAAAAAAGTTAAGTCACTGCCTAAGTGCATGGATCGCTTTCCTGATTTTCAAAAATTCATTAAAAATATTCCTTAAGCGATATGCAAATATTTTCAACGGATTCTTGTTCAGGGCGTCGTTGACTATGACTGAGTACAATTTCAAGACATTCCAACATACTTGGAATGTCCAAGTGCATGGATCGCTTTCCTGATTTTCAAAAGTTCATTAAAAATATTCTTCAAGAGATATGCAAATATATTCAACGGATTCTTGTTCAGGGCATGCTTGACTATGACTGTGTACAATTTCAAGACATTCCAAGATACCTTTGGGGTCTTTTTTGAATTAAAAGTTAAGTCACTGCATAAGTGCACAGACTTCCATCATTTTCAAAAAATCATTAAAAATATTCCTTAAGAGATATGCAAATATTTTCAATTGATTCTTGTTCAGGGCGTCGTTGACTATGACTGAGTACAATTTCAAGACATTCCAACATACTTGGCATGTCCAAGTGCATGGATCGCTTTCTGGATTTTCCAAAATTCATTAAAAATATTCTTCAAGAGATATGCAAATATATTCAACGGATTCTTGTTCAGGGCATGCTTGACTATGACTGTGTACAATTTCAAGACATTCCAAGATACTTTTGGGGTCTTTTTTGATGAAAAAGTTAAGTCACTGCCTAAGTGCATGGATCGCTTTCCTGATTTTCAAAAATTCATTAAAAATATTCCTTAAGCGATATGCAAATATTTTCAACGGATTCTTGTTCAGGGCGTCGTTGACTATGACTGAGTACAATTTCAAGACATTCCAAGATACTTTTGGGGTCTTTTTTGACGAAAAAGTTAAGTCACTGCCTAAGTGCATGGATCGCTTTCCTGATTTTCAAAAATTCATTAAAAATATTCCTTAAGCGATATGCAAATATTTTCAACGGATTCTTGTTCAGGGCGTCGTTGACTATGACCGAGTTCAATTTCAAGACATTCCAACATACTTTGAATGTCCAAGTACATGGATCGCTTTCCTGATTTTCAAAAGTTCATTAAAAATATTCTTCAAGAGATATGCAAATATATTCAACGGATTCTTGTTCAGGGCATGCTTGACTATGACTGTGTACAATTTCAAGACATTCCAAGATACTTTTGGGGTCTTTTTTGAATAAAAAGTTAAGTCACTGCCTAAGTGCACAGACTTTCCACATTTTCAAAAATTCATTAAAAATATTCCTTAAGAGATATGCAAATATTTTCAATTGATTCTTGTTCAGATCGTCGTTGACTATGACTGAGTACAATTTCAAGACATTCCAAGATACTTTTGGGGTCTTTTTTGAATAAAAAGTTAAGTCACTGCCTAAGTGCACAGACTTTCATCATTTTCAAAAATTCATTAAAAATATTCCTTAAGAGATATTCAAATATTTACAATGGATTCTTGTTCAGGGCGTCGTTGACTATGACCGAGTTCAATTTCAAGACATTCCAACATACTTTGAATGTCCAAGTACATGGATTGCTTTCCTGATTTTCAAAAGTTCATTAAAATATTCTTCAAGAGATATGCAAATATATTCAACGGATTCTTGTTCAGGGCATGCTTGACTATGACTGTGTACAATTTCAAGACATTCCAAGATACTTTTGGGGTCTTTTTTGAATAAAAAGTTAAGTCACTTAAGTGCATGGATCGCTTTCCTGATTTTCAAAAATTCATTAAAAATATTCCTTAAGCGATATGCAAATATTTTCAACGGATTCTTGTTCAGGGCGTCGTTGACTATGACTGAGTACAATTTCAAGACATTCCAACATACTTGGAATGTCCAAGTGCATGGATCGCTTTTCGGATTTTCAAAAATTCATTAAAAATATTCTTCAAGAGATATGCAAATATATTCAACGGATTCTTGTTCAGGGCATGCTTGACTATGACTGTGTACAATTTCAAGACATTCCAAGATACTTTTGGGGTCTTTTTTGAATAAAAAGTTAAGTCACTGCCTAAGTGCATGGATCGCTTTCCTGATTTTCAAAAATTCATTAAAAATATTCCTTAAGCAATATGCAAATATTTTCAACGGATTCTTGTTCAGGGCATCGTTGACTATGACTGAGTACAATTTCAAGACATTCCAACATACTTGGAATGTCCAAGTGCATGGATCGCTTTCCTGATTTTCAAAAGTTCATTAAAAATATTCTTCAAGAGATATGCAAATATATTCAACGGATTCTTGTTCAGGGCATGCTTGACTATGACTGTGTACAATTTCAAGACATTCCAAGATACTTTTGGGGTCTTTTTTGAATAAAAAGTTAAGTCACTGCCTAAGTGCACAGACTTTCCTCATTTTCAAAAATTCATAAAAAATATTCCTTAAGAGATATGCAAATATCTTCAATGGATTCTTGTTCAGGGCGTCGTTGACTATGACTGAGTACAATTTCAAGACATTCCAACATACTTGGAATGTCCAAGTGCATGGATCGCTTTCCGGATTTTCAAAAATTCATTAAAAATATTCTTCCAGAGATATGCAAATATATTCAACGGATTCTTGTTCAGGGCATGCTTGACTATGACTGTGTACAATTTCAAGACATTCAAAGATACTTTTGGGGTCTTTTTTGACGAAAAAGTTAAGTCACTGCCTAAGTGCATGGATCGCTTTCCTGATTTTCAGAAATTCTTTAAAAATATTCCTTAAACGATATGCAAATATTTTCAACGGATTCTTGTTCAGGGCATCGTTGACTATGACTGAGTACAATTTCAAGACATTCCAACATACTTGGAATGTCCAAGTGCATGGATCGCTTTCCTGATTTTCAAAAGTTCATTAAAAATATTCTTCAAGAGATATGCAAATATATTCAACGGATTCTTGTTCAGGGCATGCTTGACTATGACTGTGTACAATTTCAAGACATTCCAAGATACTTTTGGGGTCTTTTTTGAATAAAAAGTTAAGTCACTGCCTAAGTGCACAGACTTTCCTCATTTTCAAAAATTCATTAAAAATATTCCTTAAGAGATATGCAAATATTTTCAATTGATTCTTGTTCAGGGCGTCGTTGACTATGACTGAGTACAATTTCAAGACATTCCAACATACTTGGAATGTCCAAGTGCATGGATCGCTTTTCGGATTTTCAAAAATTCATTAAAAATATTCTTCAAGAGATATGCAAATATATTCAACGGATTCTTGTTCAGGGCATGCTTGACTATGACTGTGTACAATTTCAAGACATTCCAAGATACTTTTGGGGTCTTTTTTGAATAAAAAGTTAAGTCACTGCCGAAGTGCATGCATCGCTTTCCTGATTTTCAAAAATTCATTAAAAATATTCCTTAAGCGATATGCAAATATTTTCAACGGATTCTTGTTCAGGGCGTCGTTGACTATGACTGAGTACAATTTCAAAACATTCCAACATACTTGGAATGTCCAAGTGCATGGATCGCTTTCCTGATTTTCAAAAGTTCATTAAAAATATTCTTCAAGAGATATGCAAATATATTCAACGGATTCTTGTTCAGGGCATGCTTGACTATGACTGTGTACAATTTCAAGACATTCCAAGATACTTTTGGGGTCTTTTTTGAATAAAAAGTTAAGTCACTGCCTAAGTGCACAGACTTTCCTCATTTTCAAAAATTCATTAAAAATATTCCTTAAGAGATATGCAAATATTTTCAATTGATTCTTATTCAGGGCGTCGTTGACTATGACTGAGTACAATTTCAAGACATTCCAACATACTTGGAATGTCCAAGTGCATGGATCGCTTTTCGGATTTTCAAAAATTCATTAAAAATATTCTTCAAGAGATATGCAAATATATTCAACGGATTCTTGTTCAGGGCATGCTTGACTATGACTGTGTACAATTTCAAGACATTCCAAGATACTTTTGGGGTCTTTTTTGACAAAAAAGTTAAGTCACTGCCTAAGTGCATGGATCGCTTTCCTGATTTTCAAAAATTCATTAAAAATATTCCTTAAGCGATATGCAAATATTTTCAACGGATTCTTGTTCAGGGCGTCGTTGACTATGACTGAGTACAATTTCAAGACATTCCAACATACTTGGAATGTCCAAGTGCATGGATCGCTTTCCTGATTTTCAAAAGTTCATTAAAAATATTCTTCAAGAGATATGCAAATATATTCAACGGATTCTTGTTCAGGGCATGCTTGACTATGACTGTGTACAATTTCAAGACATTCCAAGATACTTTTGGGGTCTTTTTTGAATAAAAAGTTAAGTCACTGCCTAAGTGCACAGACTTTCCTCATTTTCAAAAATTCATTAAAAATATTCCTTAAGAGATATGCAAATATTTTCAATGGATTCTTGTTCAGGGCGTCGTTGACTATGACCGAGTACAATTTCAAGACATTCCAACATACTTGGAATGTCCAAGTGCATGGATCGCTTTCCGGATTTTCAAAAATTAATTAAAAATATTCTTCAAGAGATATGCAAATATATTCAACGGATTCTTGTTCAGGGCATTCTTGACTATGACTGTGTACAATTTCAAGACATTCCAAGATACTTTTGGGGTCTTTTTTGACGAAAAAGTTAAGTCACTGCCTCAGTGCATGGATCGCTTTCCTGATTTTCAGAAATTCTTTAAAAATATTCCTTAAACGATATGCAAATATTTTCAACGGATTCTTGTTCAGGGCGTCGTTGACTATGACTGAGTACAATTTCAAGACATTCCAACATACTTGGAATGTCCAAGTGCATGGATCGCTTTCCTGATTTTCAAAAGTTCATTCAAAATATTCTTCAAGAGATATGCAAATATATTCAACGGATTCTTGTTCAGGGCATGCTTGACTATGACTGTGTACAATTTCAAGACATTCCAAGATACTTTTGGGGTCTTTTTTGAATAAAAAGTTAGGTCACTGCCTAAGTGCACAGACTTTCCTCATTTTCAAAAATTCATTAAAAATATTCCTTAAGAGATATGCAAATATTTTCAATTGATTCTTGTTCAGGGCGTCGTTGACTATGACTGAGTACAATTTCAAGACATTCCAACATACTTGGAATGTCTCAGTGCATGGATCGCTTTTCGGATTTTCAAAAATTCATTAAAAATATTCTTCAAGAGATATGCAAATATATTCAACGGATTCTTGTTCAGGGCATGCTTGACTATGACTGTGTACAATTTCAAGACATTCCAAGATACTTTTGGGGTCTTTTTTGACAAAAAAGTTAAGTCACTGCCAAAGTGCATGGATCGCTTTCCTGATTTTCAAAAATTCATTAAAAATATTCCTTAAGCGATATGCAAATATTTTCAACGGATTCTTGTTCAGGGCGTCGTTGACTATGACTGAGTACAATTTCAAGACATTCCAACATACTTGGAATGTCCAAGTGCATGGATCGCTTTCCTGATTTTCAAAAATTCATTAAAAATATTCCTTAAGCGATATGCAAATATTTTCAACGGATTCTTGTTCAGGGCGTCGTTGACTATGACTGAGTACAATTTCAAGACATTCCAACATATTTGGAATGTCCAAGTGCATGGATCGCTTTTCTGATTTTCAAAAGTTCATTAAAAATATTCTTCAAGAGATATGCAAATATATTCAACGGATTCCTGTTCAGGGCATGCTTGACTATGACTGTGTACAATTTCAAGACATTCCAAGATACCTTTGGGGTCTTTTTTGAATAAAAAGTTAAGTCACTGCCTAAGTGCACAGACTTTCATCATTTTCAAAAATTCATTAAAAATATTCCTTAAGAGATATGCAAATATTTTCAATGGATTCTTGTTCAGGGCGTCGTTGACTATGACCGAGTACAATTTCAAGACATTCCAACATACTTGGAATGTCCAAGTGCATGGATCGCTTTCCGGATTTTCAAAAATTAATTAAAAATATTCTTCAAGAGATATGCAAATATATTCAACGGATTCTTGTTCAGGGCATTCTTGACTATGACTGTGTACAATTTCAAGACATTCCAAGATACTTTTGGGGTCTTTTTTGACGAAAAAGTTAAGTCACTGCCTCAGTGCATGGATCGCTTTCCTGATTTTCAGAAATTCTTTAAAAATATTCCTTAAACGATATGCAAATATTTTCAACGGATTCTTGTTCAGGGCGTCGTTGACTATGACTGAGTACAATTTCAAGACATTCCAACATACTTGGAATGTCCAAGTGCATGGATCGCTTTCCTGATTTTCAAAAGTTCATTAAAAATATTCTTCAAGAGATATGCAAATATATTCAACGGATTCTTGTTCAGGGCATGCTTGACTATGACTGTGTACAATTTCAAGACATTCCAAGATACTTTTGGGGTCTTTTTTGAATAAAAAGTTAGGTCACTGCCTAAGTGCACAGACTTTCCTCATTTTCAAAAATTCATTAAAAATATTCCTTAAGAGATATGCAAATATTTTCAATTGATTCTTGTTCAGGGCGTCGTTGACTATGACTGAGTACAATTTCAAGACATTCCAACATACTTGGAATGTCCAAGTGCATGGATCGCTTTTCGGATTTTCAAAAATTCATTAAAAATATTCTTCAAGAGATATGCAAATATATTCAACGGATTCTTGTTCAGGGCATGCTTGACTATGACTGTGTACAATTTCAAGACATTCCAAGATACTTTTGGGGTCTTTTTTGACAAAAAAGTTAAGTCACTGCCTAAGTGCATGGATCGCTTTCCTGATTTTCAAAAATTCATTAAAAATATTCCTTAAGCGATATGCAAATATTTTCAACGGATTCTTGTTCAGGGCGTCGTTGACTATGACTGAGTACAATTTCAAGACATTCCAACATACTTGGAATGTCCAAGTGCATGGATCGCTTTCCTGATTTTCAAAAATTCATTAAAAATATTCCTTAAGCGATATGCAAATATTTTCAACGGATTCTTGTTCAGGGCGTCGTTGACTATGACTGTGTACAATTTCAAGACATTCCAACATACTTGGAATGTCCAAGTGCATGGATCGCTTTCCGGATTTTCAAAAATTCATTAAAAATATTCTTCAAGAGATATGCAAATATATTCAACGGATTCTTGTTCAGGGCATGCTTGACTATGACTGTGTACAATTTCAAGACATTCCAAGATACTTTTGGGGTCTTTTTTGAATAAAAAGTTAAGTCACTGCCTAAGTGCATGGATCGCTTTCCTGATTTTCAAAAATTCATTAAAAATATTCCTTAAGCGATATGCAAATATTTTCAACGGATTCTTGTTCAGGGCGTTGTTGACTATGACTGAGTACAATTTCAAGACATTCCAACATACTTGGAATGTCCAAGTGCATGGATCGCTTTCCTGATTTTCAAAAGTTCATTAAAAATATTCTTCAAGAGATATGCAAATATATTCAACGGATTCTTGTTCAGGGCATGCTTGACTATGACTGTGTACAATTTCAAGACATTCCAAGATACCTTTGGGGTCTTTTTTGAATAAAAAGTTAAGTCACTGCCTAAGTGCACAGACTTTCATCATTTTCAAAAATTCATTAAAAATATTCCTTAAGAGATATGCAAATATTTTCAATGGATTCTTGTTCAGGGCGTCGTTGACTATGACCGAGTACAATTTCAAGACATTCCAACATACTTGGAATGTCCAAGTGCATGGATCGCTTTCCGGATTTTCAAAAATTAATTAAAAATATTCTTCAAGAGATATGCAAATATATTCAACGGATTCTTGTTCAGGGCATTCTTGACTATGACTGTGTACAATTTCAAGACATTCCAAGATACTTTTGGGGTCTTTTTTGACGAAAAAGTTAAGTCACTGCCTCAGTGCATGGATCGCTTTCCTGATTTTCAGAAATTCTTTAAAAATATTCCTTAAACGATATGCAAATATTTTCAACGGATTCTTGTTCAGGGCGTCGTTGACTATGACTGAGTACAATTTCAAGACATTCCAACATACTTGGAATGTCCAAGTGCATGGATCGCTTTCCTGATTTTCAAAAGTTCATTAAAAATATTCTTCAAGAGATATGCAAATATATTCAACGGATTCTTGTTCAGGGCATGCTTGACTATGACTGTGTACAATTTCAAGACATTCCAAGATACTTTTGGGGTCTTTTTTGAATAAAAAGTTAGGTCACTGCCTAAGTGCACAGACTTTCCTCATTTTCAAAAATTCATTAAAAATATTCCTTAAGAGATATGCAAATATTTTCAATTGATTCTTGTTCAGGGCGTCGTTGACTATGACTGAGTACAATTTCAAGACATTCCAACATACTTGGAATGTCCAAGTGCATGGATCGCTTTTCGGATTTTCAAAAATTCATTAAAAATATTCTTCAAGAGATATGCAAATATATTCAACGGATTCTTGTTCAGGGCATGCTTGACTATGACTGTGTACAATTTCAAGACATTCCAAGATACTTTTGGGGTCTTTTTTGACAAAAAAGTTAAGTCACTGCCTAAGTGCATGGATCGCTTTCCTGATTTTCAAAAATTCATTAAAAATATTCCTTAAGCGATATGCAAATATTTTCAACGGATTCTTGTTCAGGGCGTCGTTGACTATGACTGAGTACAATTTCAAGACATTCCAACATACTTGGAATGTCCAAGTGCATGGATCGCTTTCCTGATTTTCAAAAATTCATTAAAAATATTCCTTAAGCGATATGCAAATATTTTCAACGGATTCTTGTTCAGGGCGTCGTTGACTATGACTGTGTACAATTTCAAGACATTCCAACATACTTGGAATGTCCAAGTGCATGGATCGCTTTCCGGATTTTCAAAAATTCATTAAAAATATTCTTCAAGAGATATGCAAATATATTCAAAGGATTCTTGTTCAGGGCATGCTTGACTATGACTGTGTACAATTTCAAGACATTCCAAGATACTTTTGGGGTCTTTTTTGACGAAAAAGTTAAGTCACTGCCTAAGTGCATGGATCGCTTTCCTGATTTTCAAAAATTCGTTAAAAATATTCCTTAAGCGATATGCAAATATTTTCAACGGATTCTTGTTCAGGGCGTCGTTGACCATGACTGAGTACAATTTCAAGACATTCCAACATACTTGGAATGTCCAAGTGCATGGATCGCTTTCCTGATATTCAAAAGTTCATTAAAAATATTCTTCAAGAGATATGCAAATATATTCAACGGATTCTTGTTCAGGGCATGCTTGACTATGACTGTTTACAATTTCAAGACATTCCAAGATACTTTTGGGGTCTTTTTTGAATAAAAAGTTAAGTCACTGCCTAAGTGCACAGACTTTCCTCATTTTCAAAAATTCATTAAAAATATTCCTTAAGAGATATGCAAATATTTTCAATGGATTCTTGTTCAGGGCGTTGTTGACTATAACTGAGTACAATTTCAAGACATTCCAACATACTTGGAATGTCCAAGTGCATGGATCGCTTTCCATATTTTCAAAAATTCATTAAAAATATTCTTCAAGAGATATGCAAATATATTCAACGGATTCTTGTTCAGGGCATGCTTGACTATGACTGTGTACAATTTCAAGACATTCCAAGATACTTTTGGGGTCTTTTTTGAAGAAAAAGTTAAGTCACTGCCTAAGTGCATGGATCGCTTTCCTGATTTTCAGAAATTCTTTAAAAATATTCCTTAAACGATATGCAAATATTTTCAACGGATTCTTGTTCAGGGCGTCGTTGACTATGACTGAGTACAATTTCAAGACATTCCAACATACTTGGAATGTCCAAGTGCATGGATCGCTTTCCTGATTTTCAAAAGTTCATTAAAAATATTCTTCAAGAGATATGCAAATATATTCAACGGATTCTTGTTCAGGGCATGCTTGACTATGACTGTGTACAATTTCAAGACATTCCAAGATACTTTTGGGGTCTTTTTTGAATAAAAAGTTAAGTCACTGCCTAAGTGCACAGACTTTCCTCATTTTCAAAAATTCATTAAAAATATTCCTTAAGAGATATGCAAATATTTTCAACGGATTCTTGTTCAGGGCGTCGTTGACTATGACTGAGTACAATTTCAAGACATTCCAACATACTTGGAATGTCCAAGTGCATGGATCGCTTTCCGGATTTTCAAAAATTCATTAAAAATATTCTTCAAGAGATATGCAAATATATTCAACGGATTCTTGTTCAGGGCATGCTTGACTATGACTGTGTACAATTTCAAGACATTCCAAGATACTTTTGGGGTCTTTTTTGAAGAAAAAGTTAAGTCACTGCCTAAGTGCATGGATCGCTTTCCTGATTTTCAGAAATTCTTTAAAAATATTCCTTAAACGATATGCAAATATTTTCAACGGATTCTTGTTCAGGGCGTCGTTGACTATGACTGAGTACAATTTCAAGACATTCCAACATACTTGGAATGTCCAAGTGCATGGATCGCTTTCCTGATTTTCAAAAGTTCATTAAAAATATTCTTCAAGAGATATGCAAATATATTCAACGGATTCTTGTTCAGGGCATGCTTGACTATGACTGTGTACAATTTCAAGACATTCCAAGATACCTTTGGGGTCTTTTTTGAATAAAAAGTTAAGTCACTGCCTAAGTGCACAGACTTTCATCATTTTCAAAAATTCATTAAAAATATTCCTTAAGAGATATGCAAATATTTTCAATGGATTCTTGTTCAGGGCGTCGTTGACTATGACCGAGTACAATTTCAAGACATTCCAACATACTTGGAATGTCCAAGTGCATGGATCGCTTTCCGGATTTTCAAAAATTCATTAAAAATATTCTTCAAGAGATATGCAAATATATTCAACGGATTCTTGTTCAGGGCATGCTTGACTATGACTGTGTACAATTTCAAGACATTCCAAGATACTTTTGGGGTCTTTTTTGAATAAAAAGTTAAGTCACTGCCTAAGTGCATGGATCGCTTTCCTGATTTTCAAAAATTCCTTTAAAATATTCCTTAAGCGATATGCAAATATTTTCAACGGATTCTTGTTCAGGGCGTCGTTGACTATGACTGAGTACAATTTCAAAACATTCCAACATACTTGGAATGTCCAAGTGCATGGATCGCTTTCCTGATTTTCAAAAGTTCATTAAAAATATTCTTCAAGAGATATGCAAATATATTCAACGGATTCTTGTTCAGGGCATGCTTGACTATGACTGTGTACAATTTCAAGACATTCCAAGATACTTTTGGGGTCTTTTTTGAATAAAAAGTTAAGTCACTGCCTAAGTGCACAGACTTTCCTCATTTTCAAAAATTCATTAAAAATATTCCTTAAGAGATATGCAAATATTTTCAATTGATTCTTGTTCAGGGCGTCGTTGACTATGACTGAGTACAATTTCAAGACATTCCAACATACTTGGAATGTCCAAGTGCATGGATCGCTTTTCGGATTTTCAAAAATTCATTAAAAATATTCTTCAAGAGATATGCAAATATATTCAACGGATTCTTGTTCAGGGCATGCTTGACTATGACTGTGTACAATTTCAAGACATTCCAAGATACTTTTGGGGTCTTTTTTGAATAAAAAGTTAAGTCACTGCCTAAGTGCATGGATCGCTTTCCTGATTTTCAAAAATTCATTTAAAATATTCCTTAAGCGATATGCAAATATTTTCAACGGATTCTTGTTCAGGGCGTCGTTGACTATGACTGAGTACAATTTCAAAACATTCCAACATACTTGGAATGTCCAAGTGCATGGATCGCTTTCCTGATTTTCAAAAGTTCATTAAAAATATTCTTCAAGAGATATGCAAATATATTCAACGGATTCTTGTTCAGGGCATGCTTGACTATGACTGTGTACAATTTCAAGACATTCCAAGATACTTTTGGGGTCTTTTTTGAATAAAAAGTTAAGTCACTGCCTAAGTGCATGGATCGCTTTCCTGATTTTCAAAAATTCATTAAAAATATTCCTTAAGAGATATGCAAATATTTTCAATTGATTCTTGTTCAGGGCGTCGTTGACTATGACTGAGTACAATTTCAAGACATTCCAACATACTTGGAATGTCCAAGTGCATGGATCGCTTTTCGGATTTTCAAAAATTCATTAAAAATATTCTTCAAGAGATATGCAAATATATTCAACGGATTCTTGTTCAGGGCATGCTTGACTATGACTGTGTACAATTTCAAGACATTCCAAGATACTTTTGGGGTCTTTTTTGACAAAAAAGTTAAGTCACTGCCTAAGTGCATGGATCGCTTTCCTGATTTTCAAAAATTCATTAAAAATATTCCTTAAGCGATATGCAAATATTTTCAACGGATTCTTGTTCAGGGCGTCGTTGACTATGACTGAGTACAATTTCAAGACATTCCAACATACTTGGAATGTCCAAGTGCATGGATCGCTTTCCTGATTTTCAAAAGTTCATTAAAAATATTCTTCAAGAGATATGCAAATATATTCAACGGATTCTTGTTCAGGGCATGCTTGACTATGACTGTGTACAATTTCAAGACATTCCAAGATACTTTTGGGGTCTTTTTTGAATAAAAAGTTAAGTCACTGCCTAAGTGCACAGACTTTCCTCATTTTCAAAAATTCATTAAAAATATTCCTTAAGAGATATGCAAATATTTTCAATTGATTCTTGTTCAGGGCGTCGTTGACTATGACTGAGTACAATTTCAAGACATTCCAACATACTTGGAATGTCCAAGTGCATGGATCGCTTTTCGGATTTTCAAAAATTCATTAAAAATATTCTTCAAGAGATATGCAAATATATTCAACGGATTCTTGTTCAGGGCATGCTTGACTATGACTGTGTACAATTTCAAGACATTCCAAGATACTTTTGGGGTCTTTTTTGACAAAAAAGTTAAGTCACTGCCTAAGTGCATGGATCGCTTTCCTGATTTTCAAAAATTCATTAAAAATATTCCTTAAGCGATATGCAAATATTTTCAACGGATTCTTGTTCAGGGCGTCGTTGACTATGACTGAGTACAATTTCAAGACATTCCAACATACTTGGAATGTCCAAGTGCATGGATCGCTTTCCTGATTTTCAAAAGTTCATTAAAAATATTCTTCAAGAGATATGCAAATATATTCAACGGATTCTTGTTCAGGGCATGCTTGACTATGACTGTGTACAATTTCAAGACATTCCAAGATACCTTTGGGGTCTTTTTTGAATAAAAAGTTAAGTCACTGCCTAAGTGCACAGACTTTCATCATTTTCAAAAATTCATTAAAAATATTCCTTAAGAGATATGAAAATATTTTCAATGGATTCTTGTTCAGGGCGTCGTTGACTATGACCGAGTACAATTTCAAGACATTCCAACATACTTGGAATGTCCAAGTGCATGGATCGCTTTCCTGATTTTCAAAAGTTCATTAAAAATATTCTTCAAGAGATATGCAAATATATTCAACGGATTCTTGTTCAGGGCATGCTTGACTATGACTGTGTACAATTTCAAGACATTCCAAGACACTTTTGGGGTCTTTTTTGACGAAAAAGTTAAGTCACTGCCTAAGTGCATGGATCGCTTTCCTGATTTTCCAAAATTCATTAAAAATATTCCTTAAGCGATATGCAAATATTTTCAACGGATTCTTGTTCAGGGCGTCGTTGACTATGACCGAGTACAATTTCAAGACATTCCAACATACTTTGAATGTCCAAGTACATGGATCGCTTTCCTGATTTTCAAAAGTTCATTAAAAATATTCTTCAAGAGATATGCAAATATATTCAACGGATTCTTGTTCACGGCATGCTTGACTATGACTGTGTACAATTTCAAGACATTCCAAGATACTTTTGGGGTCTTTTTTGAATAAAAAGTTAAGTCACTGCCTAAGTGCACAGAAATTCCTCATTTTCAAAAATTCATTAAAAATATTCCTTAAGAGATATGCAAATATTTTCAATAGATTCTTGTTCAGGGCGTCGTTGACTATGACTGAGTACAATTTCAAGACATTCCAACTTACTTGGAATGTCCAAGTGCATGGATAGCTTTCCGGATTTTCAAAAATTCATTAAAAATATTCTTCAAGAGATATGCAAATATATTCAACGGATTCTTGTTCAGGGCATGCTTGACTATGACTGTGTACAATTTCAAGACATTCCAAGATACTTTTGGGGTCTTTTTTGACGAAAAAGTTAAGTCACTGCCTAAGTGCATGGATCGCTTTCCTGATTTTCAAAAATTCATTAAAAATATTCCTTAAGCGATATGCAAATATTTTCAACGGATTCTTGTTCAGGGCGTCGTTGACTATGACTGAGTACAATTTCAAGACATTCCAACATACTTTGAATGTCCAAGTGCATGGATCGCTTTCCTGATTTTCAAAAGTTCATTAAAAATATTCTTCAAGAGATATGCAAATATATTCAACGGATTCTTGTTCAGGGCATGCTTGACTATGACTGTGTACAATTTCAAGACATTCCAAGATACTTTTGGGGTCTTTTTTGACGAAAAAGTTAAGTCACTGCCTAAGTGCATGGATCGCTTTCCTGATTTTCAGAAATTCTTTAAAAATATTCCTTAAACGATATGCAAATATTTTCAACGGATTCTTGTTCAGGGCGTCGTTGACTATGACTGAGTACAATTTCAAGACATTCCAACATACTTGGAATGTCCAAGTGCATGGATCGCTTTCCTGATTTTCAAAAGTTCATTAAAAATATTCTTCAAGAGATATGCAAATATATTCAACGGATTCTTGTTCAGGGCATGCTTGACTATGACTGTGTACAATTTCAAGACATTCCAAGATACTTTTGGGGTCTTTTTTGAATAAAAAGTTAAGTCACTGCCTAAGTGCACAGACTTTCCTCATTTTCAAAAATTCATTAAAAATATTCCTTAAGAGATATGCAAATATTTTCAATTGATTCTTGTTCAGGGCGTCGTTGACTATGACTGAGTACAATTTCAAGACATTCCAACATACTTGGAATGTCCAAGTGCATGGATCGCTTTTCGGATTTTCAAAAATTCATTAAAAATATTCTTCAAGAGATATGCAAATATATTCAACGGTTTCTTGTTCAGGGCATGCTTGACTATGACTGTGTACAATTTCAAGACATTCCAAGATACTTTTGGGGTCTTTTTTGACAAAAAAGTTAAGTCACTGCCTAAGTGCATGGATTGCTTTCCTGATTTTCAAAAATTCATTAAAAATATTCCTTAAGCGATATGCAAATATATTCAACGGATTCTTGTTCAGGGCATGCTTGACTATGACTGTGTACAATTTCAAAACATTCCAACATACTTGGAATGTCCAAGTGCATGGATCGCTTTTCGGATTTTCAAAAATTCATTAAAAATATTCTTCAAGAGATATGCAAATATATTCAACGGTTTCTTGTTCAGGGCATGCTTGACTATGACTGTGTACAATTTCAAGACATTCCAAGATACTTTTGGGGTCTTTTTTGACAAAAAAGTTAAGTCACTGCCTAAGTGCATGGATCGCTTTCCTGATTTTCAAAAATTCATTAAAAATATTCCTTAAGCGATATGCAAATATTTTCAACGGATTCTTGTTCAGGGCGTCGTTGATTAAGACCGAGTACAATTTCAAGACATTCCAACATACTTTGAATGTCCAAGTACATGGATCGCTTTCCTGATTTTCAAAAGTTCATTAAAAATATTCTTCAAGAGATATGCAAATATATTCAACGGATTCTTGTTCAGGGCATGCTTGACTATGACTGTGTACAATTTCAAGACATTCCAAGATACTTTTGGGGTCTTTTTTGAATAAAAAGTTAAGTCACTGCCTAAGTGCATGGATCGCTTTCCTGATTTTCAAAAATTCATTAAAAATATTCCTTAAGTGATATGCAAATATTTTCAATTGATTCTTGTTCAGGGCGTCGTTGACTATGACTGAGTACAATTTCAAGACATTCCAACATACTTGGAATGTCCAAGTGCATGGATCGCTTTCCATATTTTCAAAAATTCATTAAAAATATTCTTCAAGAGATATGCAAATATATTCAACGGATTCTTGTTCAGGGCATGCTTGACTATGACTGTGTACAATTTCAAGACATTCCAAGATACCTGGGGTCTTTTTTGAATAAAAAGTTAAGTCACTGCCTAAGTGCACAGACTTTCATCATTTTCAAAAATTCATTAAAAATATTCCTTAAGAGATATGCAAATATTTTCAATGGATTCTTGTTCAGGGCGTCGTTGACTATGACCGAGTACAATTTCAAGACATTCCAACATACTTGGAATGTCCAAGTGCATGGATCGCTTTCCGGATTTTCAAAAATTCATTAAAAATATTCTTCAAGAGATATGCAAATATATTCAACGGATTCTTGTTCAGGGCATTCTTGACTATGACTGTGTACAATTTCAAGACATTCCAAGATACTTTTGGGGTCTTTTTTGAAGAAAAAGTTAAGTCACTGCCTAAGTGCATGGATCGCTTTCCTGATTTTCAGAAATTCTTTAAAAATATTCCTTAAACGATATGCAAATATTTTCAACGGATTCTTGTTCAGGGCGTCGTTGGCTATGACTGAGTACAATTTCAAGACATTCCAACATACTTGGAATGTCCAAGTGCATGGATCGCTTTCCTGATTTTCAAAAGTTCATTAAAAATATTCTTCAAGAGATATGCAAATATATTCAACGGATTCTTGTTCAGGGCATGCTTGACTATGACTGTGTACAATTTCAAGACATTCCAAGATACCTCTGGGGTCTTTGTTGACGTAAAAGTTAAGTCACTGCCTAAGTGCATGGATCGCTTTCCTGATTTTCAGAAATTCTTTAAAAATATTCCTTAAACGATATGCAAATATTTTCAATTGATTCTTGTTCAGGGCGTCGTTGACTATGACTGAGTACAATTTCAAGACATTCCAACATACTTGGAATGTCCAAGTGCATGAATCGCTTTCCTGATTTTCAAAAGTTCATTAAAAATATTCTTCAAGAGATATGCAAATATATTCAACGGATTCTTGTTCAGGGCATGCTTGACTATGACTGTGTACAATTTCAAGACATTCCAAGATACTTTTGGGGTCTTTTTTGAATAAAAAGTTAAGTCACTGCCTAAGTGCACAGACTTTCCTCATTTTCAAAAATTCATTAAAAATATTCCTTAAGAGATATGCAAATATTTTCAATTGATTCTTGTTCAGGGCGTCGTTGACTATGACTGAGTACAATTTCAAGACATTCCAACATACTTGGAATGTCCAAGTGCATGGATCGCTTTTCGGATTTTCAAAAATTAATTTAAAATATTCTTCAAGAGATATGCAAATATATTCAACATATTCTTGTTCAGGGCATGCTTGACTATGACTGTGTACAATTTCAAGACATTCCAAGATACTTTTGGGGTCTTTTTTGACAAAAAAGTTTAGTCACTGCCTAAGTGCATGGATCGCTTTCCTGATTTTCAGAAATTCTTTAAAAATATTCCTTAAACGATATGCAAATATTTTCAACGGATTCTTGTTCAGGGCGTCGTTGACTATGACTGAGTACAATTTCAAGACATTCCAACATACTTGGAATGTCCAAGTGCATGGATCGCTTTCCTGATTTTCAAAAGTTCATTAAAAATATTCTTCAAGAGATATGCAAATATATTCAACGGATTCTTGTTCAGGGCATGCTTGACTATGACTGTGTACAATTTCAAGACATTCCAAGATACTTTTGGGGTCTTTTTTGAATAAAAAGTTAAGTCACTGCCTAAGTGCACAGACTTTCCTCATTTTCAAAAATTCATTAAAAATATTCCTTAAGAGATATGCAAATATTTTCAATTGATTCTTGTTCAGGGCGTCGTTGACTATGACTGAGTACAATTTCAAGACATTCCAACATACTTGGAATGTCCAAGTGCATGGATCGCTTTTCGGATTTTCAAAAATTAATTAAAAATATTCTTCAAGAGATATGCAAATATATTCAACATATTCTTGTTCAGGGCATGCTTGACTATGACTGTGTACAATTTCAAGACATTCCAAGATACTTTTGGGGTCTTTTTTGAATAAAAAGTTAAGTCACTGCCTAAGTGCACAGACTTTCCTCATTTTCAAAAATTCATTAAAAATATTCCTTAAGAGATATGCAAATATTTTCAATTGATTCTTGTTCAGGGCGTCGTTGACTATGACTGAGTACAATTTCAAGACATTCCAACATACTTGGAATGTCCAAGTGCATGGATCGCTTTTCGGATTTTCAAAAATTAATTAAAAATATTCTTCAAGAGATATGCAAATATATTCAACATATTCTTGTTCAGGGCATGCTTGACTATGACTGTGTACAATTTCAAGACATTCCAAGATACTTTTGGGGTCTTTTTTGACAAAAAAGTTTAGTCACTGCCTAAGTGCATGGATCGCTTTCCTGATTTTCAGAAATTCTTTAAAAATATTCCTTAAACGATATGCAAATATTTTCAACGGATTCTTGTTCAGGGCGTCGTTGACTATGACTGAGTACAATTTCAAGACATTCCAACATACTTGGAATGTCCAAGTGCATGGATCGCTTTCCTGATTTTCAAAAGTTCATTAAAAATATTCTTCAAGAGATATGCAAATATATTCAACGGATTCTTGTTCAGGGCGTGCTTGACTATGACTGTGTACAATTTCAAGACATTCCAAGATACTTTTGGGGTCTTTTTTGACGAAAAAGTTAAGTCACTGCCTAAGTGCATGGATCGCTTTCCTGATTTTCAGAAATTCTTTAAAAATATTCCTTAAACGATATGCAAATATTTTCAACGGATTCTTGTTCAGGGCGTCGTTGACTATGACTGAGTACAATTTCAAGACATTCCAACATACTTGGAATGTCCAAGTGCATGGATCGCTTTCCTGATTTTCAAAAGTTCATTAAAAATATTCTTCAAGAGATATGCAAATATATTCAACGGATTCTTGTTCAGGGCATGCTTGACTATGACTGTGTACAATTTCAAGACATTCCAAGATACTTTTGGGGTCTTTTTTGAATAAAAAGTTAAGTCACTGCCTAAGTGCACAGACTTTCCTCATTTTCAAAAATTCATTAAAAATATTCCTTAAGAGATATGCAAATATTTTCAATTGATTCTTGTTCAGGGCGTCGTTGACTATGACTGAGTACAATTTCAAGACATTCCAACATACTTGGAATGTCCAAGTGCATGGATCGCTTTTCGGATTTTCAAAAATTAATTAAAAATATTCTTCAAGAGATATGCAAATATATTCAACATATTCTTGTTCAGAGCATGCTTGACTATGACTGTGTACAATTTCAAGACATTCCAAGATACTTTTGGGGTCTTTTTTGACAAAAAAGTTTAGTCACTGCCTAAGTGCATGGATCGCTTTCCTGATTTTCAGAAATTCTTTAAAAATATTCCTTAAACGATATGCAAATATTTTCAACGGATTCTTGTTCAGGGCGTCGTTGACTATGACTGAGTACAATTTCAAGACATTCCAACATACTTGGAATGTCCAAGTGCATGGATCGCTTTCCTGATTTTCAAAAGTTCATTAAAAATATTCTTCAAGAGATATGCAAATATATTCAACGGATTCTTGTTCAGGGCATGCTTGACTATGACTGTGTACAATTTCAAGACATTCCAAGATACCTTTGGGGTCTTTTTTGAATAAAAAGTTAAGTCACTGCCTAAGTGCACAGACTTTCATCATTTTCAAAAATTCATTAAAAATATTCCTTAAGAGATATGCAAATATTTTCAATTGATTCTTGTTCAGGGCGTCGTTGACTATGACTGAGTACAATTTCAAGACATTCCAACATACTTGGAATGTCCAAGTGCATGGATCGCTTTTCGGATTTTCAAAAATTAATTAAAAATATTCTTCAAGAGATATGCAAATATATTCAACATATTCTTGTTCAGGGCATGCTTGACTATGACTGTGTACAATTTCAAGACATTCCAAGATACTTTTGGGGTCTTTTTTGACAAAAAAGTTTAGTCACTGCCTAAGTGCATGGATCGCTTTCCTGATTTTCAGAAATTCTTTAAAAATATTCCTTAAACGATATGCAAATATTTTCAACGGATTCTTGTTCAGGGCGTCGTTGACTATGACTGAGTACAATTTCAAGACATTCCAACATACTTGGAATGTCCAAGTGCATGGATCGCTTTCCTGATTTTCAAAAGTTCATTAAAAATATTCTTCAAGAGATATGCAAATATATTCAACGGATTCTTGTTCAGGGCATGCTTGACTATGACTGTGTCCAATTTCAAGACATTCCAAGATACCTTTGGGGTCTTTTTTGAATAAAAAGTTAAGTCACTGCCTAAGTGCACAGACTTTCATCATTTTCAAAAATTCATTAAAAATATTCCTTAAGAGATATGCAAATATTTTCAATTGATTCTTGTTCAGGGCGTCGTTGACTATGACTGAGTACAATTTCAAGACATTCCAACATACTTGGAATGTCCAAGTGCATGGATCGCTTTTCGGATTTTCAAAAATTAATTAAAAATATTCTTCAAGAGATATGCAAATATATTCAACATATTCTTGTTCAGGGCATGCTTGACTATGACTGTGTACAATTTCAAGACATTCCAAGATACTTTTGGGGTCTTTTTTGACAAAAAAGTTTAGTCACTGCCTAAGTGCATGGATCGCTTTCCTGATTTTCAGAAATTCTTTAAAAATATTCCTTAAACGATATGCAAATATTTTCAACGGATTCTTGTTCAGGGCGTGGTTGACTATAACTGAGTACAATTTCAAGACATTCCAACATACTTGGAATGTCCAAGTGCATGGATCGCTTTCCTGATTTTCAAAAGTTCATTAAAAATATTCTTCAAGAGATATGCAAATATATTCAACGGATTCTTGTTCAGGGCATGCTTGACTATGACTGTGTACAATTTCAAGACATTCCAAGATACTTTTGGGGTCTTTTTTGAATAAAAAGTTAAGTCACTGCCTAAGTGCACAGACTTTCATCATTTTCAAAAATTCATTAAAAATATTCCTTAAGAGATATGCAAATATTTTCAATGGATTTTTGTTCAGGGCGTCGTTGACTATGACCGAGTACAATTTCAAGACATTCCAACATACTTGGAATGTCCAAGTGCATGGATCGCTTTCCGGATTTTCAAAAATTCATTTAAAATATTCTTCAAGAGATATGCAAATATATTCAACGGATTCTTGTTCAGGGCATTCTTGACTATGACTGTGTACAATTTCAAGACATTCCAAGATACTTTTGGGGTCTTTTTTGACGAAAAAGTTAAGTCACTGCCTAAGTGCATGGATCGCTTTCCTGATTTTCAGAAACGCTTTAAAAATATTCCTTAAACGATATGCAAATATTTGCAACGGATTCTTGTTCAGGGCGTCGTTGACTATGACTGAGTACAATTCCAAGACATTCCAACATACTTGGAATGTCCAAGTGCATGGATCGCTTTCCTGATTTTCAAAAGTTCATTAAAAATATTCTTCAAGAGATATGCAAATATATTCAACGGATTCTTGTTCAGGGCATGCTTGACTATGACTGTGTACAATTTCAAGACATTCCAAGATACTTTTGGGGTCTTTTTTGAATAAAAAGTTAAGTCACTGCCTAAGTGCACAGACTTTCCTCATTTTCAAAAATTCATTAAAAATATTCCTTAAGAGATATGCAAATATTTTCAATTGATTCTTGTTCAGGGCGTCGTTGACTATGACTGAGTACAATTTCAAGACATTCCAACATACTTGGAATGTCCAAGTGCATGGATCGCTTTTCGGATTTTCAAAAATTAATTAAAAATATTCTTCAAGAGATATGCAAATATATTCAACATATTCTTGTTCAGGGCATGCTTGACTATGACTGTGTACAATTTCAAGACATTCCAAGATACTTTTGGGGTCTTTTTTGACAAAAAAGTTAAGTCACTGCCTAAGTGCATGGATCGCTTTCCTGATTTTCAGAAATTCTTTAAAAATATTCCTTAAACGATATGCAAATATTTTCAACGGATTCTTGTTCAGGGCGTCGTTGACTATGACTGAGTACAATTTCAAGACATTCCAACATACTTGGAATGTCCAAGTGCATGGATCGCTTTCCTGATTTTCAAAAGTTCATTAAAAATATTCTTCAAGAGATATGCAAATATATTCAACGGATTCTTGTTCAGGGCATGCTTGACTATGACTGTGTCCAATTTCAAGACATTCCAAGATACCTTTGGGGTCTTTTTTGAATAAAAAGTTAAGTCACTGCCTAAGTGCACAGACTTTCATCATTTTCAAAAATTCATTAAAAATATTCCTTAAGAGATATGCAAATATTTTCAATTGATTCTTGTTCAGGGCGTCGTTGACTATGACTGAGTACAATTTCAAGACATTCCAACATACTTGGAATGTCCAAGTGCATGGATCGCTTTTCGGATTTTCAAAAATTAATTAAAAATATTCTTCAAGAGATATGCAAATATATTCAACATATTCTTGTTCAGGGCATGCTTGACTATGACTGTGTACAATTTCAAGACATTCCAAGATACTTTTGGGGTCTTTTTTGACAAAAAAGTTTAGTCACTGCCTAAGTGCATGGATCGCTTTCCTGATTTTCAGAAATTCTTTAAAAATATTCCTTAAACGATATGCAAATATTTTCAACGGATTCTTGTTCAGGGCGTGGTTGACTATAACTGAGTACAATTTCAAGACATTCCAACATACTTGGAATGTCCAAGTGCATGGATCGCTTTCCTGATTTTCAAAAGTTCATTAAAAATATTCTTCAAGAGATATGCAAATATATTCAACGGATTCTTGTTCAGGGCATGCTTGACTATGACTGTGTACAATTTCAAGACATTCCAAGATACTTTTGGGGTCTTTTTTGAATAAAAAGTTAAGTCACTGCCTAAGTGCACAGACTTTCATCATTTTCAAAAATTCATTAAAAATATTCCTTAAGAGATATGCAAATATTTTCAATGGATTTTTGTTCAGGGCGTCGTTGACTATGACCGAGTACAATTTCAAGACATTCCAACATACTTGGAATGTCCAAGTGCATGGATCGCTTTCCGGATTTTCAAAAATTCATTTAAAATATTCTTCAAGAGATATGCAAATATATTCAACGGATTCTTGTTCAGGGCATTCTTGACTATGACTGTGTACAATTTCAAGACATTCCAAGATACTTTTGGGGTCTTTTTTGACGAAAAAGTTAAGTCACTGCCTAAGTGCATGGATCGCTTTCCTGATTTTCAGAAACGCTTTAAAAATATTCCTTAAACGATATGCAAATATTTGCAACGGATTCTTGTTCAGGGCGTCGTTGACTATGACTGAGTACAATTCCAAGACATTCCAACATACTTGGAATGTCCAAGTGCATGGATCGCTTTCCTGATTTTCAAAAGTTCATTAAAAATATTCTTCAAGAGATATGCAAATATATTCAACGGATTCTTGTTCAGGGCATGCTTGACTATGACTGTGTACAATTTCAAGACATTCCAAGATACTTTTGGGGTCTTTTTTGAATAAAAAGTTAAGTCACTGCCTAAGTGCACAGACTTTCCTCATTTTCAAAAATTCATTAAAAATATTCCTTAAGAGATATGCAAATATTTTCAATTGATTCTTGTTCAGGGCGTCGTTGACTATGACTGAGTACAATTTCAAGACATTCCAACATACTTGGAATGTCCAAGTGCATGGATCGCTTTTCGGATTTTCAAAAATTAATTAAAAATATTCTTCAAGAGATATGCAAATATATTCAACATATTCTTGTTCAGGGCATGCTTGACTATGACTGTGTACAATTTCAAGACATTCCAAGATACTTTTGGGGTCTTTTTTGACAAAAAAGTTTAGTCACTGCCTAAGTGCATGGATCGCTTTCCTGATTTTCAGAAATTCTTTAAAAATATTCCTTAAACGATATGCAAATATTTTCAACGGATTCTTGTTCAGGGCGTCGTTGACTATGACTGAGTACAATTTCAAGACATTCCAACATACTTGGAATGTCCAAGTGCATGGATCGCTTTCCTGATTTTCAAAAGTTCATTAAAAATATTCTTCAAGAGATATGCAAATATATTCAACGGATTCTTGTTCAGGGCATGCTTGACTATGACTGTGTACAATTTCAAGACATTCCAAGATACCTTTGGGGTCTTTTTTGAATAAAAAGTTAAGTCACTGCCTAAGTGCACAGACTTTCATCATTTTCAAAAATTCATTAAAAATATTCCTTAAGAGATATGCAAATATTTTCAATGGATTCTTGTTCAGGGCGTCGTTGACTATGACCGAGTACAATTTCAAGACATTCCAACATACTTGGAATGTCCAAGTGCATGGATCGCTTTTTGGATTTTCAAAAATTCATTAAAAATATTCTTCAAGAGATATGCAAATATATTCAACGGATTCTTGTTCAGGGCATGCTTGACTATGACTGTGTACAATTTCAAGACATTCCAAGATACTTTTGGGGTCTTTTTTGACGAAAAAGTTAAGTCACTGCCTAAGTGCATGGATCGCTTTCCTGATTTTCAAAAATTCATTAAAAATATTCCTTAAGCGATATGCAAATATTTTCAACGGATTCTTGTTCAGGGCGTCGTTGACTATGACCGAGTACAATTTCAAGACATTCCAACATACTTTGAATGTCCAAGTACATGGATCGCTTTCCTGATTTTCAAAAGTTCATTAAAAATATTTTTCAAGAGATATGCAAATATATTCAACGGATTCTTGTTCAGGGCATGCTTGACTATGACTTTGTACAATTTCAAGACATTCCAAGATACTTTTGGGGTCTTTTTTGAATAAAAAGTTAAGTCACTGCCTAAGTGCACAGACTTTCCTCATTTTCAAAAATTCATTAAAAATATTCCTTAAGAGATATGCAAATATTTTCAATCGATTCTTGTTCAGAGCGTCGTTGACTATGACTGAGTACAATTTCAAGACATTCCAACATACTTGGAATGTCCAAGTGCATGGATCGCTTTTCGGATTTTCAAAAATTCATTAAAAATATTCTTCAAGAGATATGCAAATATATTCAACGGATTCTTGTTCAGGACATGCTTGACTATGACTGTGTACAATTTCAAGACATTCCAAGATACTTTTGGGGTCTTTTTTGACGAAAAAGTTAAGTCACTGCCTAAGTGCATGGATCGCTTTCCTGATTTTCAAAAATTCATTAAAAATATTCCTTAAGCGATATGCAAATATTTTCAACAAATTCTTGTTCAGGGCGTCGTTGACTATGACTGAGTACAATTTCAAGACATTCCAACATACTTGGAATGTCCAAGTGCATGGATCGCTTTCCTGATTTTCAAAAGTTCATTTAAAATATTCTTCAAGAGATATGCAAATATATTCAACGGATTCTTGTTCAGGGCATGCTTGACTATGACTGTGTACAATTTCAAGACATTCCAAGATACTTTTGGGGTCTTTTTTGACGAAAAAGTTAAGTCACTGCCTAAGTGCATGGATCGCTTTCCTGATTTTCAAAAATTCATTAAAAATATTCCTTAAGCGATATGCAAATATTTTCAACGGATTCTTGTTCAGGGCGTCGTTGACTATGACCGAGTACAATTTCAAGACATTCCAACATACTTTGAATGTCCAAGTACATGGATCGCTTTCCTGATTTTCAAAAGTTCATTAAAAATATTCTTCAAGAGATATGCAAATATATTCAACGGATTCTTGTTCAGGGCATGCTTGACTATGACTGTGTACAATTTCAAGACATTCCAAGATACCTTTGGGGTCTTTTTTGAATAAAAAGTTAAGTCACTGCCTCAGTGCACAGACTTTCATCATTTTCAAAAATTCATTAAAAATATTCCTTAAGAGATATGCAAATATTTTCAATGGATTCTTGTTCAGGGCGTCGTTGACTATGACCGAGTACAATTTCAAGACATTCCAACATACTTGGAATGTCCAAGTGCATGGATCGCTTTCCGGATTTTCAAAAGTTCATTAAAAATATTCTTCAAGAGATATGCAAATATATTCAACATATTCTTGTTCAGGGCATGCTTGACTATGACTGTGTACAATTTCAAGACATTCCAAGATACTTTTGGGGTCTTTTTTGACAAAAAAGTTTAGTCACTGCCTAAGTGCATGGATCGCTTTCCTGATTTTCAGAAATTCTTTAAAAATATTCCTTAAACGATATGCAAATATTTTCAACGGATTCTTGTTCAGGGCGTCGTTGACTATGACTGAGTACAATTTCAAGACATTCCAACATACTTGGAATGTCCAAGTGCATGGATCGCTTTCCTGATTTTCAAAAGTTCATTAAAAATATTCTTCAAGAGATATGCAAATATATTCAACGGATTCTTGTTCAGGACATGCTTGACTATGACTGTGTACAATTTCAAGACATTCCAAGATACCTTTGGGGTCTTTTTTGAATAAAAAGTTAAGTCACTGCCTAAGTGCATGGATCGGTTTCCTGATTTTCAAAAATTCATTAAAAATATTCCTTAAGCGATATGCAAATATTTTCAACGGATTCTTGTTCAGGGCGTCGTTGACTATGACTGAGTACAATTTCAAGACATTCCAACATACTTGGAATGTCCAAGTGCATGGATCGCTTTCCTGATTTTCAAAAGTTCATTAAAAATATTCTTCAAGAGATATGCAAATATATTCAACGGATTCTTGTTCAGGGCATGCTTGACTATGACTGTGTACAATTTCAAGACATTCCAAGATACCTTTGGGGTCTTTTTTGAATAAAAAGTTAAGTCACTGCCTAAGTGCACAGACTTTCATCATTTTCAAAAATTCATTAAAAATATTCCTTAAGACATATGCAAATATTTTCAATGGATTCTTGTTCAGGGCGTCGTTGACTATGACCGAGTACAATTTCAAGACATTCCAACATACTTGGAATGTCCAAGTGCATGGATCGCTTTTCGGATTTTCAAAAATTCATTAAAAATATTCTTCAAGAGATATGCAAATATATTCAACGGATTCTTGTTCAGGGCATTCTTGACTATGACTGTGTACAATTTCAAGACATTCCAAGATACTTTTGGGGTCTTTTTTGACGAAAAAGTTAAGTCACTGCCTAAGTGCATGGATCGCTTTCCTGATTTTCAGAAATTCTTTAAAAATATTCCTTAAACGATATGCAAATATTTTCAACGGATTCTTGTTCAGGGCGTCGTTGGCTATGACTGAGTACAATTTCAAGACATTCCAACATACTTGGAATGTCCAAGTGCATGGATCGCTTTCCTGATTTTCAAAAGTTCATTAAAAATATTCTTCAAGAGATATGCAAATATATTCAACGGATTCTTGTTCAGGGCATGCTTGACTATGACTGTGTACAATTTCAAGACATTCCAAGATACCTTTGGGGTCTTTTTTGAATAAAAAGTTAAGTCACTGCCTCAGTGCACAGACTTTCATCATTTTCAAAAATTCATTAAAAATATTCCTTAAGAGATATGCAAATATTTTCAATGGATTCTTGTTCAGGGCGTCGTTGACTATGAACGAGTACAATTTCAAGACATTCCAACATACTTGGAATGTCCAAGTGCATGGATCGCTTTCCGGATTTTCAAAAGTTCATTAAAAATATTCTTCAAGAGATATGCAAATATATTCAACGGATTCTTGTTCAGGGCATGCTTGACTATGACTGTGTACAATTTCAAGACATTCCAATTTACTTTTGGGGTTTTTTTTGAAAAAAAAGTCAAGTCACTAAGTGCATCAGGGCAAATGGATCGTTTCCTTCGTCTCACCTGATATCCTGCTGTGTGATCCACGGTGTCCAAACGTTTGTTTCCAGCGACTGGACGACATGGATGAACTCCTGCAGCTTTAATTCTTTAAAAACAACCCAAAAACATCAAAAGTTAAGTCACTGCCTAAGTGCATGGATCGCTTTCCTGATTTTCAAAAATTCATTAAAAATATTCCTCAAGAGATATGCAAATATATTCAACGGATTCTTGTTCAGGGCATGCTTGACTATGACTGTGTACAATTTCAAGACATTCCAAGATACTTTTGGGGTCTTTTTTGAAAAAAAAGTCAAGTCACTAAGTGCATCAGGGCAAATGGATCGTTTCCTCCGTCTCACCTTATTTCCTGCTGTGTGATCCATGGTGTCCAAACGTTTGTTTCCAGCGACTGGGCGACATGGATGAACTCCTGCAGCTTTAATGCTTTAAAAACAAACCAAAAACATCAAAAGTTAAGTCACTGCCTAAGTGCATGGATCGCTTTCCTAATTTTCAAAAATTCATTAAAAATATTCCTTAAGAGATATGCAAATATTTTCAATTGATTCTTGTTCAGGGCGTCGTTGACTATGACTGAGTACAATTTCAAGACATTCCAACATACTTGGAATGTCCAAGTGCATGGATCGCTTTTCGGATTTTCAAAAATTCATTAAAAATATTCTTCAAGAGATATGCAAATATATTCAACGGATTCTTGTTCAGGGCATGCTTGACTATGACTGTGTACAATTTCAAGACATTCCAAGATTTTTTTGGGGTCTTTTTTGACAAAAAAGTTAAGTCACTGCCTAAGTGCATGGATCGCTTTCCTGATTTTCAAAAATTCATTAAAAATATTCCTTAAGCGATATGCAAATATTTTCAACGGATTCTTGTTCAGGGCGTCGTTGACTATGACTGAGTACAATTTCAAGACATTCCAACATACTTGGAATGTCCAAGTGCATGGATCGCTTTCCTGATTTTCAAAAGTTCATTAAAAATATTCTTCAAGAGATATGCAAATATATTCAACGGATTCTTGTTCAGGGCATGCTTGACTATGACTGTGTACAATTTCAAGACATTCCAAGATACCTTTGGGGTCTTTTTTGAATAAAAAGTTAAGTCACTGCCTAAGTGCACAGACTTTCATCATTTTCAAAAATTCATTAAAAATATTCCTTAAGAGATATGCAAATATTTTCAATCGATTCTTGTTCAGGGCGTCGTTGACTATGACCGAGTACAATTTCAAGACATTCCAACATACTTGGAATGTCCAAGTGCATGGATCGCTTTCCGGATTTTCAAAAATTCATTAAAAATATTCTTCATGAGATATGCAAATATATTCAACGGATTCTTGTTCAGGGCATGCTTGACTATGACTGTGTACAATTTCAAGACATTCCAAGATACTTTTGGGGTCTTTTTTGACGAAAAAGTTAAGTCACTGCCTAAGTGCATGGATCGCTTTCCTGATTTTCAAAAATTCATTAAAAATATTCCTTAAGCGATATGCAAATATTTTCAACGGATTCTTGTTCAGGGCGTCGTTGACTATGACCGAGTACATTTTCAAGACATTCCAACATACTTTGAATGTCCAAGTACATGGATCGCTTTCCTGATTTTCAAAAGTTCATTAAAAATATTCTTCAAGAGATATGCAAATATATTCAACGGATTCTTGTTCAGGGCATGCTTGACTATGACTGTGTACAATTTCAAGACATTCCAAGATACTTTTAGGGTCTTTTTTGAATAAAAAGTTAAGTCACTGCCTAAGTGCACAGACTTTCCTCATTTTCAAAAATTCATTAAAAATATTCCTTAAGAGATATGCAAATATTTTCAATTGATTCTTGTTCAGATCGTCGTTGACTATGACTGAGTACAATTTCAAGACATTCCAACATACTTGGAATGTCCAAGTGCATGGATCACTTTTCGGATTTTCAAAAATTCATTAAAAATATTCTTCAAGAGATATGCAAATATATTCCACGGATTCTTGTTCAGGGCATGCTTGACTATGACTGTGTACAATTTCAAGACATTCCAAGATACTTTTGGGGTCTTTTTTGACGAAAGTTAAGTCACTGCCTAAGTGCATGGATCGCTTTCCTGATTTTCAAAAATTCATTAAAAATATTCCTTAAGCGATATGCAAATATTTTCAACGGATTCTTGTTCAGGGCGTCGTTGACTATGACTGAGTACAATTTCAAGACATTCCAACATACTTGGAATGTCCAAGTGCATGGATCGCTTTCCTGATTTTCAAAAATTCATTAAAAATATTCCTTAAGCGATATGCAAATATATTCAACGGATTCTTGTTCAGGGCATGCTTGACTATGACTGTGTACAATTTCAAGACATTCCAAGATACTTTTGGGGTCTTTTTTGAATAAAAAGTTAAGTCACTGCCTAAGTGCACAGAAATTCCTCATTTTCAAAAATTCATTAAAAATATTCCTTAAGAGATATGCAAATATTTTCAATAGATTCTTGTTCAGGGCGTTGTTGACTATGACTGAGTACAATTTCAAGACATTCCAACTTACTTGGAATGTCCAAGTGCATGGATAGCTTTTCGGATTTTCAAAAATTCATTAAAAATATTCTTCAAGAGATATGCAAATATATTCAACAGGTTCTTGTTCAGGGCATGCTTGACTATGACTGTGTACAATTTCAAGACATTCCAAGATACTTTTGGGGTCTTTTTTGAATAAAAAGTTAAGTCACTGCCTAAGTGCACAGACTTTCCTCATTTTCAAAAATTCATTAAAAATATTCCTTAAGAGATATGCAAATATTTTCAATTGATTCTTGTTCAGATCGTCGTTGACTATGACTGAGTACAATTTCAAGACATTCCAACATACTTGGAATGTCCAAGTGCATGGATCACTTTTCGGATTTTCAAAAATTCATTAAAAATATTCTTCAAGAGATATGCAAATATATTCCACGGATTCTTGTTCAGGGCATGCTTGACTATGACTGTGTACAATTTCAAGACATTCCAAGATACTTTTGGGGTCTTTTTTGACGAAAGTTAAGTCACTGCCTAAGTGCATGGATCGCTTTCCTGATTTTCAAAAATTCATTAAAAATATTCCTTAAGCGATATGCAAATATTTTCAACGGATTCTTGTTCAGGGCGTCGTTGACTATGACTGAGTACAATTTCAAGACATTCCAACATACTTGGAATGTCCAAGTGCATGGATCGCTTTCCTGATTTTCAAAAATTCATTAAAAATATTCCTTAAGCGATATGCAAATATATTCAACGGATTCTTGTTCAGGGCATGCTTGACTATGACTGTGTACAATTTCAAGACATTCCAAGATACTTTTGGGGTCTTTTTTGAATAAAAAGTTAAGTCACTGCCTAAGTGCACAGAAATTCCTCATTTTCAAAAATTCATTAAAAATATTCCTTAAGAGATATGCAAATATTTTCAATAGATTCTTGTTCAGGGCGTCGTTGACTATGACTGAGTACAATTTCAAGACATTCCAACTTACTTGGAATGTCCAAGTGCATGGATAGCTTTTCGGATTTTCAAAAATTCATTAAAAATATTCTTCAAGAGATATGCAAATATATTCAACAGGTTCTTGTTCAGGGCATGCTTGACTATGACTGTGTACAATTTCAAGACATTCCAAGATACTTTTGGGGTCTTTTTTGACGAAAAAGTTAAGTCACTGCCTAAGTGCATGGATCGCTTTCCTGATTTTCAGAAATTCTTTAAAAATATTCCTTAAACGATATGCAAATATTTTCAATTGATTCTTGTTCAGGGCGTCGTTGACTATGACTGAGTACAATTTCAAGACATTCCAACATACTTGGAATGTCCAAGTGCATGGATCGCTTTTCGGATTTTCAAAAGTTCATTAAAAATATTCTTCAAGAGATATGCAAATATATTCAACGGATTCTTGTTCAGGGCATGCTTGACTATGACTGTGTACAATTTCAAGACATTCCAAGATACTTTTGGGGTCTTTTTTGAATAAAAAGTTAAGTCACTGCCGAAGTGCACAGACTTTCCTAATTTTCAAAAATTCATTAAAAATATTCCTTAAGAGATATGCAAATATTTTCAATTGATTCTTGTTCAGGGCGTCGTTGACTATGACTGAGTACAATTTCAAGACATTCCAACATACTTGGAATGTCCAAGTGCATGGATCGCTTTTCGGATTTTCAAAAATTAATTTAAAATATTCTTCAAGAGATATGCAAATATATTCAACATATTCTTGTTCAGGGCATGCTTGACTATGACTGTGTACAATTTCAAGACATTCCAAGATACTTTTGGGGTCTTTTTTGAATAAAAAGTTAAGTCACTGCCTAAGTGCATGGATCGCTTTCCTGATTTTCAAAAATTCATTAAAAATATTCCTTAAGCGATATGCAAATATTTTCAACGGATTCTTGTTCAGGGCGTCGTTGACTATGACTGAGTACAATTTCAAGACATTCCAACATACTTGGAATGTCCAAGTGCATGGATCGCTTTCCTGATTTTCAAAAGTTCATTAAAAATATTCTTCAAGAGATATGCAAATATATTCAACGGATTCTTGTTCAGGGCATGCTTGACTATGACTGTGTACAATTTCAAGACATTCCAAGATACTTTTGGGGTCTTTTTTGAATAAAAAGTTAAGTCACTGCCTAAGTGCACAGACTTTCCTCATTTTCAAAAATTCATTAAAAATATTCCTTAAGCGATATGCAAATATTTTCAATGGATTCTTGTTCAGGGCGTTGTTGACTATGACTGAGTACAATTTCAAGACATTCCAACATACTTGGAATGTCCAAGTGCATGGATCGCTTTCCTGATTTTCAAAAATTCATTAAAAATATTCTTCAAGAGATATGCAAATATATTCAACGGATTCTTGTTCAGGGCATGCTTGACTATGACTGTGTACAATTTCAAGACATTCCAAGATACTTTTGGGGTCTTTTTTGACGAAAAAGTTAAGTCACTGCCTAAGTGCATGGATCGCTTTCCTGATTTTCAGAAATTCTTAAAAAAAATTCCTTAAACGATATGCAAATATTTTCAACGGATTCTTGTTCAGGGCGTCGTTGACTATGACTGAGTACAATTTCAAGACATTCCAACATACTTGGAATGTCCAAGTGCATGGATCGCTTTCCTGATTTTCAAAAGTTCATTAAAAATATTCTTCAAGAGATATGCAAATATATTCAACGGATTCTTGTTCAGGGCATGCTTGACTATGACTGTGTACAATTTCAAGACATTCCAAGATACTTTTGGGGTCTTTTTTGACAAAAAAGTTAAGTCACTGCCTAAGTGCATGGATCGCTTTCCTGATTTTCAAAAGTTCATTAAAAATATTCTTCAAGAGATATGCAAATATATTCAACGGATTCTTGTTCAGGGCATGCTTGACTATGACTGTGTACAATTTCAAGACATTCCAAGATACTTTTGGGGTCTTTTTTGAATAAAAAGTTAAGTCACTGCCTAAGTGCACAGACTTTCCTCATTTTCAAAAATTCATTAAAAATATTCCTTAAGCGATATGCAAATATTTTCAATGGATTCTTGTTCAGGGCGTTGTTGACTATGACTGAGTACAATTTCAAGACATTCCAACATACTTGGAATGTCCAAGTGCATGGATCGCTTTCCTGATTTTCAAAAATTCATTAAAAATATTCTTCAAGAGATATGCAAATATATTCAACGGATTCTTGTTCAGGGCATGCTTGACTATGACTGTGTACAATTTCAAGACATTCCAAGATACTTTTGGGGTCTTTTTTGACGAAAAAGTTAAGTCACTGCCTAAGTGCATGGATCGCTTTCCTGATTTTCAGAAATTCTTAAAAAAAATTCCTTAAACGATATGCAAATATTTTCAACGGATTCTTGTTCAGGGCGTCGTTGACTATGACTGAGTACAATTTCAAGACATTCCAACATACTTGGAATGTCCAAGTGCATGGATCGCTTTCCTGATTTTCAAAAGTTCATTAAAAATATTCTTCAAGAGATATGCAAATATATTCAACGGATTCTTGTTCAGGGCATGCTTGACTATGACTGTGTACAATTTCAAGACATTCCAAGATACTTTTGGGGTCTTTTTTGACAAAAAAGTTAAGTCACTGCCTAAGTGCATGGATCGCTTTCCTGATTTTCAAAAATTCATTAAAAATATTCCTTAAGCGATATGCAAATATTTTCAACGGATTCTTGTTCAGGGCGTCGTTGACTATGACTGAGTACAATTTCAAGACATTCCAACATACTTGGAATGTCCAAGTGCATGGATCGCTTTCCTGATTTTCAAAAGTTCATTAAAAATATTCTTCAAGAGATATGCAAATATATTCAACGGATTCTTGTTCAGGGCATGCTTGACTATGACTGTGTACAATTTCAAGACATTCCAAGATACTTTTGGGGTCTTTTTTGACGAAAAAAATTAAGTCACTGCCTAAGTGCATGGATCGCTTTCCTGATTTTCAGAAATTCTTTAAAAATATTCCTTAAACGATATGCAAATATTTTCAACGGATTCTTGTTCAGGGCGTCGTTGACTATGACTGAGTACAATTTCAAGACATTCCAACATACTTGGAATGTCCAAGTGCATGGATCGCTTTCCTGATTTTCAAAAGTTCATTAAAAATATTCTTCAAGAGATATGCAAATATATTCAACGGATTCTTGTTCAGGGCATGCTTGACTATGACTGTGTACAATTTCAAGACATTCCAAGATACTTTAGGGGTCTTTTCTGAATAAAAAGTTAAGTCACTGCCTAAGTGCATGGATTGCTTTCCTGATTTTCAAAAATTCATTAAAAATATTCCTTAAGTGATATGCAAATATTTTCAACGGATTCTTGTTCAGGGCGTCGTTGACTATGACTGAGTACAATTTCAAGACATTCCAACATACTTGGAATGTCCAAGTGCATGGATCGCTTTCCTGATTTTCAAAAGTTCATTAAAAATATTCTTCAAGAGATATGCAAATATATTCAACGGATTCTTGTTCAGGGCATGCTTGACTATGACTGTGTACAATTTCAAGACATTCCAAGATACCTTTGGGGTCTTTTTTGAATAAAAAGTTAAGTCACTGCCTAAGTGCACAGACTTTCATCATTTTCAAAAATTCATTAAAAATATTCCTTAAGAGATATGCAAATATTTTCAATGGATTCTTGTTCAGGGCGTCGTTGACTATGACCGAGTACAATTTCAAGACATTCCAACATACTTGGAATGTCCAAGTGCATGGATCGCTTTCCGGATTTTCAAAAATTCATTAAAAATATTCTTCAAGAGATATGCAAATATATTCAACGGATTCTTGTTCAGGGCATGCTTGACTATGACTGTGTACAATTTCAAGACATTCCAAGATACTTTTGGGGTCTTTTTTGACGAAAAAGTTAAGTCACTGCCTAAGTGCATGGATCGCTTTCCTGATTTTCAGAAATTCTTAAAAAAAATTCCTTAAACGATATGCAAATATTTTCAACGGATTCTTGTTCAGGGCGTCGTTGACTATGACTGAGTACAATTTCAAGACATTCCAACATACTTGGAATGTCCAAGTGCATGGATCGCTTTCCTGATTTTCAAAAGTTCATTAAAAATATTCTTCAAGAGATATGCAAATATATTCAACGGATTCTTGTTCAGGGCATGCTTGACTATGACTGTGTACAATTTCAAGACATTCCAAGATACTTTTGGGGTCTTTTTTGACAAAAAAGTTAAGTCACTGCCTAAGTGCATGGATCGCTTTCCTGATTTTCAAAAATTCATTAAAAATATTCCTTAAGCGATATGCAAATATTTTCAACGGATTCTTGTTCAGGGCGTCGTTGACTATGACTGAGTACAATTTCAAGACATTCCAACATACTTGGAATGTCCAAGTGCATGGATCGCTTTCCTGATTTTCAAAAGTTCATTAAAAATATTCTTCAAGAGATATGCAAATATATTCAACGGATTCTTGTTCAGGGCATGCTTGACTATGACTGTGTACAATTTCAAGACATTCCAAGATACTTTTGGGGTCTTTTTTGACGAAAAAAATTAAGTCACTGCCTAAGTGCATGGATCGCTTTCCTGATTTTCAGAAATTCTTTAAAAATATTCCTTAAACGATATGCAAATATTTTCAACGGATTCTTGTTCAGGGCGTCGTTGACTATGACTGAGTACAATTTCAAGACATTCCAACATACTTGGAATGTCCAAGTGCATGGATCGCTTTCCTGATTTTCAAAAGTTCATTAAAAATATTCTTCAAGAGATATGCAAATATATTCAACGGATTCTTGTTCAGGGCATGCTTGACTATGACTGTGTACAATTTCAAGACATTCCAAGATACTTTAGGGGTCTTTTCTGAATAAAAAGTTAAGTCACTGCCTAAGTGCATGGATTGCTTTCCTGATTTTCAAAAATTCATTAAAAATATTCCTTAAGTGATATGCAAATATTTTCAACGGATTCTTGTTCAGGGCGTCGTTGACTATGACTGAGTACAATTTCAAGACATTCCAACATACTTGGAATGTCCAAGTGCATGGATCGCTTTCCTGATTTTCAAAAGTTCATTAAAAATATTCTTCAAGAGATATGCAAATATATTCAACGGATTCTTGTTCAGGGCATGCTTGACTATGACTGTGTACAATTTCAAGACATTCCAAGATACCTTTGGGGTCTTTTTTGAATAAAAAGTTAAGTCACTGCCTAAGTGCACAGACTTTCATCATTTTCAAAAATTCATTAAAAATATTCCTTAAGAGATATGCAAATATTTTCAATGGATTCTTGTTCAGGGCGTCGTTGACTATGACCGAGTACAATTTCAAGACATTCCAACATACTTGGAATGTCCAAGTGCATGGATCGCTTTCCGGATTTTCAAAAATTCATTAAAAATATTCTTCAAGAGATATGCAAATATATTCAACGGATTCTTGTTCAGGGCATGCTTGACTATGACTGTGTACAATTTCAAGACATTCCAAGATACTTTTGGGGTCTTTTTTGACGAAAAAGTTAAGTCACTGCCTAAGTGCATGGATCGCTTTCCTGATTTTCAAAAATTCATTAAAAATATTCCTTAAGCGATATGCAAATATTTTCAACGGATTCTTGTTCAGGGCGTCGTTGACTATGACTGAGTACAATTTCAAGACATTCCAACATACTTGGAATGTCCAAGTGCATGGATCGCTTTCCTGATTTTCAAAAGTTCATTAAAAATATTCTTCAAGAGATATGCAAATATATTCAACGGATTCTTGTTCAGGGCATGCTTGACTATGACTGTGTACAATTTCAAGACATTCCAAGATACTTTTGGGGTCTTTTTTGAATAAAAAGTTAAGTCACTGCCGAAGTGCACAGACTTTCCTCATTTTCAAAAATTCATTAAAAATATTCCTTAAGAGATATGCAAATATTTTCAATTGATTCTTGTTCAGGGCGTCGTTGACTATGACTGACTACAATTTCAAGACATTCCAACATACTTGGAATGTCCAAGTGCATGGATCGCTTTTCGGATTTTCAAAAATTCATTAAAAATATTATTCAAGAGATATGCAAATATATTCAACGGATTCTTGTTCAAGGCATGCTTGACTATGACTGTGTACAATTTCAAGACATTCCAAGATACTTTTGGGGTCTTTTTTGAATAAAAAGTTAAGTCACTGCCTAAGTGCATGAGTCGCTTTCCTGATTTTCAAAAATTCATTAAAAATATTCCTTAAGCGATATGCAAATATTTTCAACGGATTTCTTGTTCAGGGCGTCGTTGACTATGACTGAGTACAATTTCAAGACATTCCAACATACTTGGAATGTCCAAGTGCATGGATAGCTTTCCTGATTTTCAAAAGTTCATTAAAAATATTCTTCAAGAGATATGCAAATATATTCAACGGATTCTTGTTCAGGGCATGCTTGACTATGACTGTGTACAATTTCAAGACATTCCAAGATACCTTTGGGGTCTTTTTTGAATAAAAAGTTAAGTCACTGCCTAAGTGCACAGACTTTCATCATTTTCAAAAATTCATTAAAAATATTCCTTAAGAGATATGCAAATATTTTCAATGGATTCTTGTTCAGGGCGTCGTTGACTATGACCGAGTACAATTTCAAGACATTCCAACATACTTGGAATGTCCAAGTGCATGGATCGCTTTCCGGATTTTCAAAAATTCATTAAAAATATTCTTCAAGAGATATGCAAATATATTCAACGGATTCTTGTTCAGGGCATTCTTGACTATGACTGTGTACAATTTCAAGACATTCCAAGATACTTTTGGGGTCTTTTTTGAATAAAAAGTTAAGTCACTGCCTAAGTGCATGGATCGCTTTCCTGATTTTCAGAAATTCTTTAAAAATATTCCTTAAACGATATGCAAATATTTTCAACGGATTCTTGTTCAGGGCGTCGTTGACTATGACTGAGTACAATTTCAAGACATTCCAACATACTTGGAATGTCCAAGTGCATGGATCGCTTTCCTGATTTTCAAAAGTTCATTAAAAATATTCTTCAAGAGATATGCAAATATATTCAACGGATTCTTGTTCAGGGCATGCTTGACTATGACTGTGTACAATTTCAAGACATTCCAAGATACCTTTGGGGTCTTTTTTGAATAAAAAGTTAAGTCACTGCCTAAGTGCACAGACTTTCATCATTTTCAAAAATTCATTAAAAATATTCCTTAAGAGATATGCAAATATTTTCAACGGATTCTTGTTCAGGGCGTCGTTGACTATGACCGAGTACAATTTCAAGACATTCCAACATACTTGGAATGTCCAAGTGCATGGATCGCTTTCCTGATTTTCAAAAGTTCATTAAAAATATTCTTCAAGAGATATGCAAATATATTCAACGGATTCTTGTTCAGGGCATGCTTGACTATGACTGTGTACAATTTCAAGACATTCCAAGATACTTTTGGGGTCTTTTTGAATAAAAAGTTAAGTCACTGCCTAAGTGCACAGACTTTCCTCATTTTCAAAAATTCATTAAAAATATTCCTTAAGAGATATGCAAATATTTTCAATTGATTCTTGTTCAGGGCGTCGTTGACTATGACTGAGTACAATTTCAAGACATTCCAACATACTTGGAATGTCCAAGTGCATGGATCGCTTTTCGGATTTTCAAAAATTCATTAAAAATATTCTTCAAGAGATATGCAAATATATTCAACGGATTCTTGTTCAGGGCATGCTTGACTATGACTGTGTACAATTTCAAGACATTCCAAGATACTTTTGGGGTCTTTTTTGAATAAAAAGTTAAGTCACTGCCTAAGTGCATGGATCGCTTTCCTGATTTTCAAAAATTCATTATAAATATTCCTTAAGCGATATGCAAATATTTTCAACGGATTCTTGTTCAGGGCGTCGTTGACTATGACTGAGTACAATTTCAAGACATTCCAACATACTTGGAATGTCCAAGTGCATGGATCGCTTTCCTGATTTTCAAAAGTTCATTAAAAATATTCTTCAAGAGATATGCAAATATATTCAACGGATTCTTGTTCAGGGCATGCTTGACTATGACTGTGTACAATTTCAAGACATTCCAAGATACCTTTGGGGTCTTTTTTGAATAAAAAGTTAAGTCACTGCCTAAGTGCACAGACTTTCATCATTTTCAAAAATTCATTAAAAATATTCCTTAAGAGATATACAAATATTTTCAATGGATTCTTGTTCAGGGCGTCGTTGACTATGACCGAGTACAATTTCAAGACATTCCAACATACTTGGAATGTCCAAGTGCATGGATCGCTTTCCGGATTTTCAAAAATTCATTAAAAATATTCTTCAAGAGATATGCAAATATATTCAACGGATTCTTGTTCAGGGCATTCTTGACTATGACTGTGTACAATTTCAAGACATTCCAAGATACTTTTGGGGTCTTTTTTGAATAAAAAGTTAAGTCACTGCCTAAGTGCATGGATCGCTTTCCTGATTTTCAGAAATTCTTTAAAAATATTCCTTAAACGATATGCAAATATTTTCAACGGATTCTTGTTCAGGGCGTCGTTGACTATGACTGAGTACAATTTCAAGACATTCCAACATACTTGGAATGTCCAAGTGCATGGATCGCTTTCCTGATTTTCAAAAGTTCATTAAAAATATTCTTCAAGAGATATGCAAATATATTCAACGGATTCTTGTTCAGGGCATGCTTGACTATGACTGTGTACAATTTCAAGACATTCCAAGATACCTTTGGGGTCTTTTTTGAATAAAAAGTTAAGTCACTGCCTAAGTGCACAGACTTTCATCATTTTCAAAAATTCATTAAAAATATTCCTTAAGAGATATGCAAATATTTTCAATGGATTCTTGTTCAGGGCGTCGTTGACTATGACCGAGTACAATTTCAAGACATTCCAACATACTTGGAATGTCCAAGTGCATGGATCGCTTTCCGGATTTTCAAAAATTCATTAAAAATATTCTTCAAGAGATATGCAAATATATTCAACGGATTCTTGTTCAGGGCATTCTTGACTATGACTGTGTACAATTTCAAGACATTCCAAGATACTTTTGGGGTCTTTTTTGACGAAAAAGTTAAGTCACTGCCTAAGTGCATGGATCGCTTTCCTGATTTTCAGAAATTCTTTAAAAATATTCCTTAAACGATATGCAAATATTTTCAACGGATTCTTGTTCAGGGCGTCGTTGACTATGACTGAGTACAATTTCAAGACATTCCAACATACTTGGAATGTCCAAGTGCATGGATCGCTTTCCTGATTTTCAAAAGTTCATTAAAAATATTCTTCAAGAGATATGCAAATATATTCAACGGATTCTTGTTCAGGGCATTCTTGACTATGACTGTGTACAATTTCAAGACATTCCAAGATACTTTTGGGGTCTTTTTGAATAAAAAGTTAAGTCACTGCCTAAGTGCACAGACTTTCCTCATTTTCAAAAATTCATTAAAAATATTCCTTAAGAGATATGCAAATATTTTCAATTGATTCTTGTTCAGGGCGTCGTTGACTATGACTGAGTACAATTTCAAGACATTCCAACATACTTGGAATGTCCAAGTGCATGGATCGCTTTCCTGATTTTCAAAAGTTCATTAAAAATATTCTTCAAGAGATATGCAAATATATTCAACGGATTCTTGTTCAGGGCATGCTTGACTATGACTGTGTACAATTTCAAGACATTCCAAGATACTTTTGGGGTCTTTTTGAATAAAAAGTTAAGTCACTGCCTAAGTGCACAGACTTTCCTCATTTTCAAAAATTCATTAAAAATATTCCTTAAGAGATATGCAAATATTTTCAATTGATTCTTGTTCAGGGCGTCGTTGACTATGACTGAGTACAATTTCAAGACATTCCAACATACTTGGAATGTCCAAGTGCATGGATCGCTTTTCGGATTTTCAAAAATTCATTAAAAATATTCTTCAAGAGATATGCAAATATATTCAACGGATTCTTGTTCAGGGCATGCTTGACTATGACTGTGTACAATTTCAAGACATTCCAAGATACTTTTGGGGTCTTTTTTGACAAAAAAGTTAAGTCACTGCCTAAGTGCATGGATCGCTTTCCTGATTTTCAAAAATTCATTATAAATATTCCTTAAGCGATATGCAAATATTTTCAACGGATTCTTGTTCAGGGCGTCGTTGACTATGACTGAGTACAATTTCAAGACATTCCAACATACTTGGAATGTCCAAGTGCATGGATCGCTTTCCTGATTTTCAAAAGTTCATTAAAAATATTCTTCAAGAGATATGCAAATATATTCAACGGATTCTTGTTCAGGGCATGCTTGACTATGACTGTGTACAATTTCAAGACATTCCAAGATACCTTTGGGGTCTTTTTTGAATAAAAAGTTAAGTCACTGCCTAAGTGCACAGACTTTCATCATTTTCAAAAATTCATTAAAAATATTCCTTAAGAGATATACAAATATTTTCAATGGATTCTTGTTCAGGGCGTCGTTGACTATGACCGAGTACAATTTCAAGACATTCCAACATACTTGGAATGTCCAAGTGCATGGATCGCTTTCCGGATTTTCAAAAATTCATTAAAAATATTCTTCAAGAGATATGCAAATATATTCAACGGATTCTTGTTCAGGGCATTCTTGACTATGACTGTGTACAATTTCAAGACATTCCAAGATACTTTTGGGGTCTTTTTTGACGAAAAAGTTAAGTCACTGCCTAAGTGCATGGATCGCTTTCCTGATTTTCAGAAATTCTTTAAAAATATTCCTTAAACGATATGCAAATATTTTCAACGGATTCTTGTTCAGGGCGTCGTTGACTATGACTGAGTACAATTTCAAGACATTCCAACATACTTGGAATGTCCAAGTGCATGGATCGCTTTCCTGATTTTCAAAAGTTCATTTAAAATATTCTTCAAGAGATATGCAAATATATTCAACGGATTCTTGTTCAGGGCATGCTTGACTATGACTGTGTACAATTTCAAGACATTCCAAGATACCTTTGGGGTCTTTTTTGAATAAAAAGTTAAGTCACTGCCTAAGTGCACAGACTTTCATCATTTTCAAAAATTCATTAAAAATATTCCTTAAGAGATATGCAAATATTTTCAATGGATTCTTGTTCAGGGCGTCGTTGACTATGACCGAGAACAATTTCAAGACATTCCAACATACTTGGAATGTCCAAGTGCATGGATCGCTTTCCGGATTTTCAAAAATTCATTAAAAATATTCTTCAAGAGATATGCAAATATATTCAACGGATTCTTGTTCAGGGCATTCTTGACTATGACTGTGTACAATTTCAAGACATTCCAAGATACTTTTGGGGTCTTTTTTGACGAAAAAGTTAAGTCACTGCCTAAGTGCATGGATCGCTTTCCTGATTTTCAGAAATTCTTTAAAAATATTCCTTAAACGATATGCAAATATTTTCAACAGATTCTTGTTCAGGGCGTCGTTGACTATGACTGAGTACAATTTCAAGACATTCCAACATACTTGGAATGTCCAAGTGCATGGATCGCTTTCCTGATTTTCAAAAGTTCATTAAAAATATTCTTCAAGAGATATGCAAATATATTCAACGGATTCTTGTTCAGGGCATGCTTGACTATGACTGTGTACAATTTCAAGACATTCCAAGATACTTTTGGGGTCTTTTTTGAATAAAAAGTTAAGTCACTGCCTAAGTGCACAGACTTTCCTCATTTTCAAAAATTCATTAAAAATATTCCTTAAGAGATATGCAAACATTTTCAATTGATTCTTGTTCAGGGCGTCGTTGACTATGACTGAGTACAATTTCAAGACATTCCAACATACTTGGAATGTCCAAGTGCATGGATCGCTTTTCGGATTTTCAAAAATTCATTAAAAATATTCTTCAAGAGATATGCAAATATATTCAACATATTCTTGTTCAGGGCATGCTTGACTATGACTGTGTACAATTTCAAGACATTCCAAGATACTTTTGGGGTCTTTTTTGACAAAAAAGTTTAGTCACTGCCTAAGTGCATGGATCGCTTTCCTGATTTTCAGAAATTCTTTAAAAATATTCCTTAAACGATATGCAAATATTTTCAACGGATTCTTGTTCAGGGCGTCGTTGACTATGACTGAGTACAATTTCAAGACATTCCAACATACTTGGAATGTCCAAGTGCATGGATCGCTTTCCTGATTTTCAAAAGTTCATTAAAAATATTCTTCAAGAGATATGCAAATATATTCAACGGATTCTTGTTCAGGGCATGCTTGACTATGACTGTGTACAATTTCAAGACATTCCAAGATACCTTTGGGGTCTTTTTTGAATAAAAAGTTAAGTCACTGCCTAAGTGCACAGACTTTCCTCATTTTCAAAAATTCATTAAAAATATTCCTTAAGAGATATGCAAATATTTTCAACGGATTCTCGTTCAGGGCGTCGTTGACTATGACTGAGTACAATTTCAAGACATTCCAACATACTTGGAATGTCCAAGTGCATGGATCGCTTTCCTGATTTTCAAAAATTCATTAAAAATATTCTTCAAGAGATATGCAAATATATTCAACGGATTCTTGTTCAGGGCATGCTTGACTATGACTGTGTACAATTTCAAGACATTCCAAGATACTTTTGGGGTCTTTTTTGACGAAAAAGTTAAGTCACTGCTTAAGTGCATGGATCGCTTTCCTGATTTTCAAAAATTCATATAAAATATTCCTTAAGCGATATGCAAATATTTTCAACGGATTCTTGTTCAGGGCGTCGTTGACTATGACCGAGTACAATTTCAAGACATTCCAACATACTTTGAATGTCCAAGTACATGGATCGCTTTCCTGATTTTCAAAAGTTCATTAAAAATATTCTTCAAGAGATATGCAAATATATTCAACGGATTCTTGTTCAGGGCATGCTTGACTATGACTGTGTACAATTTCAAGACATTCCAAGATACTTTTGGGGTCTTTTTTGACAAAAAAGTTAAGTCACTGCCTAAGTGCATGGATTGCTTTCCTGATTTTCAAAAATTCATTAAAAATATTCCTTAAGAGATATGCGAATATTTTCAATAGATTCTTGTTCAGGGCGTCGTTGACTATGACTGAGTACAATTTCAAAACATTCCAACATACTTGGAATGTCCAAGTGCATGGATCGCTTTTCGGATTTTCAAAAATTAATTAAAAATATTCTTCAAGAGATATGCATATATATTCAACGGTTTCTTGTTCAGGGCATGCTTGACTATGACTGTGTACAATTTTAAGACATTCCAAGATACTTTTGGGGTCTTTTTTGACAAAAAAGTTAAGTCACTGCCTAAGTGCATGGATCGCTTTCCTGATTTTCAAAAATTCATTAAAAATATTCCTTAAGCGATATGCAAATATTTTCAACGGATTCTTGTTCAGGGCGTCGTTGACTATGACCGAGTACAATTTCAAGACATTCCAACATACTTTGAATGTCCAAGTACATGGATCGCTTTCCTGATTTTCAAAAGTTCATTTAAAATATTCTTCAAGAGATATGCAATTATATTCAACGGATTCTTGTTCAGGGCATGCTTGACTATGACTGTGTACAATTTCAAGACATTCCAAGATATTTTTGGGGTCTTTTTTGAATAAAAAGTTAAGTCACTGCCTAAGTGCACAGACTTTCCTCATTTTCAAAAATTTATTAAAAATATTCCTTAAGAGATATGCAAATATTTTCAATTGATTCTTGTTCAGGGCGTCGTTGACTATGACTGAGTACAATTTCAAGACATTCCAACATACTTGGAATGTCCAAGTGCATGGATCGCTTTTCGGATTTTCAAAAATTCATTAAAAATATTCTTCAAGAGATATGCAAATATATTCAACGGATTCTTGTTCAGGGCATGCTTGACTATGACTGTGTACAATTTCAAGACATTCCAAGATACTTTTGGGGTCTTTTTTGACGAAAAAGTTAAGTCACTGCCTAAGTGCATGGATCGCTTTCCTGATTTTCAAAAATTCATTAAAAATATTCCTTAAGCGATATGCAAATATTTTCAACAGATTCTCGTTCAGGGCGTCGTTGACTATGACTGAGTACAATTTCAAGACATTCCAACATACTTGGAATGTCCAAGTGCATGGATCGCTATCCGGATTTTCAAAAATTCATTAAAAATATTCTTCAAGAGATATGCAAATATATTCAACGGATTCTTGTTCAGGGCATGCTTGACTATGACTGTGTACAATTTCAAGACATTCCAAGATACTTTTGGGGTCTTTTTTGAAAAAAAAGTCAAGTCACTAAGTGCATCAGGGTAAATGGATCGTTTCCTCCGTCTCACCTTATTTCCTGCTGTGTGATCCATGGTGTCCAAACGTTTGTTTCCAGCGACTGGGCGACATGGATGAACTCCTGCAGCTTTAATGCTTTAAAAACAAACCAAAAACATCAAAAGTTAAGTCACTGCCTAAGTGCATGGATCGCTTTCCTAATTTTCAAAAATTCATTAAAAATATTCCTCAAGAGATATGCAAATATATTCAACAGATTCTTGTTCAGGGCATGCTTGACTATGACTGTGTACAATTTCAAGACATTCCAAGATACTTTTGGGGTCTTTTTTGAAAAAAAAGTCAAGTCACTAAGTGCATCAGGGTAAATGGATCGTTTCCTCCGTCTCACCTTATTTCCTGCTGTTTGATCCATGGTGTCCAAACGTTTGTTTCCAGCGACTGGGCGACATGGATGAACTCCTGCAGCTTTAATGCTTTAAAAACAAACCAAAAACATCAAAAGTTAAGTCACTGCCTAAGTGCATGGATCGCTTTCCTAATTTTCAAAAATTCATTAAAAATATTCCTTAAGAGATATGCAAATATTTTCAATTGATTCTTGTTCAGGGCGTCGTTGACTATGACTGAGTACAATTTCAAGACATTCCAACATACTTGGAATGTCCAAGTGCATGGATCGCTTTTCGGATTTTCAAAAATTCATTAAAAATATTCTTCAAGAGATATGCAAATATATTCAACGGATTCTTGTTCAGGGCATGCTTGACTATGACTGTGTACAATTTCAAGACATTCCAAGATACTTTTGGGGTCTTTTTTGAATAAAAAGTTAAGTCACTGCCTAAGTGCATGGATCGCTTTCCTGATTTTCAAAAATTCATTAAAAATATTCCTTAAGCGATATGCAAATATTTTCAACGGTTTCTTGTTCAGGGCGTCGTTGACTATGACTGAGTACAATTTCAAAACATTCCAACATACTTGGAATGTCCAAGTGCATGGATCGCTTTCCTGATTTTCAAAAGTTCATTAAAAATATTCTTCAAGAGATATGCAAATATATTCAACGGATTCTTGTTCAGGGCATGCTTGACTATGACTGTGTACAATTTCAAGACATTCCAAGATACTTTTGGGGTCTTTTTTGAATAAAAAGTTAAGTCACTGCCTAAGTGCACAGACTTTCCTCATTTTCAAAAATTCATTAAAAATATTCCTTAAGAGATATGCAAATATTTTCAATTGATTCTTGTTCAGGGCGTCGTTGACTATGACTGAGTACAATTTAAAGACATTCCAACATACTTGGAATGTCCAAGTGCATGGATCGCTTTTCTGATTTTCAAAAATTCATTAAAAATATTCTTCAAGAGATATGCAAATATATTCAACGGATTCTTGTTCAGGGCATGCTTGACTATGACTGTGTACAATTTCAAGACATTCCAAGATACTTTTGGGGTCTTTTTTGACAAAAAAGTTAAGTCACTGCCTAAGTGCATGGATCGCTTTCCTGATTTTCAAAAATTCATTAAAAATATTCCTTAAGCGATATGCAAATATTTTCAACGGATTCTTGTTCAGGGCGTCGTTGACTATGACTGAGTACAATTTCAAGACATTCCAACATACTTGGAATGTCCAAGTGCATGGATCGCTTTCCGGATTTTCAAAAGTTCATTAAAAATATTCTTCAAGAGATATGCAAATATATTCAACGGATTCTTGTTCAGGGCATGCTTGACTATGACTGTGTACAATTTCAAGACATTCCAAGATACCTTTGGGGTCTTTTTTGGATAAAAAGTTAAGTCACTGCCTAAGTGCACAGACTTTCATCATTTTCAAAAATTCATTAAAAATATTCCTTAAGAGATATGCAAATATTTTCAATGGATTCTTGTTCAGGGCGTCGTTGACTATGACCGAGTACAATTTCAAGACATTCCAACATACTTGGAATGTCCAAGTGCATGGATCGCTTTTCGGATTTTCAAAAATTCATTAAAAATATTCTTCAAGAGATATGCAAATATATTCAACGGATTCTTGTTCAGGGCATGCTTGACTATGACTGTGTACAATTTCAAGACATTCCAAGATACTTTTGGGGTCTTTTTTGACAAAAAAGTTAAGTCACTGCCTAAGTGCATGGATCGCTTTCCTGATTTTCAAAAATTCATTAAAAATATTCCTTAAGCGATATGCAAATATTTTCAACGGATTCTTGTTCAGGGCGTCGTTGACTATGACTGAGTACAATTTCAAGACATTCCAACATACTTGGGATGTCCAAGTGCATGAATCGCTTTCCTGATTTTCAAAAGTTCATTAAAAATATTCTTCAAGAGATATGCAAATATATTCAACGGATTCTTGTTCAGGGCATGCTTGACTATGACTGTGTACAATTTCAAGACATTCCAAGATACTTTTGGGGTCTTTTTGGAATAAAAAGTTAAGTCACTGCCAAAGTGCATGGATCGCTTTCCTGATTTTCAAAAATTCATTAAAAATATTCCTTAAGCGATATGCAAATATTTTCAACGGATTCTTGTTCAGGGCGTCGTTGACTATGACTGAGTACAATTTCAAAACATTCCAACATACTTGGAATGTCCAAGTGCATGGATCGCTTTCCTGATTTTCAAAAGTTCATTAAAAATATTCTTCAAGAGATATGCAAATATATTCAACGGATTCTTGTTCAGGGCATGCTTGACTATGACTGTGTACAATTTCAAGACATTCCAAGATACTTTTGGGGTCTTTTTTGAATAAAAAGTTAAGTCACTGCCTAAGTGCACAGACTTTCCTCATTTTCAAAAATTCATTAAAAATATTCCTTAAGAGATATGCAAATATTTTCAATTGATTCTTGTTCAGGGCGTCGTTGACTATGACTGAGTACAATTTAAAGACATTCCAACATACTTGGAATGTCCAAGTGCATGGATCGCTTTCCTGATTTTCAGAAATTCTTTAAAAATATTCCTTAAACGATATGCAAATATTTTCAACGGATTCTTGTTCAGGGCGTCGTTGACTATGACTGAGTACAATTTCAAGACATTCCAACATACTTGGAATGTCCAAGTGCATGGATCGCTTTTCGGATTTTCAAAAATTCATTAAAAATATTCTTCAAGAGATATGCAAATATATTCAACGGATTCTTGTTCAGGGCATGCTTGACTTTGACTGTGTACAATTTCAAGACATTCCAAGATACTTTTGGGGTCTTTTTTGACAAAAAAGTTAAGTCACTGCCTAAGTGCATGGATCGCTTTCCTGATTTTCAAAAATTCATTAAAAATATTCCTTAAGCGATATGCAAATATTTTCAACGGATTCTTGTTCAGGGCGTCGTTGACTATGACTGAGTACAATTTCAAGACATTCCAACATACTTGGAATGTCCAAGTGCATGAATCGCTTTCCTGATTTTCAAAAGTTCATTAAAAATATTCTTCAAGAGATATGCAAATATATTCAACGGATTCTTGTTCAGGGCATGCTTGACTATGACTGTGTACAATTTCAAGACATTCCAAGATACTTTTGGGGTCTTTTTTGAATAAAAAGTTAAGTCACTGCCTAAGTGCATGGATCGCTTTCCTGATTTTCAAAAATTCATTAAAAATATTCCTTAAGCGATATGCAAATATTTTCAACGGATTCTTGTTCAGGGCGTCGTTGACTATGACTGAGTACAATTTCAAGACATTCCAAGATACCTTTGGGGTCTTTTTTGAATAAAAAGTTAAGTCACTGCCTAAGTGCACAGACTTTCATCATTTTCAAAAATTCATTAAAAATATTCCTTAAGAGATATGCAAATATTTTCAATGGATTCTTGTTCAGGGCGTCGTTGACTATGACCGAGTACAATTTCAAGACATTCCAACATACTTGGAATGTCCAAGTGCATGGATCGCTTTCCGGATTTTCAAAAATTCATTAAAAATATTCTTCAAGAGATATGCAAATATATTCAACGGATTCTTGTTCAGGGCATTCTTGACTATGACTGTGTACAATTTCAAGACATTCCAAGATACTTTTGGGGTCTTTTTTGACGAAAAAGTTAAGTCACTGCCTAAGTGCATGGATCGCTTTCCTGATTTTCAGAAATTCTTTAAAAATATTCCTTAAACGATATGCAAATATTTTCAACGGATTCTTGTTCAGGGCGTCGTTGACTATGACTGAGTACAATTTCAAGACATTCCAACATATTTGGAATGTCCAAGTGCATGGATCGCTTTCCTGATTTTCAAAAGTTCATTAAAAATATTCTTCAAGAGATATGCAAATATATTCAACGGATTCTTGTTCAGGGCATGCTTGACTATGACTGTGTACAATTTCAAGACATTCCAAGATACTTTTGGGGTCTTTTTTTAATAAAAAGTTAAGTCACTGCCTAAGTGCACAGACTTTCCTCATTTTCAAAAATTCATTAAAAATATTCCTTTAGAGATATGCAAAAATTTTCAATTGATTCTTGTTCAGGGCGTCGTTGACTATGACTGAGTACAATTTCAAGACATTCCAACATACTTGGAATGTCCAAGTGCATGGATCGCTTTTCGGATTTTCAAAAATTCATTAAAAATATTCTTCAAGAGATATGCAAATATATTCAACGGATTCTTGTTCAGGGCATGCTTGACTATGACTGTGTACAATTTCAAGACATTCCAAGATACTTTTGGGGTCTTTTTTGACAAAAAAGTTAAGTCACTGCCTAAGTGCATGGATCGCTTTCCTGATTTTCAAAAATTCATTAAAAATATTCCTTAAGCGATATGCAAATATTTTCAACGGATTCTTGTTCAGGGCGTCGTTGACTATGACTGAGTACAATTTCAAGACATTCCAACATACTTGGAATGTCCAAGTGCATGAATCGCTTTCCTGATTTTCAAAAGTTCATTAAAAATATTCTTCAAGAGATATGCAAACATATTCAACGGATTCTTGTTCAGGGCATGCTTGACTATGACTGTACAATTTCAAGACATTCCAAGATACTTTTGGGGTCTTTTTTGAATAAAAAGTTAAGTCACTGCCTAAGTGCATGGATCGCTTTCCTGATTTTCAAAAATTCATTAAAAATATTCCTTAAGCGATATGCAAATATTTTCAACGGATTCTTGTTCAGGGCGTCGTTGACTATGACTGAGTACAATTTCAAAACATTCCAACATACTTGGAATGTCCAAGTGCATGGATCGCTTTCCTGATTTTCAAAAGTTAATTAAAAATATTCTTCAAGAGATATGCAAATATATTCAACGGATTCTTGTTCAGGGCATGCTTGACTATGACTGTGTACAATTTCAAGACATTCCAAGATACTTTTGGGGTCTTTTTTGAATAAAAAGTTAAGTCACTGCCTAAGTGCACAGACTTTCCTCATTTTCAAAAATTCATTAAAAATATTCCTTAAGAGATATGCAAATATTTTCAATTGATTCTTGTTCAGGGCGTCGTTGACTATGACTGAGTACAATTTAAAGACATTCCAACATACTTGGAATGTCCAAGTGCATGGATCGCTTTTCGGATTTTCAAAAATTCATTAAAAATATTCTTCAAGAGATATGCAAATATATTCAACGGATTCTTGTTCAGGGCATGCTTGACTATGACTGTGTACAATTTCAAGACATTCCAAGATACTTTTGGGGTCTTTTTTGACGAAAAAGTTAAAGGGATATTTCACCGTTGAGAAGATGGATGTCTATTAAAACTAGGTCATCTATGTAGTATAAATGTGAAATAATATTTGAAGCAAGTGCCTTCTTGGCTGAGAAAAGCAGAAAAATGTATTTATCGCTCATGTACACGAAAGACACCAACTCCCAGAATGCACAGCGCTCGTTTCCAGCGAGAGTTCACACGCCGCCATTGTTGCTCCCGAGAGACACAGACGCGTCCATTAGCAGACAGCGTGATACACGGACACAAATCCCCGAGGGGAAAAGCTACATATACATTCCGGATACATAACGGACCTGCAGGTTACACAGGATTGTTCTCTACTGTGCTAAATTATATCGGGACGTGCAGTAAAAACAAGGAAAGGACAAGCAGTAAGTTCCCATTATTTGCCGGTCAGAGATTCAGAGCGGTGCTGAAGCTTGAAAGCTAAGCTATGCTAAGCTTGTTTGGAGTGAAGAAATCGAAAGAAAAAAACCTGGAAGCTAGCGGGGTTCACAGTCTACAGTTCCAGCAGGAAGACGTAACTGAGAGGTAAGACTGGCGATAACATGCCATTCTATTTCTGATCATAGTATTCGATGTGATATAGTTGTCGGCAGTGAAGCAACAACTTTGTAAACTTAACGTTTGATAGATAATTACACACACGTTATATACACGTATTCTGTTAGCAAAGTAAAGTCACCTTGCTTTCGCTGGAGAATAATGTCAGTGTTATTCAAATGTTTTATTGTTGTTCATGTTTGTTCAAGACGCCTATATAGACAACAGTATAATGCTCACAGCTCACCCAGTTGGTATATTTAGCTGAAATGTTTGTTTTCCTGAAAAGAAGTAAAATCTTCGTTCATATTTTATGTGTAATTATATTCCTTGTCCTTTACAGCTGAAGCCTGGTTTAATCAAGTCTTGGAGAAACTCTTCACAGCATCCAGCTCTGCTCCTCTTCACCACTGTGACTCCTCCAGCTGTCCCACATCAGATTCTGACACCGCTCTACATGTTTCATTATTTATTTTTTGTTTGCATATTGTGTTAGACATGATTTTAGATATGGCTCCTTGATTATTTTTAATGTGTACTCTTGAATATGATGGTAAAACATTTTCCTTTGTGAATAATAAAGTTATTTTTTTTCACCTTCACACCCTGCATGCATTTGTACATTTTTGTAAAGTAAAGACTTGAGGAAGGAGGCTGAATAGTTACTGATTTTATTAATTCTGAAATGTTTATCAACCCTTTTCTCCAAATTAAATCACTTTTCATCTAATAATACTGTAATAGAGGAACACTAAGGGCTAGAAAATAAACCACAACATATATGAATTTAGATTTTTAATATTAATAGTCATAAAAAGAAAAATCAGACTTATTATCAACAGTCTTCATAGACAGTACTGTTTTCAGGAGCTGCGTATGTTCTTCTCAACAACACAGGCAGGTAAAACAAGACGATCGTCTTTCCCCAGTCTGTGGATCCACTCCAGTGATGGTAAGGTGTTAGGTGATATGACTGTCTGTAAAACAATGATTATAGCGTTAGCGAATCGAAGTATCTGTTCTTACATGTAAATGAACTGTAAATATGCTAACGTTAGTTCAGCTGGCGTCACATATAAACATGGATAAATGCGGTGGTAAAAAAAAAAATACTCACTTTATATTGAGGCGGCCGTTTATCCCGTTTCCTTCATCCACCGGACCGGCGCCCGCTACCCCCGTTGCCCGCCCGGCCGAGTTGGAGCGAGCTGCTCCAGGTCCGGCCAGTGCCAGGCCGAAGTGTGTGCAGCTTCGCTCCGCTGCGGCAGCCAGAGCCCGCGGCGGCACATTCAAGTGCCCAGAAAAAGTTCTCCAGGTACCCGGTTCCGGCCGCGGGCAACGCCAAAAAGCAGGTCCTTTCCCTCGCAGCCATATCAGTTTGAAAACTACATTCTGTCATTGTCTTCTGAGTTTACAAGGCCAAATTAAAGAGAGCGAGAGCCGGTGGTAGCTTTTAGCAAAGAGGGCGGACACTGTGTTTTCATTCTGGGAATGAAGTCTCGTCTATTCTGGGAAGTCTCGTCCCCCTGTGGGTGAGTCAAAAAAGTGCAGAACCTAATATTGTAGTTCTAATCTCGACGTTGCGCAATCCTCCTCTGACGCGATATGACGCGTTACGCGTCATAACGCGTCAGAGGAGGATTACACAAACGCTTTTATTGTAAAATGAGGGGAAAAATGAGGGAGGACAGCAAAACTTCTAAAAAATAATAATGCTTTTCTAGCAATACAAAGCCACATGCTAATCAGTGAAGTATCCCTTTAAGTCACTGCCTAAGTGCATGGATCGCATTCCTGATTTTCAGAAATTCTTTAAAAATATTCCTTAAACGATATGCAAATATTTTCAACGGATTCTTGTTCAGGGCGTCGTTGACTATGACTGAGTACAATTTCAAGACATTCCAACATACTTGGAATGTCCAAGTGCATGGATCGCTTTCCTGATTTTCAAAAGTTCATTAAAAATATTCTTCAAGAGATATGCAAATATATTCAACGGATTCTTGTTCAGGGCATGCTTGACTATGACTGTGTACAATTTCAAGACATTCCAAGATACTTTTGGGGTCTTTTTTGAATAAAAAGTTAAGTCACTGCCTAAGTGCACAGACTTTCCTCATTTTCAAAAATTCATTAAAAATATTCCTTTAGAGATATGCAAATATTTTCAATTGATTCTTGTTCAGGGCGTCGTTGACTATGACTGAGTACAATTTCAAGACATTCCAACATACTTGGAATGTCCAAGTGCATGGATCGCTTTTCGGATTTTCAAAAATTCATTAAAAATATTCTTCAAGAGATATGCAAATATATTCAACGGATTCTTGTTCAGGGCATGCTTGACTATGACTGTGTACAATTTCAAGACATTCCAAGATACTTTTGGGGTCTTTTTTGACAAAAAAGTTAAGTCACTGCCTAAGTGCATGGATCGCTTTCCTGATTTTCAAAAATTCATTAAAAATATTCCTTAAGCGATATGCAAATATTTTCAACGGATTCTTGTTCAGGGCGTCGTTGACTATGACTGAGTACAATTTCAAGACATTCCAACATACTTGGAATGTCCAAGTGCATGAATCGCTTTCCTGATTTTCAAAAGTTCATTAAAAATATTCTTCAAGAGATATGCAAATATATTCAACGGATTCTTGTTCAGGGCATGCTTGACTATGACTGTACAATTTCAAGACATTCCAAGATACTTTTGGGGTCTTTTTTGAATAAAAAGTTAAGTCACTGCCTAAGTGCATGGATCGCTTTCCTGATTTTCAAAAATTCATTAAAAATATTCCTTAAGCGATATGCAAATATTTTCAAAGGATTCTTGTTCAGGGCATCGTTGACTATGACTGAGTACAATTTCAAAACATTCCAACATACTTGGAATGTCCAAGTGCATGGATCGCTTTCCTGATTTTCAAAAGTTCATTAAAAATATTCTTCAAGAGATATGCAAATATATTCAACGGATTCTTGTTCAGGGCATGCTTGACTATGACTGTGTACAATTTCAAGACATTCCAAGATACTTTTGGGGTCTTTTTGAATAAAAAGTTAAGTCACTGCCTAAGTGCACAGACTTTCCTCATTTTCAAAAATTCATTAAAAAGATTCCTTAAGAGATATGCAAATATTTTCAATTGATTCTTGTTCAGGGCGTCGTTGACTATGACTGAGTACAATTTAAAGACATTCCAACATACTTGGAATGTCCAAGTGCATGGATCGCTTTTCGGATTTTCAAAAATTCATTAAAAATATTCTTCAAGAGATATGCAAATATATTCAACGGATTCTTGTTCAGGGCATGCTTGACTATGACTGTGTACAATTTCAAGACATTCCAAGATACTTTTGGGGTCTTTTTTGACAAAAAAGTTAAGTCACTGCCTAAGTGCATGGATCGCTTTCCTGATTTTCAAAAATTCATTAAAAATATTCCTTAAGCGATATGCAAATATTTTCAACGGATTCTTGTTCAGGGCGTCGTTGACTATGACTGAGTACAATTTCAAGACATTCCAACATACTTGGAATGTCCAAGTGCATGGATCGCTTTCCTGATTTTCAAAAGTTCATTAAAAATATTCTTCAAGAGATATGCAAATATATTCAACGGATTCTTGTTCAGGGCATGCTTGACTATGACTGTGTACAATTTCAAGACATTCCAAGATACCTTTGGGGTCTTTTTTGGATAAAAAGTTAAGTCACTGCCTAAGTGCACAGACTTTCATCATTTTCAAAAATTCATTAAAAATATTCCTTAAGAGATATGCAAATATTTTCAATGGATTCTTGTTCAGGGCGTCGTTGACTATGACCGAGTACAATTTCAAGACATTCCAACATACTTGGAATGTCCAAGTGCATGGATCGCTTTTCGGATTTTCAAAAATTCATTAAAAATATTCTTCAAGAGATATGCAAATATATTCAACGGATTCTTGTTCAGGGCATGCTTGACTATGACTGTGTACAATTTCAAGACATTCCAAGATACTTTTGGGGTCTTTTTTGACAAAAAAGTTAAGTCACTGCCTAAGTGCATGGATCGCTTTCCTGATTTTCAAAAATTCATTAAAAATATTCCTTAAGCGATATGCAAATATTTTCAACGGATTCTTGTTCAGGGCGTCGTTGACTATGACTGAGTACAATTTCAAGACATTCCAACATACTTGGAATGTCCAAGTGCATGGATCGCTTTCCTGATTTTCAAAAGTTCATTAAAAATATTCTTCAAGAGATATGCAAATATATTCAACGGATTCTTGTTCCGGGCATGCTTGACTATGACTGTGTACAATTTCAAGACATTCCAAGATACCTTTGGGGTCTTTTTTGAATAAAAAGTTAAGTCACTGCCTAAGTGCACAGACTTTCATCATTTTCAAAAATTCATTAAAAATATTCCTTAAGAGATATGCAAATATTTTCAATGGATTCTTGTTCAGGGCGTCGTTGACTATGACCGAGTACAATTTCAAGACATTCCAACATACTTGGAATGTCCAAGTGCATGGATCGCTTTCCGGATTTTCAAAAATTCATTAAAAATATTCTTCAAGAGATATGCAAATATATTCAACGGATTCTTGTCCAGGGCATTCTTGACTATGACTGTGTACAATTTCAAGACATTCCAAGATACTTTTGGGGTCTTTTTTGACGAAAAAGTTAAGTCACTGCCTAAGTGCATGGATCGCTTTCCTGATTTTCAGAAATTCTTTAAAAATATTCCTTAAACGATATGCAAATATTTTCAACGGATTCTTGTTCAGGGCGTAGTTGACTATGACTGAGTACAATTTCAAGACATTCCAACATACTTGGAATGTCCAAGTGCATGGATCGCTTTCCTGATTTTCAAAAGTTCATTAAAAATATTCTTCAAGAGATATGCAAATATATTCAACGGATTCTTGTTCAGGGCATGCTTGACTATGACTGTGTACAATTTCAAGACATTCCAAGATACTTTTGGGGTCTTTTTTTAATAAAAAGTTAAGTCACTGCCTAAGTGCACAGACTTTCCTCATTTTCAACAATTCATTAAAAATATTCCTTAAGAGATATGCAAATATTTTCAATTGATTCTTGTTCAGGGCGTCGTTGACTATGACTGAGTACAATTTCAAGACATTCCAACATACTTGGAATGTCCAAGTGCATGGATCGCTTTTCGGATTTTCAAAAATTCATTAAAAATATTCTTCAAGAGATATGCAAATATATTCAACGGATTCTTGTTCAGGGCATGCTTGACTATGACTGTGTACAATTTCAAGACATTCCAACATACTTGGAATGTCCAAGTGCATGGATCGCTTTCCTGATTTTCAAAAGTTCATTAAAAATATTCTTCAAGAGATATGCAAATATATTCAACGGATTCTTGTTCAGGGCATGCTTGACTATGACTGTGTACAATTTCAAGACATTCCAAGATACTTTTGGGGTCTTTTTTGAATAAAAAGTTAAGTCACTGCCTAAGTGCACAGACTTTCCTCATTTTCAAAAATTCATTAAAAATATTCCTTAAGAGATATGCAAATATTTTCAATTGATTCTTGTTCAGGGCGTCGTTGACTATGACTGAGTACAATTTCAAGACATTCCAACATACTTGGAATGTCCAAGTGCATGGATCGCTTTTCGGATTTTCAAAAATTCATTAAAAATATTCTTCAAGAGATATGCAAATATATTCAACGGATTCTTGTTCAGGGCATGCTTGACTATGACTGTGTACAATTTCAAGACATTCCAAGATACTTTTGGGGTCTTTTTTGAATAAAAAGTTAAGTCACTGCCTAAGTGCATGGATCGCTTTCCTGATTTTCAAAAATTCATTAAAAATATTCCTTAAGCGATATGCAAATATTTTCAACGGATTCTTGTTCAGGGCGTCGTTGACTATGACTGAGTACAATTTCAAAACATTCCAACATACTTGGAATGTCCAAGTGCATGGATCGCTTTTCGGATTTTCAAAAATTCATTAAAAATATTCTTCAAGAGATATGCAAATATATTCAACGGATTCTTGTTCAGGGCATGCTTGACTATGACTGTGTACAATTTCAAGACATTCCAAGATACTTTTGGGGTCTTTTTTGAATAAAAAGTTAAGTCACTGCCTAAGTGCATGGATCGCTTTCCTGATTTTCAAAAATTCATTAAAAATATTCCTTAAGCGATATGCAAATATTTTCAACGGATTCTTGTTCAGGGCGTCGTTGACTATGACTGAGTACAATTTCAAAACATTCCAACATACTTGGAATGTCCAAGTGCATGGATCGCTTTCCTGATTTTCAAAAGTTCATTAAAAATATTCTTCAAGAGATATGCAAATATATTCAACGGATTCTTGTTCAGGGCATGCTTGACTATGACTGTGTACAATTTCAAGACATTCCAAGATACTTTTGGGGTCTTTTTTGACAAAAAAGTTAAGTCACTGCCTAAGTGCATGGATCGCTTTCCTCATTTTCAAAAATTCATTAAAAATATTCCTTAAGCGATATGCAAATATTTTCAACGGATTCTTGTTCAGGGCGTCGTTGACTATGACTGAGTACAATTTCAAGACATTCCAACATACTTGGAATGTCCAAGTGCATGAATCGCTTTCCTGATTTTCAAAAGTTCATTAAAAATATTCTTCAAGAGATATGCAAACATATTCAACGGATTCTTGTTCAGGGCATGCTTGACTATGACTGTACAATTTCAAGACATTCCAAGATACTTTTGGGGTCTTTTTTGACGAAAAAGTTAAGTCACTGCCTAAGTGCATGGATCGCTTTCCTGATTTTCAGAAATTCTTTAAAAATATTCCTTAAACGATATGCAAATATTTTCAACGGATTCTTGTTCAGGGCGTAGTTGACTATGACTGAGTACAATTTCAAGACATTCCAACATACTTGGAATGTCCAAGTGCATGGATCGCTTTCCTGATTTTCAAAAGTTCATTAAAAATATTCTTCAAGAGATATGCAAATATATTCAACGGATTCTTGTTCAGGGCATGCTTGACTATGACTGTGTACAATTTCAAGACATTCCAAGATACTTTTGGGGTCTTTTTTTAATAAAAAGTTAAGTCACTGCCTAAGTGCACAGACTTTCCTCATTTTCAACAATTCATTAAAAATATTCCTTAAGAGATATGCAAATATTTTCAATTGATTCTTGTTCAGGGCGTCGTTGACTATGACTGAGTACAATTTCAAGACATTCCAACATACTTGGAATGTCCAAGTGCATGGATCGCTTTTCGGATTTTCAAAAATTCATTAAAAATATTCTTCAAGAGATATGCAAATATATTCAACGGATTCTTGTTCAGGGCATGCTTGACTATGACTGTGTACAATTTCAAGACATTCCAACATACTTGGAATGTCCAAGTGCATGGATCGCTTTCCTGATTTTCAAAAGTTCATTAAAAATATTCTTCAAGAGATATGCAAATATATTCAACGGATTCTTGTTCAGGGCATGCTTGACTATGACTGTGTACAATTTCAAGACATTCCAAGATACTTTTGGGGTCTTTTTTGAATAAAAAGTTAAGTCACTGCCTAAGTGCACAGACTTTCCTCATTTTCAAAAATTCATTAAAAATATTCCTTAAGAGATATGCAAATATTTTCAATTGATTCTTGTTCAGGGCGTCGTTGACTATGACTGAGTACAATTTCAAGACATTCCAACATACTTGGAATGTCCAAGTGCATGGATCGCTTTTCGGATTTTCAAAAATTCATTAAAAATATTCTTCAAGAGATATGCAAATATATTCAACGGATTCTTGTTCAGGGCATGCTTGACTATGACTGTGTACAATTTCAAGACATTCCAAGATACTTTTGGGGTCTTTTTTGAATAAAAAGTTAAGTCACTGCCTAAGTGCATGGATCGCTTTCCTGATTTTCAAAAATTCATTAAAAATATTCCTTAAGCGATATGCAAATATTTTCAACGGATTCTTGTTCAGGGCGTCGTTGACTATGACTGAGTACAATTTCAAAACATTCCAACATACTTGGAATGTCCAAGTGCATGGATCGCTTTCCTGATTTTCAAAAGTTCATTAAAAATATTCTTCAAGAGATATGCAAATATATTCAACGGATTCTTGTTCAGGGCATGCTTGACTATGACTGTGTACAATTTCAAGACATTCCAAGATACTTTTGGGGTCTTTTTTGAATAAAAAGTTAAGTCACTGCCTAAGTGCACAGACTTTCCTCATTTTCAAAAATTCATTAAAAATATTCCTTAAGAGATATGCAAATATTTTCAATTGATTCTTGTTCAGGGCGTCGTTGACTATGACTGAGTACAATTTCAAGACATTCCAACATACTTGGAATGTCCAAGTGCATGGATCGCTTTTCGGATTTTCAAAAATTCATTAAAAATATTCTTCAAGAGATATGCAAATATATTCAACGGATTCTTGTTCAGGGCATGCTTGACTATGACTGTGTACAATTTCAAGACATTCCAAGATACTTTTGGGGTCTTTTTTGAATAAAAAGTTAAGTCACTGCCTAAGTGCATGGATCGCTTTCCTGATTTTCAAAAATTCATTAAAAATATTCCTTAAGCGATATGCAAATATTTTCAACGGATTCTTGTTCAGGGCGTCGTTGACTATGACTGAGTACAATTTCAAAACATTCCAACATACTTGGAATGTCCAAGTGCATGGATCGCTTTCCTGATTTTCAAAAGTTCATTAAAAATATTCTTCAAGAGATATGCAAATATATTCAACGGATTCTTGTTCAGGGCATGCTTGACTATGACTGTGTACAATTTCAAGACATTCCAAGATACTTTTGGGGTCTTTTTTGACAAAAAAGTTAAGTCACTGCCAAAGTGCACAGACTTTCCTCATTTTCAAAAATTCATTAAAAATATTCCTTAAGAGATATGCAAATATTTTCAATTGATTCTTGTTCAGGGCGTCGTTGACTATGACTGAGTACAATTTAAAGACATTCCAACATACTTGGAATGTCCAAGTGCATGGATCGCTTTTCGGATTTTCAAAAATTCATTAAAAATATTCTTCAAGAGATATGCAAATATATTCAACGGATTCTTGTTCAGGGCATGCTTGACTATGACTGTGTACAATTTCAAGACATTCCAAGATACTTTTGGGGTCTTTTTTGACAAAAAAGTTAAGTCACTGCCTAAGTGCATGGATCGCTTTCCTGATTTTCAAAAATTCATTAAAAATATTCCTTAAGCGATATGCAAATTTTTTCAACGGATTCTTGTTCAGGGCGTCGTTGACTATGACTGAGTACAATTTCAAGACATTCCAACATACTTGGAATGTCCAAGTGCATGGATCGCTTTCCTGATTTTCAAAAGTTCATTAAAAATATTCTTCAAGAGATATGCAAATATATTCAACGGATTCTTGTTCAGGGCATGCTTGACTATGACTGTGTACAATTTCAAGACACCTTTGGGGTCTTTTTTGAATAAAAAGTTAAGTCACTGCCTAAGTGCACAGACTTTCATCATTTTCAAAAATTCATTTAAAATATTCCTTAAGAGATATGCAAATATTTTCAATGGATTCTTGTTCACGGCGTCGTTGACTATGACCGAGTACAATTTCAAGACATTCCAACATACTTGGAATGTCCAAGTGCATGGATCGCTTTCCGGATTTTCAAAAATTCATTAAAAATATTCTTCAAGAGATATGCAAATATATTCAACGGATTCTTGTTAAGGGCATTCTTGACTATGACTGTGTACAATTTCAAGACATTCCAAGATACTTTTGGAGTCTTTTTTGACGAAAAAGTTAAGTCACTGCCTAAGTGCATGGATCGCTTTCCTGATTTTCAGAAATTCTTTAAAAATATTCCTTAAACGATATGCAAATATTTTCAACGGATTCTTGTTCAGGGCGTCGTTGACTATGACTGAGTACAATTTCAAGACATTCCAACATACTTGGAATGTCCAAGTGCATGGATCGCTTTCCTGATTTTCAAAAGTTCATTAAAAATATTCTTCAAGAGATATGCAAATATATTCAACGGATTCTTGTTCAGGGCATGCTTGACTATGACTGTGTACAATTTCAAGACATTCCAAGATACTTTTGGGGTCTTTTTTGAATAAAAAGTTAAGTCACTACCTAAGTGCACAGACTTTCCTCATTTTCAAAAATTCATTAAAAATATTCCTTAAGAGATATGCAAATATTTTCAATTGATTCTTGTTCAGGGCGTCGTTGACTATGACTGAGTACAATTTCAAGACATTCCAACATACTTGGAATGTCCAAGTGCATGGATCGCTTTTCGGATTTTCAAAAATTCATTAAAAATATTCTTCAAGAGATATGCAAATATATTCAACGGATTCTTGTTCAGGGCATGCTTGACTATGACTGTGTACAATTTCAAGACATTCCAAGATACTTTTGGGGTCTTTTTTGACAAAAAAGTTAAGTCACTGCCTAAGTGCATGGATCGCTTTCCTGATTTTCAAAAATTCATTAAAAATATTCCTTAAGCGATATGCAAATGTTTTCAACGGATTCTTGTTCAGGGCGTCGTTGACTATGACTGAGTACAATTTCAAGACATTCCAACATACTTGGAATGTCCAAGTGCATGGATCGCTTTCCTGATTTTCAAAAATTCATTAAAAATATTCCTTAAGCGATATGCAAATATTTTCAACGGATTCTTGTTCAGGGCGTCGTTGACTATGACTGTGTACAATTTCAAGACATTCCAACATACTTGGAATGTCCAAGTGCATGGATCGCTTTCCGGATTTTCAAAAATTCATTAAAAATATTCTTCAAGAGATATGCAAATATATTCAACGGATTCTTGTTCAGGGCATGCTTGACTATGACTGTGTACAATTTCAAGACATTCCAAGATACTTTTGGGGTCTTTTTTGACGAAAAAGTTAAGTCACTGCCTAAGTGCATGGATCGCTTTCCTGATTTTCAAAAATTCATTAAAAATATTCCTTAAGCGATATGCAAATATTTTCAACGGATTCTTGTTCAGGGCGTCGTTGACTATGACTGAGTACAATTTCAAGACATTCCAACATACTTGGAATGTCCAAGTGCATGGATCGCTTTCCTGATTTTCAAAAGTTCATTAAAAATATTCTTCAAGAGATATGCAAATATATTCAACGGATTCTTGTTCAGGGCATGCTTGACTATGACTGTGTACAATTTCAAGACATTCCAAGATACTTTTGGGGTCTTTTTTGAATAAAAAGTTAAGTCACTGCCGAAGTGCACAGACTTTCCTCATTTTCAAAAATTCATTAAAAATATTCCTTAAGAGATATGCAAATATTTTCAATTGATTCTTGTTCAGGGCGTCGTTGACTATGACTGAGTACAATTTCAAGACATTCCAACATACTTGGAATGTCCAAGTGCATGGATCGCTTTTCGGATTTTCAAAAATTCATTAAAAATATTCTTCAAGAGATATGCAAATATATTCAACGGATTCTTGTTCAGGGCATGCTTGACTATGACTGTGTACAATTTCAAGACATTCCAAGATACTTTTGGGGTGTTTTTTGAATAAAAAGTTAAGTCACTGCCTAAGTGCATGGATCGCTTTCCTGATTTTCAAAAATTAATTAAAAATATTCCTTAAGCGATATGCAAATATTTTCAACGGATTCTTGTTCAGGGCGTCGTTGACTATGACTGAGTACAATTTCAAGACATTCCAACATACTTGGAATGTCCAAGTGCATGGATCGCTTTCCTGATTTTCAAAAGTTCATTAAAAATATTCTTCAAGAGATATGCAAATATATTCAACGGATTCTTGTTCAGGGCATGCTTGACTATGACTGTGTACAATTTCAAGACATTCCAAGATACCTTTGGGGTCTTTTTTGACGAAAAAGTTAAGTCACTACCTAAGTGCATGGATCGCTTTCCTGATTTTCAAAAATTCATTAAAAATATTCCTTAAGCGATATGCAAATATTTTCAACGGATTCTTGTTCAGGGCGTCGTTGACTATGACTGAGTACAATTTCAAGACATTCCAACATACTTGGAATGTCCAAATGCATGGATCGCTTTCCTGATTTTCAAAAGTTCATTAAAAATATTCTTCAAGAGATATGCAAATATATTCAACGGATTCTTGTTCAGGGCATGCTTGACTATGACTGTGTACAATTTCAAGACATTCCAAGATACTTTTGGGGTCTTTTTTGAATAAAAAGTTAAGTCACTGCCGAAGTGCACAGACTTTCCTCATTTTCAAAAATTCATTAAAAATATTCCTTAAGAGATATGCAAATATATTCATCGGATTCTTGTTCAGGGCGTCGTTGACTATGACTGTGTACAATTTCAAGACATTCCAAGATACTTTTGGGGTCTTTTTTGAATAAAAAGTTAAGTCACTGCCTAAGTGCATGAATCGCTTTCCTGATTTTCAAAAATTCATTAAAAATATTCCTTAAGCGATATGCAAATATTTTCAACGGATTCTTGTTCAGGGCGTCGTTGACTATGACTGAGTACAATTTCAAAACATTCCAACATACTTGGAATGTCCAAGTGCATGGATCGCTTTCCTGATTTTCAAAAGTTCATTAAAAATATTCTTCAAGAGATATGCAAATATATTCAACGGATTCTTGTTCAGGGCATGCTTGACTATGACTGTGTACAATTTCAAGACATTCCAAGATACTTTTGGGGTCTTTTTTGAATAAAAAGTTAAGTCACTGCCTAAGTGCACAGACTTTCCTCATTTTCAAAAATTCATTAAAAATATTCCTTAAGAGATATGCAAATATTTTCAATGGATTCTTGTTCAGGGCGTTGTTGACTATGACTGAGTACAATTTCAAGACATTCCAACATACTTGGAATGTCCAAGTGCATGGATCGCTTTCCTGATTTTCAAAAGTTCATTAAAAATATTCTTCAAGAGATATGCAAATATATTCAACGGATTCTTGTTCAGGGCATGCTTGACTATGACTGTGTACAATATTAAGACATTCCAAGATACTTTTGGGATCTTTTTTGAATAAAAAGTTAAGTCACTGCCTAAGTGCACAGACTTTCCTCATTTTCAAAAATTCATTAAAAATATTCCTTAAGAGATATGCAAATATTTTCAATTGATTCTTGTTCAGGGCGTCGTTGACTATGACTGAGTACAATTTCAAGACATTCCAACATACTTGGAATGTCCAAGTGCATGGATCGCTTTTCGGATTTTCAAAAATTCATTAAAAATATTCTTCAAGAGATATGCAAATATATTCAACGGATTCTTGTTCAGGGCATGCTTGACTATGACTGTGTACAATTTCAAGACATTCCAGGATACTTTTGGGGTCTTTTTTGACGAAAAAGTTAAGTCACTGCCTAAGTGCATGGATCGCTTTCCTGATTTTCAAAAATTCATTAAAAATATTCCTTAAGCGATATGCAAATATTTTCAACGGATTCTTGTTCAGGGCGTCGTTGACTATGACTGAGTACAATTTCAAGACATTCCAACATACTTGGAATGTCCAAGTGCATGGATCGCTTTCCTGATTTTCAAAAGTTCATTAAAAATATTCTTCAAGAGATATGCAAATATATTCAACGGATTCTTGTTCAGGGCATGCTTGACTATGACTGTGTACAATTTCAAGACATTCCAAGATACCTTTGGGGTCTTTTTTGAATAAAAAGTTAAGTCACTGCCATAGTGCACAGACTTTCATCATTTTCAAAAATTCATTAAAAATATTCCTTAAGAGATATGCAAATATTTTCAATGGATTCTTGTTCAGGGCGTCGTTGACTATGACCGAGTACAATTTCAAGACATTCCAACATACTTGGAATGTCCAAGTGCATGGATCGCTTTCCGGATTTTCAAAAATTCATTAAAAATATTCTTCAAGAGATATGCAAATATATTCAACGGATTCTTGTTCAGGGCATGCTTGACTATGACTGTGTACAATTTCAAGACATTCCAAGATACTTTTGGGGTCTTTTTTGACGAAAAAGTTAAGTCACTGCCTAAGTGCATGGATCGCTTTCCTGATTTTCAGAAATTCTTTAAAAATATTCCTTAAACGATATGCAAATATTTTCAACGGATTCTTGTTCAGGGCGTCGTTGACTATGACTGAGTACAATTTCAAGACATTCCAACATACTTGGAATGTCCAAGTGCATGGATCGCTTTCCTGATTTTCAAAAGTTCATTAAAAATATTCTTCAAGAGATATGCAAATATATTCAACGGATTCTTGTTCAGGGCATGCTTGACTATGACTGTGTACAATTTCAAGACATTCCAAGATACCTTTGGGGTCTTTTTTGAATAAAAAGTTAAGTCACTGCCTAAGTGCACAGACTTTCATCATTTTCAAAAATTCATTAAAAATATTCCTTAAGAGATATGCAAATATTTTCAATGGATTCTTGTTCAGGGCGTCGTTGACTATGACAGAGTACAATTTCAAGACATTCCAACATACTTGGAATGTCCAAGTGCATGGATCGCTTTTCGGATTTTCAAAAATTCATTAAAAATATTCTTCAAGAGATATGCAAATATATTCAACGGATTCTTGTTCAGGGCATGCTTGACTATGACTGTGTACAATTTCAAGACATTCCAAGATACTTTTGGGGTCTTTTTTGACGAAAAAGTTAAGTCACTGCCTAAGTGCATGGATCGCTTTCCTGATTTTCAGAAATTCTTTAAAAATATTCCTTAAACGATATGCAAATATTTTCAACGGATTCTTGTTCAGGGCGTCGTTGACTATGACTGAGTACAATTTCAAGACATTCCAACATACTTGGAATGTCCAAGTGCATGGATCGCTTTCCTGATTTTCAAAAGTTCATTAAAAATATTCTTCAAGAGATATGCAAATATATTCAACGGATTCTTGTTCAGGGCATGCTTGACTATGACTGTGTACAATTTCAAGACATTCCAAGATACTTTTGGGGTCTTTTTTGAATAAAAAGTTAAGTCACTGCCTAAGTGCACAGACTTTCCTCATTTTCAAAAATTCATTAAAAATATTCCTTAAGAGATATGCAAATATTTTCAATTGATTCTTGTTCAGGGCGTCGTTGACTATGACTGAGTACAATTTCAAGACATTCCAACATACTTGGAATGTCCAAGTGCATGGATCGCTTTTCGGATTTTCAAAAATTAATTAAAAATATTCTTCAAGAGATATGCAAATATATTCAACATATTCTTGTTCAGGGCATGCTTGACTATGACTGTGTACAATTTCAAGACATTCCAAGATACTTTTGGGGTCTTTTTTGACAAAAAAGTTAAGTCACTGCCTAAGTGCATGGATCGCTTTCCTGATTTTCAGAAATTCTTTAAAAATATTCCTTAAACGATATGCAAATATTTTCAACGGATTCTTGTTCAGGGCGTCGTTGACTATGACTGAGTACAATTTCAAGACATTCCAACATACTTGGAATGTCCAAGTGCATGGATCGCTTTCCTGATTTTCAAAAGTTCATTAAAAATATTCTTCAAGAGATATGCAAATATATTCAACGGATTCTTGTTCAGGGCATGCTTGACTATGACTGTGTACAATTTCAAGACATTCCAAGATACTTTTGGGGTCTTTTTTGAATAAAAAGTTAAGTCACTGCCTAAGTGCACAGACTTTCCTCATTTTCAAAAATTCATTAAAAATATTCCTTAAGAGATATGCAAATATTTTCAATTGATTCTTGTTCATGGCGTCGTTGACTATGACTGAGTACAATTTCAAGACATTCCAACATACTTGGAATGTCCAAGTGCATGGATCGCTTTTCTGATTTTCAAAAATTCATTAAAAATATTCTTCAAGAGATATGCAAATATATTCAACGGATTCTTGTTCAGGGCATGCCTGACTATGACTGTGTACAATTTCAAGACATTCCAAGATACTTTTGGGGTCTTTTTTGACAAAAAAGTTAAGTCACTGCCTAAGTGCATGGATCGCTTTCCTGATTTTCAAAAATTCATTAAAAATATTCCTTAAGCGATATGCAAATATTTTCAATGGATTCTTGTTCAGGGCGTCGTTGACTATGACTGAGTACAATTTCAAGGCAATCCAACATACTTGGAATGTCCAAGTGCATGGATCGCTTTCCTGATTTTCAAAAGTTCATTAAAAATATTCTTCAAGAGATATGCAAATATATTCAACGGATTCTTGTTCAGGGCATGCTTGACTATGACTGTGTACAATTTCAAGACATTCCAAGATACCTTTGGGGTCTTTTTTGAATAAAAAGTTAAGTCACTGCCTAAGTGCACAGACTTTCATCATTTTCAAAAATTCATTAAAAATATTCCTTAAGAGATATGCAAATATTTTAAATGGATTCTTTTTCAGGGCGTCGTTGACTATGACCGAGTACAATTTCAAGACATTCCAACATACTTGGAATGTCCAAGTGCATGGATCGCTTTCCGGATTTTCAAAAGTTCATTCAAAATATTCTTCAAGAGATATGCAAATATATTCAACGGATTCTTGTTCAGGGCATGCTTGACTATGACTGTGTACAATTTCAAGACATTCCAAGATACCTTTGGGGTCTTTTTTGAATAAAAAGTTAAGTCACTGCCTAAGTGCACAGACTTTCATCATTTTCAAAAATTCATTAAAAATATTCCTTAAGAGATATGCAAATATTTTCAATGGATTCTTGTTCAGGGCGTCGTTGACTATGACCGAGTTCAATTTCAAGACATTCCAACATACTTGGAATGTCCAAGTGCATGGATCGCTTTCCGGATTTTCAAAAATTCATTAAAAATATTCTTCAAGAGATATGCAAATATATTCAACGGATTCTTGTTCAGGGCATGCTTGACTATGACTGTGTACAATTTCAAGACATTCCAAGATACTTTTGGGGTCTTTTTTGACAAAAAAGTTAAGTCACTGCCTAAGTGCATGGATTGCTTTCCTGATTTTCAAAAATTCATTAAAAATATTCCTTAAGCGATATGCAAATATTTTCAACGGATTCTTGTTCAGGGCGTCGTTGACTATGACTGAGTACAATTTCAAGACATTCCAACATACTTGGAATGTCCAAGTGCATGGATCGCTTTCCTGATTTTCAAAAGTTCATTAAAAATATTCTTCAAGAGATATGCAAATATATTCAACGGATTCTTGTTCAGGGCATGCTTGACTATGACTGTGTACAATTTCAAGACATTCCAAGATACCTTTGGGGTCTTTTTTGAATAAAAAGTTAAGTCACTGCCTAAGTGCACAGACTTTCATCATTTTCAAAAATTCATTAAAAATATTCCTTAAGAGATATGCAAATATTTTCAATGGATTCTTGTTCAGGGCGTCGTTGACTATGACAGAGTACAATTTCAAGACATTCCAACATACTTGGAATGTCCAAGTGCATGGATCGCTTTTCGGATTTTCAAAAATTCATTAAAAATATTCTTCAAGAGATATGCAAATATATTCAACGGATTCTTGTTCAGGGCATGCTTGACTATGACTGTGTACAATTTCAAGACATTCCAAGATACTTTTGGGGTCTTTTTTGACGAAAAAGTTAAGTCACTGCCTAAGTGCATGGATCGCTTTCCTGATTTTCAGAAATTCTTTAAAAATATTCCTTAAAGGATATGCAAATATTTTCAACGGATTCTTGTTCAGGGCGTCGTTGACTATGACTGAGTACAATTTCAAGACATTCCAACATACTTGGAATGTCCAAGTGCATGGATCGCTTTCCTGATTTTCAAAAGTTCATTAAAAATATTCTTCAAGAGATATGCAAATATATTCAACGGATTCTTGTTCAGGGCATGCTTGACTATGACTGTGTACAATTTCAAGACATTCCAAGATACTTTTGGGGTCTTTTTTGAATAAAAAGTTAAGTCACTGCCTAAGTGCACAGACTTTCCTCATTTTCAAAAATTCATTAAAAATATTCCTTAAGAGATATGCAAATATTTTCAATTGATTCTTGTTCAGGGCGTCGTTGACTATGACTGAGTACAATTTCAAGACATTCCAACATACTTGGAATGTCCAAGTGCATGGATCGCTTTTCGGATTTTCAAAAATTAATTAAAAATATTCTTCAAGAGATATGCAAATATATTCAACATATTCTTGTTCAGGGCATGCTTGACTATGACTGTGTACAATTTCAAGACATTCCAAGATACTTTTGGGGTCTTTTTTGACAAAAAAGTTAAGTCACTGCCTAAGTGCATGGATCGCTTTCCTGATTTTCAAAAATTCATTAAAAATATTCTTCAAGAGATATGCAAATATATTCAACGGATTCTTGTTCAGGGCATGCCTGACTATGACTGTGTACAATTTCAAGACATTCCAAGATACTTTTGGGGTCTTTTTTGACAAAAAAGTTAAGTCACTGCCTAAGTGCATGGATCGCTTTCCTGATTTTCAAAAATTCATTAAAAATATTCCTTAAGCGATATGCAAATATTTTCAATGGATTCTTGTTCAGGGCGTCGTTGACTATGACTGAGTACAATTTCAAGGCAATCCAACATACTTGGAATGTCCAAGTGCATGGATCGCTTTCCTGATTTTCAAAAGTTCATTAAAAATATTCTTCAAGAGATATGCAAATATATTCAACGGATTCTTGTTCAGGGCATGCTTGACTATGACTGTGTACAATTTCAAGACATTCCAACATACTTGGAATGTCCAAGTGCATGGATCGCTTTCCTGATTTTCAAAAGTTCATTAAAAATATTCTTCAAGAGATATGCAAATATATTCAACGGATTCTTGTTCAGGGCATGCTTGACTATGACTGTGTACAATTTCAAGACATTCCAAGATACTTTTGGGGTCTTTTTTGAATAAAAAGTTAAGTCACTGCCTAAGTGCACAGACTTTCCTCATTTTCAAAAATTCATTAAAAATATTCCTTAAGAGATATGCAAATATTTTCAATTGATTCTTGTTCAGGGCGTCGTTGACTATGACTGAGTACAATTTCAAGACATTCCAACATACTTGGAATGTCCAAGTGCATGGATCGCTTTTCGGATTTTCAAAAATTCATTAAAAATATTCTTCAAGAGATATGCAAATATATTCAACGGATTCTTGTTCAGGGCATGCTTGACTATGACTGTGTACAATTTCAAGACATTCCAAGATACTTTTGGGGTCTTTTTTGAATAAAAAGTTAAGTCACTGCCTAAGTGCATGGATCGCTTTCCTGATTTTCAAAAATTCATTAAAAATATTCCTTAAGCGATATGCAAATATTTTCAACGGATTCTTGTTCAGGGCGTCGTTGACTATGACTGAGTACAATTTCAAAACATTCCAACATACTTGGAATGTCCAAGTGCATGGATCGCTTTCCTGATTTTCAAAAGTTCATTAAAAATATTCTTCAAGAGATATGCAAATATATTCAACGGATTCTTGTTCAGGGCATGCTTGACTATGACTGTGTACAATTTCAAGACATTCCAAGATACTTTTGGGGTCTTTTTTGACAAAAAAGTTAAGTCACTGCCAAAGTGCACAGACTTTCCTCATTTTCAAAAATTCATTAAAAATATTCCTTAAGAGATATGCAAATATTTTCAATTGATTCTTGTTCAGGGCGTCGTTGACTATGACTGAGTACAATTTAAAGACATTCCAACATACTTGGAATGTCCAAGTGCATGGATCGCTTTTCGGATTTTCAAAAATTCATTAAAAATATTCTTCAAGAGATATGCAAATATATTCAACGGATTCTTGTTCAGGGCATGCTTGACTATGACTGTGTACAATTTCAAGACATTCCAAGATACTTTTGGGGTCTTTTTTGACAAAAAAGTTAAGTCACTGCCTAAGTGCATGGATCGCTTTCCTGATTTTCAAAAATTCATTAAAAATATTCCTTAAGCGATATGCAAATTTTTTCAACGGATTCTTGTTCAGGGCGTCGTTGACTATGACTGAGTACAATTTCAAGACATTCCAACATACTTGGAATGTCCAAGTGCATGGATCGCTTTCCTGATTTTCAAAAGTTCATTAAAAATATTCTTCAAGAGATATGCAAATATATTCAACGGATTCTTGTTCAGGGCATGCTTGACTATGACTGTGTACAATTTCAAGACATTCCAAGATACTTTTGGGGTCTTTTTTGAATAAAAAGTTAAGTCACTGCCTAAGTGCACAGACTTTCCTCATTTTCAAAAATTCATTAAAAATATTCCTTAAGAGATATGCAAATATTTTCAATTGATTCTTGTTCAGGGCGTCGTTGACTATGACTGAGTACAATTTCAAGACATTCCAACATACTTGGAATGTCCAAGTGCATGGATCGCTTTTCGGATTTTCAAAAATTAATTAAAAATATTCTTCAAGAGATATGCAAATATATTCAACATATTCTTGTTCAGGGCATGCTTGACTATGACTGTGTACAATTTCAAGACATTCCAAGATACTTTTGGGGTCTTTTTTGACAAAAAAGTTAAGTCACTGCCTAAGTGCATGGATCGCTTTCCTGATTTTCAAAAATTCATTAAAAATATTCTTCAAGAGATATGCAAATATATTCAACGGATTCTTGTTCAGGGCATGCCTGACTATGACTGTGTACAATTTCAAGACATTCCAAGATACTTTTGGGGTCTTTTTTGACAAAAAAGTTAAGTCACTGCCTAAGTGCATGGATCGCTTTCCTGATTTTCAAAAATTCATTAAAAATATTCCTTAAGCGATATGCAAATATTTTCAATGGATTCTTGTTCAGGGCGTCGTTGACTATGACTGAGTACAATTTCAAGGCAATCCAACATACTTGGAATGTCCAAGTGCATGGATCGCTTTCCTGATTTTCAAAAGTTCATTAAAAATATTCTTCAAGAGATATGCAAATATATTCAACGGATTCTTGTTCAGGGCATGCTTGACTATGACTGTGTACAATTTCAAGACATTCCAACATACTTGGAATGTCCAAGTGCATGGATCGCTTTCCTGATTTTCAAAAGTTCATTAAAAATATTCTTCAAGAGATATGCAAATATATTCAACGGATTCTTGTTCAGGGCATGCTTGACTATGACTGTGTACAATTTCAAGACATTCCAAGATACTTTTGGGGTCTTTTTTGAATAAAAAGTTAAGTCACTGCCTAAGTGCACAGACTTTCCTCATTTTCAAAAATTCATTAAAAATATTCCTTAAGAGATATGCAAATATTTTCAATTGATTCTTGTTCAGGGCGTCGTTGACTATGACTGAGTACAATTTCAAGACATTCCAACATACTTGGAATGTCCAAGTGCATGGATCGCTTTTCGGATTTTCAAAAATTCATTAAAAATATTCTTCAAGAGATATGCAAATATATTCAACGGATTCTTGTTCAGGGCATGCTTGACTATGACTGTGTACAATTTCAAGACATTCCAAGATACTTTTGGGGTCTTTTTTGAATAAAAAGTTAAGTCACTGCCTAAGTGCATGGATCGCTTTCCTGATTTTCAAAAATTCATTAAAAATATTCCTTAAGCGATATGCAAATATTTTCAACGGATTCTTGTTCAGGGCGTCGTTGACTATGACTGAGTACAATTTCAAAACATTCCAACATACTTGGAATGTCCAAGTGCATGGATCGCTTTCCTGATTTTCAAAAGTTCATTAAAAATATTCTTCAAGAGATATGCAAATATATTCAACGGATTCTTGTTCAGGGCATGCTTGACTATGACTGTGTACAATTTCAAGACATTCCAAGATACTTTTGGGGTCTTTTTTGACAAAAAAGTTAAGTCACTGCCAAAGTGCACAGACTTTCCTCATTTTCAAAAATTCATTAAAAATATTCCTTAAGAGATATGCAAATATTTTCAATTGATTCTTGTTCAGGGCGTCGTTGACTATGACTGAGTACAATTTAAAGACATTCCAACATACTTGGAATGTCCAAGTGCATGGATCGCTTTTCGGATTTTCAAAAATTCATTAAAAATATTCTTCAAGAGATATGCAAATATATTCAACGGATTCTTGTTCAGGGCATGCTTGACTATGACTGTGTACAATTTCAAGACATTCCAAGATACTTTTGGGGTCTTTTTTGACAAAAAAGTTAAGTCACTGCCTAAGTGCATGGATCGCTTTCCTGATTTTCAAAAATTCATTAAAAATATTCCTTAAGCGATATGCAAATTTTTTCAAACGGATTCTTGTTCAGGGCGTCGTTGACTATGACTGAGTACAATTTCAAGACATTCCAACATACTTGGAATGTCCAAGTGCATGGATCGCTTTCCTGATTTCAAAAGTTCATTAAAAATATTCTTCAAGAGATATGCAAATATATTCAACGGATTCTTGTTCAGGGCATGCTTGACTATGACTGTGTACAATTTCAAGACACCTTTGGGGTCTTTTTTGAATAAAAAGTTAAGTCACTGCCTAAGTGCACAGACTTTCATCATTTTCAAAAATTCATTTAAAATATTCCTTAAGAGATATGCAAATATTTTCAATGGATTCTTGTTCACGGCGTCGTTGACTATGACCGAGTACAATTTCAAGACATTCCAACATACTTGGAATGTCCAAGTGCATGGATCGCTTCTCCGGATTTTCAAAAATTCATTAAAAATATTCTTCAAGAGATATGCAAATATATTCAAACGGATTCTTGTTAAGGGCATTCTTGACTATGACTGTGTACAATTTCAAGACATTCCAAGATACTTTTGGGGTCTTTTTTGACGAAAAAGTTAAGTCACTGCCTAAGTGCATGGATCGCTTTCCTGATTTTCAGAAATTCTTTAAAAATATTCCTTAAACGATATGCAAATATTTTCAACGGATTCTTGTTCAGGGCGTCGTTGACTATGACTGAGTACAATTTCAAGACATTCCAACATACTTGGAATGTCCAAGTGCATGGATCGCTTTCCTGATTTTCAAAAGTTCATTAAAAATATTCTTCAAGAGATATGCAAATATATTCAACGGATTCTTGTTCAGGGCATGCTTGACTATGACTGTGTACAATTTCAAGACATTCCAAGATACTTTTGGGGTCTTTTTTGAATAAAAAGTTAAGTCACTACCTAAGTGCACAGA